>NC_044034.1:88207003-88514124 GCF_901765095.1 Microcaecilia unicolor
AGATTCCATGCTACTTAACCGAAGGGATAAGCAATGGCTTTCCCCAGGTCTACCTTAATAATGGTATATGGACTTTTCCAATATTGGAAAAATTGTTAGACCCAGACTGACTACCTTCCTGGTTTATGGACTTTTCCTCCAGAAATGTGTCCTAACCTTTTTTAAATCCAGCTACATTAACTGCTTTTTACCACTTTCTCTGGCAATGAATTCCAGAGTATAACTATAGGATGAGTGAAAAAATATTTTCTCCTATTTGTTTTAAATGTGCCACTTTGCAACTTAATGGAGTGTCCCTTAGTCTTTGCATTTTTTTGAAAGAGTAAACAATCGGTTCTCATTTACCCATTCTACTCCATTCAGGATTTTATAGACCTCAATCATATCTCTCATCAGCTGTCTCTTCAGGCCCTAACATCTTCAGGCTTTCCTAATACGACAGTCCTTCTATCCCCTTAATCATTTTGGTCTCCTTCTCTGTTCATTTTTTAGTTCCACTATATCTTTTTTTTTAGATGATTTTGTTTGTGGTTAAACACTGCAGAAGCCCATATTCTTATGGCTTCATTTTACATAAGTATATAAGTACATAAGTATTGCCACACTGGGACAGACCAAAGGTCCATCAAGCCCAGCATCCTGTTTCCAACAGTGGCCAGGTCACAAGTACCTGGCAAGATCCCCAAAAAGTACAATACATTTTATGCTGCTTATCCTAGAAATAAGCAGTGGATTCTCCCCCCCCCCCCCCCCCCCAAGTCCATTTTAATAATGGCCTAAGGGCGTTTCCTTTAGGAAGATGGCCAAACATTTTTAAACCCCGCTAAGCTAACCGCCTTTACCACATTCTCTGGCAACGAATTCCAGAGTTTACACATTGAGTGAAGAAAAAGTTTCTCCAATTTGTTTTAAATTTACTACGTTCTAGCTGGGAGAAGCCAGCATTCATAGAGCACTGGTCCCCTCTCACATGCCAGGAGGAGTGGCCTAGTGGTTAGGATGGTGGACTTTGGTCCTGAGGAACTGAGTTCAATTCCCAGCA
Organism: Microcaecilia unicolor; assembly: GCF_901765095.1. Lineage (NCBI taxonomy): Eukaryota > Metazoa > Chordata > Amphibia > Gymnophiona > Siphonopidae > Microcaecilia > Microcaecilia unicolor. The sequence goes on from NC_044034.1 coordinate 88,208,046, forward strand.
CAGGCAGCTCCTTGTGACTCTGGGCAAGTCACTTAACCCTCCATCACCTGCTGCATTGAGCCTGCCATGAGTGGGAAAGCGCGGGGTACAAATATAACAAAAATAAAATAAATTACATGTCCCAGAGTCCTAGTATTTTTGCAAAGAGTAAACAGACGCTGCACGTCTACCCGTTGCACTCCACTCCACTCATTAGTTTATAGACCTCTATCATATCTCCCCTCAGCCGCCTTTTCTCCAAGCTGAAAAGCCCTAGCTGCTTTAGCCTTTCCTCACGGGGAAGTCATCCCATCTCCTTTATCATTTTTGTTGCCCTTCTCTGTACTTTTTCTAATTCCACTATATCCAAGTGCAGTTAGCTGAAGATACATTTTAAAAATTCAAACATGTGCATAATGATATTATAGACTGGGTTTCAATTGATAATGAGTGCCCACTGCCCACTTATAAGCATGTGACTGATGAAGAAATTGTGGGATTTGATCTGGTGAACTGTTCTATCTATCTATCTACTTATCATTTCTATAGCGCTACAAGGCATACACAGCACTGTACACCATACACAGTTCTCTCCTCTTGGGTCGATTGGAGTCCATAGGGCTCTGCGGTACTGTGCTTAGGTGGTTTTCACAATTTTTGTCTGGGCATATGTTTACAGTGGTTGATAGTTTGGAGACCTCTCACCCCCAGCCTTTGATTTATGGGGTCTCACAGGGTTCTGCACTTTATTGTTCAACCTTTTTTTCTCCCTTATTCTCAGTTACTGAACATTGTTGTATTAGTCCTTATGTATATGCTGATGATCTCTTATTAGTAGTGAGAATTTCAAGCTTTACCCTCACGTTGAGTGGTTTGCAAGATTGGTCATAAATAGTGGTAAGACTACTACTGCTTGATCGGTCACAGGACGGAAAGTTCATCCTTCCATTCCTGTGACTCTGTTGGGTGAGTCAGTTTCGGCACTTGACAACTTCAAGTACTTGGGAGTTGTGGTGGATTATTGGCTTAGTTTTGATGCTCAGGTTACTACAATGGTTCATAGGGGATATGCTACATTACGTAAACTGCAGGCTATAAGGGATTATGTGGATGAACAAGCGTTTCATACTTTATTGCATGCCTTGTTTGTATCTTCCTTAGATTATGGTCTTAACAGGCTTGTTATGATTGAACCTTCAGAAGCTTCAAACTATTTCCAGAATACTGCTATTCGTATACTGGGGCGAGCCTATTAATGCGATCATGTGACTCTATTTTATCTCCACTTTCATTGGCTTCCAGTGCAGTTTAGAATTTTGTATAAGACGTTGGTGCTTGCCCATAAGACCTTTTATGAAAAGATTCCACCGCCACTGGCAGAATTATTTGCACCTTATACTCCACAAAGGGCATTGCGATCGACATCTCGGTCGTTCTGGCTCCGAAGAGAGTGCATTTGGAGACCACTAGGAAGGGGGCTTTTTATTACCTTGCCCCATTCTTGTGGAATGAGCTCCCACAGGCATTGCACAAGGAAACTTCTTTGAAATATTTTAAACGGCATCTTAAGGCCTATTATTTTCAGACTGTCTTTGGTCTTTCATTACCTGGGGATTAGGATGGGTGGTTTTTAAGATCAATTTTTAGTAGATGTTTTGGTATGTGTTGTCTTGTAGTTCTTTTCCTTTTCTGTTATTGTATTTTTATGTGTACATCGCCGTGATCTTGTATAAAGCCAGGCAGTTATAGCAAATGTAATAAACTGTTAAGACACAGTAGTTTCTGGACATCAGCTCTCCCTCTGCTCCTCAGGCCCCTAAATGAATTTATTACCGCTTCTGTAGCCCTCAGAGCTGCCTCAAACCCTCCCCCCCCTAAAGGATTGGCTACAGGTATGACCATACTGGTATTCTGGAAAGTGACCATCTACTATAATAAAACTCACCCTCAACGTTCTGAAGACACTGACGTCACTCAGACACCGGTTCGTAAGTTCATGGTGGTGAAGCCACAACACTGACCATGTCTCCGTGCCCCGCCCTCTCATCACACATGATGACGTCGAGGGCGGAACAATTACAAAAAAACGAAAAAAAACAAACGGGGAGGAGTAGGGAAATACGTTCCCCTTCCAACGAATCGCTGCAGACTGCCAAACAAAGAAAACTGCCCAAGGACGTGCCCATCTCTCTCTGCCCATGTCTCCTAGCCCCACCCTCACGTCTAACGTTATGATGTCGAGGGCGGAGACATGGCCAGAGAGAGATGGCTTCAACCGACGAACCCTACAGTGACCATAAAGGCCCAGCTAACCTCCAACCACCCCTCCACAAATGGCCCTGCCACAATTGCCGTCGTCGTCGCCGTCAACGCTGCTCCCACCCTCCACTCACCCCTCTCCGTCTGCCACCGGAACGCCGGACAAAGTGGTGAGTTACAGGGGAGTGGGAGAGGAGAGGGAGGACGGCCTGGAGGGCAGGAAAGGAGGGCGTGGGACTCGGGAGAGAGGGAGACAGCAACGGAGGGAGGGGGGAGCCCTTGCTAGCACCCGTTTCATTTCACGCAGAAACGGGCCTTTTTGACTAGTAATTTATAAGCTACAGATTCTCACCTTCACTCTCTCATTATCTGGTTCCATTTTAATTTATTCTAGGTCCATGTTCACCTACGCACACACACACCCCAAGATGCTGAGTATCATTTTTCACATCTCTGAATTCTGTAACATTCCATCCCAGAAAATTATTATTATATCTCTGCTGCTATAGAATAGCACACACTTTGCCACTTTAATGTTAATTGGTTTCATAGAGGAAATCTATCCATCTGCCAAAGCACAGAATCAAAATTGGAAAAGTAGCATTTTTAGCAACAGACATCCATTGTACCATCACAGTAAGACACTTCCAGGTGTGTATAGTTGAGCTGTAATAGCTATTTTGTCACTTACCTTATATCCGTAATTATGTTACAGCAATGCACACCCTGGAGTGTTTTCCTACTTAAGCATCACACCAAAAGAAACTGCAGCAACTCCTCTGCGAGTTTGCTTCCAGTAGCTCCATTCTTCTAAGGTCTTAAATAAAGTTCAACAATTCTGGAGTACTTGGTGCTTGGAGAATGAAAAGTGTTTTGCCATGCAGTTACAGTATTCATGGCCTTTGCATTTCTCTACATAGCTATTCCATTTACCATTCGTGGGTTTTCATTGGTGCTTCCTCAGCAACCTTTCGTGTCCTCTTAGTCTCATTAAGGGTGGACACATTTTCTCCCTGTTTCTATAACAGGGTGCTTACACGAATGCACCACTTGAGTGTGGAAGTGTACAGAAGAATGTTGCTTTCACGAGTAAGTATAAACTTGTGAGCTAAGGACCAGATTCAGTAAATGGGTCCGAAATCTGGGCACCGAAAAAAATCCATGTGGAGCACAATTTTATAAATGGCACCCTGAGCTGCACAGGTGGAGATCAGACACAGTGAAGACAACAACGAAGCCACACAATCTTATTCTGGATTGTAGTACTCAATTGAAGCTCGAACAGCGACAGCTGAGCAGAATGAGCCTATAGCAGGATCACCAACATTTATTGATTTATAACACTAACTAGTAAAAAAGGCCCGTTTCTGACACAAATGAAACGGGCGCTAGCAAGGTTTTCCTCGCAGTGTGTATGCTTGTGAGAATGTGTGTGAGAGTGACTGTGTGAGAGAGAGTGAATGTGCGAGTGTGTGTGTGTGACAGAGAGAGAGAGAGAGTGAGACTGGGTGCGAGTGTGTGTCTGTGAGAGAGAGTGTGTGAGAGTGAGAATGAGAGTGTGTGCCAAGGGCCCCCCCCCCTCCCAGTTCCAGGGTCAGGCCCCCCTCCCAGTTCCAGGGTTGTCCCCTCCCTCCGAGTGTCAGGGTCGTTCCCTCCCTCCGAGTGTCTGGGTCGTTGCCTCCCTCCGAGTGTCAGAGTCGTAGGATCATAGCTAGCAGAAAAAGGGCGTGCTCCCTCTCAGATTTAGGGGCAAGCGCAGTATCTCTCTTCCCCGGCTCGCCTGCAGGCCCGGCATCTCTCCCTCACCGGGGGGCCTAATGTCTTTCTCTCTCCCTCTCGCTGCCACCTCGCAGGCCCAGCATCTCCCCTTCTTTCTTCCTTCCCTCCCCGCTGCCCTTCTAATTCTAACACACCTGCATCTCCCGCCGCTGGGGGGGTGTTAGCTCCGCTGGTTCCCTGCTCCCTCTGCCACAGAACAGGTCACTTCCTGTTCCAAGGCAGAGGGAGCAAGGAACCAGTGGAACTGACACCCCCCCCCCAGTGGCGCACACACAGCAAGCAAGAATGCACTCGGGGGGGGGGGGCTTGGGTGATGCGCCGGGGGGGGTTGATGCACCAAGGGGGGGGGGGGGGTTGATCCGCCGAGGGGGGGCTTGGTTGATGCGCTGAGAGGGGGTTGATGCGCCGAGGTGAGGGGGGCTCCTGTTCGCTGCGGCCTGGCTGCTGCCGCACGCCCTGCTCTTTTCCAAGCTGCACAGAGCACCGAGCCGGCTGAACACGGGATACATCACAAGCCCCGCCCACTCCAAGGACAGCTCCGCCCCCCAGGGGTGTGGCTACAATGGCTACGGTGATGTCAGCCTGAGCTACGGAGCCTAGCAGACCAACTCCGAAGAAGCCATGGACACAGGCAGCAAGACGCATAGAACATTGGAGGTGAGAATTATTATATAGGATGATGCATTGAACACTGAATCCAACAGCTCCAGTGGCATTTGACTCCTGATGAAGGCCAGGTGGCCGAAACACAGGCCCTTCCCATTACTGACTCTGTCAGATGAATTTTCGAAAGAGAAGGACGCCCATCTTCCGACATCTTCTCTCAGGGTTGCCCAAATCGGCATAATCGAAAGCCAATTTGGGGCGTCCTCAACTGCTTTCCGTCGCGGGGACGACCAAAATTCACAAGGCGTGTCAGCACCATACCGAAGGCGGGACTGGGACATGATTTAGAGATGGGTGTCCTCAGCCAATAATGGAAAAAAGAAGGTCATCGCTGACGAGCATTTGGCTGACTTGGTCCATTTTTTTTCACAACCAAATCTCGAAAAGGTGCCCAAACTGACCAGATGACCACCGGAGGGAATTGGGGATGACCTCTTCTTACTCCCCCAGTGGTCACCAACCCCCTCCCACCCAAAAAAAATGTAAAAACATTTTTTTCTAGCCTCTATGCCAGCCTCAAATGTCATACCCAGCTACCTGACAGCAGTATGCAGGTCCCTGGAGCAGTTTTTAGTGGGTGCAGTGCACGTCAGGCAGGCGGACCCAGGCCCATCCCGCCCTACCTGTTACACTTGTGATGGTAAATGTTGAACCCTCCAACCCCCCCCCCCAAACCCACCGTATCCACATGTAGGTGCCCCCCTTCACCCCTTAGGACTATAGTAGTGGTGTACAGTTGTGGGGAGTAGGTTTGGGGGGGGGGGGGTTGGAGGGCTCAGCACCAAAGGTAAGGGAGCTATGCAGCTGGGAGCAATTTGTGAAGTCCACTGCAGTGCCCACTAGGGTGCCCGGTTGGTGTCCTGGCATGTGAGGGAGACCAGTGCACTACGAATGCTGGTTCCTTCCATGACCAAATAGCTTGGATTTGGTCGTTTTTGAGATGGGCGTCCTCGGTTTCCATTATCGCCAAAAACCGGGGACGACCATCTCAAAAACTACCTAAGGATGACCATCTCTAAGTTCGACCTAAATTTCATGATTTGGGGCGTCCCCGACCGTATTATCGAAATGAAAGGTGGACGCCCATCTTGTTTCGATAATATGGGTTACCCCGCCCCTTTACGGGGCCATCCTCCGAGGACCCCCTCATGACAACTTGGGCGCCCCGTTCGATTATGCCCCTCTGTGTGGTTTTCTTGTCATCTTTGCTGTGTCTGATCATCATATATGCTGTTTTGCAACGACTGGTTCTTCTGTTTTGCTGTCTACTCTGAGCTGAACACCATTTGTAGAATAGCACGTAGAGCTGATTTCCACAATAAACTTTGGGCGCGAGGATTTACACCAACTGAAACCTGGTGTAAATCCTGGCATATGAGTTAGGCACCTACGCCTGGTTTTCAGTAATACTGCATGCATCTTTAGTGAACACTCCCACCCACTCATGCCCCTCTCATGGCCACACCTCCTTTTCAGTTAAGAACATAAGCATTGTCATACTGGGACAGACCAAAGGTCCATCAAGCCCGGTATCCTGTTTCCAAAAGTGACCAATCCTGAGCAGTTAAATGGCACTTTATCGGCTATCCAGCAATATTCAGCAGGAGATAGCCACTATATCCTGCTGAATATTGCCGGTTAGTGCTTAGCAGATAACCAATTATATCACGTGATATAACTGACTTTCCATTAATATCCAGTGTATCGCTGGCTAAGTTTGGCGGCCAAATGAGGTCGCTGAAATAGCAGGCCTGTCATCAAAACCGGCCAAAAATAAAATGGATATCCAATGCCAGTCACCGGAAACAGCCTGGCACTGAATATCTAGACTCAGCGCTGACCTCGGAAGGCAGCCCAGCTACCTCCCACAGTCTGAATATCGGCCCCTTATAAGATTTGCACACACTTAGCAAGATGCACACACAAATCCAAATTGTTGCCAACACCAATAATTGTTAGCACCCAATTATGTGGTGTTGATTGGCTTGTTAGCATGCAATTTTGCGTGCACAAATTTGTGCGCCATTTATAGAATCTGTGGGTAAGTTGCAGCAAAACACCTAAGCACTGTTCTGTAAGAGTGCATGTAAGTAGCACAGCGTGTTATTGTAAGGGGGCATTCACATGGGTGGAGCATGGTAAGGGCATGGTAGGGGCTGCTACTTAAGTGCACACCCTTGCCACATTTGGGTGCTCGCACTTACACCAGGTCTATGGCTAGCGTAACTGCCAATTTCTAAATGTAAGGCACGCCGATACTGGGTTATGCTCTTATTCTATAAAGCAGTGGTGTAGCTACATGGGGCCATGGGGGCCTGGGCCCCCCCAATTTCCTCTGGGCCCCTGGTTTTGCTGGCAGGGGTTCCCAACCTCCCACCAGCTAAAACATTGTCCAGCACCGGTCTCCGGTGCCACCGCATTGCCTGCCCTGCTCTGTCTTTCCCTCATGTCCGGCAAGCTCCTTTTAGTGAAACTGAGCGTGCAGGACCTGAGGGGAAGACAGAGCAGGGCAGGCAATGTGGTGGCGCCAGAGACCAGCGCTGAACAACACTTCAGCTGGCGGAGGTTGGAAACCCCCACCAGCAAAACCCAGAGGCTCTGGCCCCCTTCCACTGCGAGGTCTGGCTATGCCCCTGCTATAAAGCAGTGGTACAGGTTACCTCATTTATTGTGTTTATGTTAATTCTTGGTTATTTTACTATTGTTATGCTGTTAACAAACTTGTAAGTTTTATGTTTAACTGTACCTGCTGTATACGGCCTTGGGTGAATCTCTTCATAGAGGCGGTTAGTAAATCCCAATAAATAAATGAATTAATTAAAATAAATTCTAATTAATTCCAATTAGTGTCAATTGCTTGTTAACTGGTGATTATTGGCACTGGTTGGCTTGCTAAGTTGCACTTAAGTCATGCCATATAGAATCTGGAGGTTAATGTATGGATTAGTGCATGGTGCTACTGTGAGGGCATGACAGTGTGAGCTAATGTGCATGTTAATTGCATGCCATGTAGGGGGCAGGAACTGGGCAGATTGTGGGTGGAGAATGGGTGTGGGTTGCACACTGCAGATGTTCATGGTACATGCTGCATTTTGTTATTGTGAGCGTACTTAGTACCTCCTCTTATGCTTTCACGCTAATTGCAAACCGCCTTAAAATGCAGTGAAGAACTTTTCAATGTGGAACATGCAGAGGACATGCTGGATTAGGCCCATTAATTACCACACAGCTGTTACACTTTCCATGCATTCATTTTTGCTATTAATGTGTGTTAAATGCAAAAATGAGCCACACTTTAGTAAAAGATTGTCTTAGCATTACCACTTCCAGCATGACACATGTGCAGGGATCCTACAAGGTGGGGAGGAGGTATGAAAGAGGAAATCTCTCTCCCTCTCTCAGACTCCCACAGCTCAGGATCCCCATTCCACCATTTCTCATCCTCCTATTCCCTCTCTTTCCATATCTGGATCTTATCTAGCTTCCCTCCATCACCATTGCTTACCATCTCTAATCCTTTCTTCGATCTTTCCTTTCTTCTGCCAAAGCTTCCTCCCTCCTTTACTGATTTGTCTTTGGCCCATTTTCAATCCTGTTCTCCCTCTCATTTCTCCTCACCCTGTATCCATTTCTTCCTCTTCTACAAAAAAAGAAAAAAAGAGCTTAAAAAGGACAAATATATTACTTAAATATATATTAAAAAAGACCTCAAACCAACTTAAATGTTTTGAAGGAAATTTTTTAATATGTAAATCTATGTAAATTGGCTTGAAAATATTGCAGAATTGTTGAAACTTTGCTGCAAACCTTTCGAAGCTTTGCCATTGAACCTACCTGTGCTACTGCCGCTGCGTGAAACTGGGGTGATGGTTGTAAGCAGTTTCCAGAGTAGCTGTAATGTTCCTGGTTGTGGAGCTTGTTTTCATCAATACTAGCATTTATTTTTGTTCCCGGGTTACCTTATACTGTGTCTGCAAGAAAAGCCTATTTTCATGTCAAAGGAACCTGGCCAAATTGTAAATTAATCACAGAAATACAAAGGAAACCTGCAAATAAAAAAAATCTTATTTTACCAGTATTGACCTGCAACATAAAATAACTGATAGGGCTTTACAGTACACACTGGTGGAAGAACATACCAACAAGAGAATGCTGATAAGCCCTTATAAACATTTTACGAGTTTTACTGTTCTGATGACTCAACCAGAAGAAACCTCTGACAAGCAGAAACCAAACCTAGGAATATAGCACTCATTGGTCCCTTGTTTTTATAGGAATTGTAAATGGCCTGTACTGAATTTAGGAGGTGTTGATCCTCCCGTTCTTAGATGCATGTGTGCTAAAGTGTGGTAATTGTTTGCACTTACTGTGTGTCAGGAGCAAAAACTAGCATGTGATCAGTGCAAAGCCTGTGCGGAGACTGCAAGGGATGTGCCCAGAATCTGCCCTGCATTTAGTGCACTTACTGCATGGGCACTGCATTATATGCAATGGCAGATAGTGTAGTCATTTATTTTATTTATTTGTTACATTTATATCCCACATTTTCCCACCTATTGGCAGGCTCAATGTGGCATACATAGTACCGTAAAGGTGTTCGCCAAGTCCGGTAGAGAAACAAATACATGGTGATGTGGTCGATTAAGGTTCAGGCACAATGGGGATCGAAGAGAGGAGAGGTTATATAGAGGGGCATAATCGAACACGAACGCCCATCTCCATGGGCGTCTATGTCCGCGAACGGGTACGTGAAGGGGTGGGACAGATTGTATTTTCGAAAAAAATGGGCACCCATCTTTTTTTTCGATAATACGGTTTGTGCCCGGCAAATGCATCAGATTTGTGCCGATTTGAGCTGGGCAGTTTCGTTTTTCAGCGATAATGGAAACCGAAGGCGCCCAGCTCAAAAAAGAACAAATCTAAGGCATTGGGTCGTGGGAGGGGCCAGGATTCGTAGTGCACTGGTCCCCCTCACATGCCAGGACACAAACCGGGCACCCTAGGGGGCACTTGTAACAATTAGAAAAAAAATTAAATACCTCCCAAGTCCATAGCTCCCATCCCTTGGGTGCTGAGCCCCTCAAATCCCCACCAAAACCCACTGCCCACAACTCTACACCATTACCATAGCACTTATAGCTGAAGGGGGGCACCTACATGTGGGTACAGTGGGTTTTGGGGGCGGTTTGGAGGGCTCCCATTTACCACCACAAGTGTAACAGGTAGGGGGGGATGGGCCTGGGTCCACGTGGGTGAAGTCCACTGCACCCACTAACAACTGCTCCAGGGACCTGCATACTGCTGTGATGGAGCTGGGTATGGCATTTGAGGCTGGCATACAGGCTGGAAAAAGGAAAAAGTTGTTTTTTTTATGCTGGGAGGGGGTTAGTGACCACTGGGGGAGTCAGGGGTGATCATCCCCGATTCCCATCGGTGGTCATATGGTCATTTAGGTCACTTTTTTGGGACTTGTTCGTGAATAAAAAGGGTCCAATAAAAATGACCCAAATTTGCGCTAAAAACACCTTTCTTTTTTCCATTACTAGACGAAGGCGCCTATCTCTCCTCGGTCGATAAACACATCCCAGTCCCGCCTTCACCACGCCTCCGACACGCCCCCATCAACTTTGCCCGTTTCCACGACAGATTGTAGTTGAAGACACCCAAAATCGGCTTTCGATTATACCGATCTGGGCGCCTTTGCGAGATGGGCGCCTATCTCCCGATTTGGGTCGAAAACTGGGCGCCCATCACTTTCGAAAATAAGGCTGATAGTGTCCATTATGAGCTTTGGTTTTCCTGTGTTGCAGAGTGTAGGCATTTATTTTGGGTCGGTAGGGTATGCCTTTTTGAACAGGTTGGTTTTTAGTGATTTCCTGAAGTTTAGATGGTCGTAGGTTGTTTTCACAGCTTTTGGCAGTGAGTTCCATAGTTTTGTGCTTATATAGGAGAAGCTGGATGCGTAGGTTGCTTTGTATTTGAGTCCTTTGCAGTTTGGGTAATGGAGGTTTAGGTATGTTGGAGGGTTAGGTATGGTTGTGTTTCTGGTTGGTAGATCTATGAGGTTTGTCATGTAACCTGGGACTTCGCCGTAGATAATTTTGAGGACCAGGATGCAGATTTTGAAGGTAATACATTCTTTGATTGGGAGCCAATGCAGTTTATCTCGGAGGGGTTTGGCACTTTCGAATCGTGTTTTACCAAATATCAGCCTGGCTGCTGTGTTTTGAGCGGTCTGGAGTTTCTTTGTGAGTTGTTCTTTACATCCCGCATAGATTCCGTTGCAATAGTCTGCATGGCTTAGTACCATTGATTGTATTAGGCTACAGAATATTTCCCTCGGGAAGAAAGGTTTTACGCGTTTAAGTTTCCACATTGAGTGGAACATCTTCTTTGTTGTGGAGTTCACTTGGCTCTCAAGTGTAAGGTTGCGGTCGATTGTAACGCTGAGTATTTTCAGGCTATCTGAGATAGAGAGGGTGTGGGGGCTACACATGAGAAGGCTCGCTGGCAGGTAGCACATCGTACAATTTCTTTTGATAAGTGTACAGATAGTGATGATCCTTGAGAGAACCTTAGAGGTCTTAAAGGTGTGTAAAGGGCTAACTTATTCTTTAAGTTCTCTAGCATAGAGTTTTAAATTTAGCCCTGTAAGGTACTGGTAGCCAGTGTAGCTTTTGCAGGAAGGGTGTGATGTGATCACACCACTTGCAGCCTTCTATCAGTCGTGCTGCAGCATTTTGAATTAGTTGGAGCTGATACAAACTCTTTTTGGTTTGGCCAGTGTGCAGGGCATTACAGTAGTCTAGTCATGATGTTATCATGGCATGGACCACTGTGGTTAGACTCGTCTTTTCAATATATGGAGAAAGATCTCATAGCTGCTGTTGGTGATAGAGACAATTTTTGAAGGTTGTTTGATTTGTGCAACTTAGTTAAGCCAATCAGCACCAATAATCGCCAGTTAACAAGCAATCATTGACACTAATTGGCATTAATAAAAATTTACACATAGAACTGTCTAAGTGTATTCTATAACATGATACACATAAATTCTAAGTCGCATAGTTGAAAAGGGGGCGAAGCCATGGGCATGGAATGGGCGGGTCATGGGTGTTTCTCAAATCTATACACATAGTTATAGAATACACCCAGTCCATGCCTAATTTAGACGTCAGGATTCACACCAAGTTTTACTTAGTATAAAACTGTCCACAACTAAATTTAGTCATGCAGACAGGCACTCGGTGTATTCTATAATCCACATGGAAATTTTGGCTTGTTCTATAAAGTATACCTAAATGTAGGTGTATTTTATAGAATATGCCTAGGAGGGGTTTTTTTTCAGCACAGATTTTCAGGCGCCATATATAGAATCTACCTCTATCTGTTTAAATACACTTTAGCAAAAGGGCCCTTAAATTTAGGGAAAAGAGGCCAGCATTCTGTTTCTGCAACGGTCAATCTGGAGCAACTTGCAGTACCCAGCAGATCTTCGTAGGAAGAGCCCCTTCCGCTGAATATCACTGGTTAGCAGATAGCGGGTTATATCGCCTGATATCAGGCTACCAATTTTCAGTATGAGTTGGGTGGCCATATTTGGCCATGTGAAACCCTGGAATGTCTTTGGCCAGTTTAAGCATAACTGGCCAATGCTGAATATCGGCTTGGCCAGTTATGTTTAAACTAGCCAAAAATAGACCAGATATTCAATGCCAGTCACTGGAAATGGCCTGGCATTGAATATGTGAACTCAGCACTGACTGTGAAAGGCAGTTCAGCTACCTCCTGTGGTCTGAATGTCAGTCCCATAATGTCAAAGGTACAAATGGAAGGTTGGATACAACTCTAGACCCTCAGATGAAACACCTAGATCTGGGTTATTGACCTATAGTAAAGCTCCACCTTCTCTTGCTCTGATCACTGCTCCCTGAATATATATCTTAAAGATCTCCAAGAAAAGCTATCCACATATTGTGGTTTCAGCTTCCCTCTTTTTCCTGTGGTTCTACTGCTTGGTCTCCTGCCTCCAGTGTTGATGTTTGTTGCTTCAGACTTGAGATTCCTGATAGCACCCTAACATCTCTTGGTTTTAGCCACTTCCTTATCTTCCTATTTCTCTACCTAGAGCTTATCAAACATGATTACCATGATATCTATCTTTTAGTCAGTGCAGATCAATTTTTTGAGTTCTCCTTGTTCCCCTCTGGCTCCACCCCAAAAATTGTATACTGCTCACTTGAATTTCTGTAGAGCACATGCATGACTCTACACATTTTTACATTGCATCTGAACTGCCAAGCACTCTGCCTCTCCTGGATTTGCAAACCTTTTTTAAACCCTTCTAAGACAACTGCTTTTACCAAATTCTTCAGCAACGAGTTCCAAAGTTTAATTGCAAATTGACTGCTTATCAGCTTCATTGCATGCCGCCTAGTCCCAGTATTTTTGGAAAGGGTAAAACAAGCGATTGTGTTTATGATACTGTATTGTAAAATTGGATTCTTACAACAAATTACTTTCCTATGCATTATTCTTTGTTATGTATCCTATACTGTTTATTGTAAGCCACACTGAACTCAAACTTGTTTGAGATAATGTGGGATATAAATGTCACAAGCAAATAAATACAAATCAATACCCATTCCACTCCACTCATTATTTTATAGACCTTTCTCAAATCTCCCCTCAGCTGTCTCTTCTCCAAGCCTCTTCAGCCTTTCCTCGTAGGGAAGTCATGCCACCCCTTTTATCATTTTCATCACTTCTCTATACCTTCTCCAATTCCGTATATCATTTTTGAAATGTGGTGACCAGAATTGCACACAGTATTCAAGGTGCGGTCACACAATGGAGTGATACAAAGGCTTTATAATGTCCTTATTTTTGTTTTCTATTGATAACCATGAGGAAATATTAGGAAAGGAATGGGAAACAACCTCTAAAATACTACCGGTACATCGATGACATTTTTATGATTTGGACGGAGGGTGAAGAAACTCTGAAACAATTTTATTCTGCCTTCAATACATACCATCCTACAATCAGATTCAAAATTGACTACTCCCCAGAAAAAGTCAATTTTTTGGACACCACGGTCTCAATCAGTGATGGCTGTATACAAACATCTATATACAAGAAACCCACAGACAGATGTAGCTACCTCCACAACTCCAGCTTCCATCCTTCACATACAAAAAGATCCATCATTTACAGCCAAGCCACAAGATACCACCGTATCTGCTCTGACCCAAGGGAGAGAGACAGACACCTTAAAAGCCTGACTGCATCCTTCAAACAGAAAGGCTACAACCCCAAAATAATCTCCAAGAATATTGCCTCCTCCCTCAAAACACCCAGGGAGAATCTGCTACAGTACAAGGAGAAAAAATCCACAGACAGAATCCCCCTTGTAGTGACATACAATCCAGAGCTGGAAAAACTGAGGAAAATCATAAGAGATCTACAACCTATACTCCAGGAGGATGAATTACTGAAAGAGATATTCCCATCCCCACCAGTACTGGCCTTCCGACAGCCACCCAACTTAAAACACAAGCTAATCAGAAGTAAACTTCTATCACAGACTGAAAAGGAACAGAAGGGCACACGTCCCTGTAATTTATCCAGTTGCAAACTATGCCAAAATATTTCACAGGACCCCACAGTTATCCACAAAGGAAAGATATTCAACATAAAGGGATCTTTCACTTGCTCATCTTCCAATGTGGTATATATCATTCAGTGTAAAAAATATAATGAAGGATGCTATATTGGAGAAACAGGCCAGATGCTTAAGACAAGATTCAATTTACATAGACATCACATGAACAATACAGCCAGTAGGGCCCCCACCCCGGTGGGACAGCACTTCACAGAACCAGGACACTGTACCAGTGATTTCACAGTGAGAATACTGAAAGGTAACTTTAAAACCATACAAGAACGTAAGACCTTTGAAGTCAGAATGATTGAATATTTTAACACCCAACAGAAAGGACTTAACAAGGATCTGGGGTTCCTAGCCCATTATAAACCATAAAGCTGTATGTCTCTGTTGATCACCGCACCCCTCACCTATCTACACCTATCCTGTTAGAATATCAATGATTTTTTTTTTTGTTACATTTGTACCCCGCACTTTCCCACTCATGGCAGGCTCAATGCGGCAGGCAACAGAGGGTTAAGTGAGTTGCCCAGAGTCACAAGGAGCTGCCTGTGCTGGGAATCAAACTCAGTTCCTCAGGACCAAAGCCCACCACCCTAACCACTAGGCCACTCCTCCACATATGCTTTGATGTCCTCATGCATACCTCCGACCCACCCCCATCCTCCCACCCTGTCAGACTGTCATAGTAATGCTTGAATGTTTTCACTTATATACACTGTCAGCTAGCACATTTGCTTATTTCCGATCTGACGAAGAAGGGCAACCTTCGAAAGCTAATCAAGAAATGTATTAAGTTATGTCCAATAAAAAAAGTATCATCTTATTTTCTTTTCCATGTTTTATTTTGTTTGATTTCTATTGATAACCTTAAGAGTGGACTAACATGGCTACCACACTCCTCTACTAATATTTCCTAACATTCTATTTGCTTTCTTAGCCGCCGCTGCACATTGAGCAGAGGGTTTCAATTTATCATCAACGATGACACCTAGATCTTTTTCCTGTGCGGTGACTCCTAATGTGGAATTTTGCATTAGGTAGCTATAGTTTGGGTTCTTCTTTCCACATGCCTCACTTTGCACTTGCTCACATTAAACATTATCTGCCATTTGGTTACCCAGTCTCCCAGTCTCATAAGGTCCTTTTGCAATTTTTCACACTCTTCTTATAATTTAACAACTTTGAAAAACTTTGTGTCGTTAGCAAACTTAATTACTTCACTAGTTATTCCCATCTCTAGATCATTTATAAATGTGTTAAAAAGTAACAGTCCAAGCATAGACCCCTGGAGAACACCACTATCTACCCACTACCCTGCTATATTGAGAATACTGACCATTTAACCCTACTCTCTGTTTTCTATCTTTTAACCAGCTCTTAATCCACAGTAGGACATTATCTCCTATCCTATGACTTTCTAATTTCCTCAGAAGTCTTTCATGAGATACTTTTTCAAATGTCTTTTAAAAATCCAGATACACAATATCGCCCAGCTCAAAATTCGTACTTGCATCTTTCACCATTAGCATTGCTTGCTAAGGATGACAGCCTAATTTTAATCAGCTTACATCTCCCACCTCCTCTTCTAAGAGCTGTTTCCAGAAACTAGGCCACTTGGCAGTTCTGCAGGTCTGGATTGTATAACTCAAATTTATTTTATTCAGTTCTCATAACTTGCAATTAAGCACATCAGTCACAAAGGACCACTTAAATCTCTCTTTTGTGTCACCTTACATCTATATGTATGCCTTTGAGTTCCATTTTCAATAATGGACAAAATTATACAAAAGAATTATAAAGGGAGGTAATGGGGAGAAATTGCAGACAGTTTAGAGGTCTTTCTGTTCTAGCTTTATGTAAAATAAACTCAGTTTAAAAAAAGCTGCCTCAACGAAGCTTTACTTAAAAGAATAATCAATGGGAGCTGCAATTATAAATGCGTATCTTAACTAATTTTTCAACATAATAGCGGAAGGTATCAGCTAGAGGTGACTGTAATGTCTCACCAGATAGATTTTCACAAGTTTAATTGTGAGGTTATGCAGAAAGGGTGTATGTTTTAATTTTAAATAAGTAATTAAAATTGTGCTTTAAAAAAAGACTAGAAAAGAGCTTGAGTGGATACAAGCATTGCTATTCCTCTGCTGCAGCTGTGTTCTCCATTCACTAGCATGTCTAGGAGATATTACACCAGCGTGTAATTTAAACAGGGTAAATATCGATATTTTCCAATAAACTTAGGTAAGTTAATACAGGCACGGTGACTGAAAAAATAAGCAAAGGCAGCCAGATCCCAGATCATGTGACCTCACTACTTAAAGAAGCATCTTGGCTCCCAGTTATACATAGAATCATTTTTAAAATTCGTACACTTGTTCACAAGATTCATCATAGCAGTCTTCCATTGTTTCTTTCATGATTATTAATACCTTTTATGCCTTCTCGTGCTTTAAGGTCATTATCCCAACATAAGCTCGTTCCTTCCTTTCGACAGATTGTATTTGAATCTATTGGAAGCACCATTTTTAGTGTCAGTAGACCTACGCACTGAAAAGCACTGCTACCTCTTTAAAGATAGAGGGTCCTTTTACTAAGGTGCAGTGAAAAATGGGCTGCGCTAGTGTAGGCGCGTGTTTTGGGCACACGCAGATCCATTTTTCAGCGTGCCTGTAAAAAAAGGTCTTTTTAAAATTTTTGCCGAAAATGGAAGTGCAGCAAAATAAAAATTGGTGCGTGTCCATTTTGGGTCTGAGACCTTACCACCACCCACTGACTTAATGGTAAGGTCTCACATGGTAACCGTGCGGTAATCGTCTATGTGCGTAGAATGACGATTACCGCCTGGTTTCCGCCGCACACAGGAAAATAAAAATTATTTTCCAGCACACGTAGCAGACACACGTAAAAAATTACCACTGCATAAAATTACCACTGCGTAAAATTACCACCTGGGCCAGTTGGTAACTCCAAATTGACGCACGTAGGACACGCATATCTACCTATGTGGCTTAGTAAAAGAGCCCCAGAATATTTCTTTTTTAAGTTTAAGGCCTCCCTTAAGACTCATTTATTCTGTGATGCATTTTCTTTATCATAACTTGTAATGCATTAGCAGGCATCTCTTGATGAAGCGAGGGGGTCGGACTCTGGAATATATGGATGCACTCACTTTCTTTATTTCTTCTATTGAGATTGTCAACTTTTATTTCCTACCTTAATTGCATTTATAGGTATTTAATGTAAGTTGCTCTGAGGATTTTGCCTATGGGTGGGATATTAAGAAGTAAATAAACTTGAAACTTTTTACCTTCTGCTAAAACTGCACTTGGTGGTAGTTTATGTTTTTAAGAAACTCTCAGCACTCTTCCCAACATTGGTAGCCTCTTTGGAGCCTTGGAAAACCCAGGCCTAAGCATATTCATACTTTTCAAAATAAGTAAGTTGAATCTACGAAAAGAGTCAATACATATTCCAAGCGTCAGACTACCAAGTTTGATCTTGTTGGAAAATCTTTGAGCATGTGGTATTTCTGTTTACCCAGGATAATAATCTTCAGAAGACCTGTAGGCAGAGTGAAAAATGACCATGATTAAAATGAAAGAATAACTTCTATAGCAAGTGTTGAAAGGTTGTTTTTAGTTTCTTGTTAGATACTTGAGAAATTGTTCTCCTCCATCATATGAGATAATAATGCTGCTTATACTGGTTGCTTTGTCAAAGGTTCTCTTAGAATTTAAAATACACAGTTCATCATTAAGTCCTTGAACAATTCCAGGAACTAGCAATTTTCTGACTGCGGCAGTGTCTGCTGAAGCACACATGTGATATTTTTATTTTGTTCAAATGACTGGAGGCTTGCTGAAAAGCAGAAAATCTATTCTGGGTATCAAAATGAAACAAAGTTTTGGGAGGGGGTGTTTCATTCATGTGCATGACTAAATTTTGCCTTGTGTCCATGAGAGTTGGATATCAATAGTATATATCTGATAGCAACACATAGTAAATGATGTTAGAATTGATTGAAATACCTATCGGGCCTGCTCACTTTCCCAGCCTGCTGCAGTACAGAAGACACTGCAGTACTTCAGCCTCTATCATTAACTGTCCTACAATTTAAGGATTCTTTGTACTTGTGTTTAAGGCCTATCTTGGGCCTGTCCTTGGACTGAGGGGGGCACACTCAATATCGGGCAAAATCCTTAATCTTCTTTCTTTCTTTAGGGGTTCTTTTACTAAGCTGCAATAATAAGTTGCCTTAATGTACCCTTAAACAGGTTTTTCCCACATGATAAGGCCATTTTTACCATAGCCATAAAATGGCCAATTTTCAATTTTTTCCATTAATGGCCATGTGCTAATACTACTACAGTTCATTCCCACCACCTCAATTCTTCACCACCACACTTCTTCCACCAGTAGCTTAATACATATCCAATCTTCCTTTTTCTTTGTGGCCTCAGTTGTGCACACCGCCAAGAATCAATAATGGCGATAGAACCATAGTAACATAGTAACATAGTAGACGACAGAAAAAGACCCGCACGGTCCATCCAGTCTGCCCAACAAGATAAATTCATATGTGCTACTTTTTATTTGTACCTGTCCTCTTCAGGGCACAGACCGTATAAGTCTGCCCAGCACTATCCCCGCCTCCCAACTACCAGTCCCGCCTCCCACCACCAGCTCTGGCACAGACCGTATAAGTCTGCCCAGCACTATCTCCGCCTCCCAACCACCAGCCCTGCCTCCCACCACTAGCTCTGGCACAGACCGTATAACTCTGCCCAGCACTATCCCCACCTAAACTCGGCTAAGCTCCCAAGGATACATTCTTTCTGAACAGAATTCCTTTATGTTTATCCCACGCATGTTTCAATTCTGATACTGTTTTCATCTCCACCACCTCCCGCGGGAGGGCATTCCAAGTATCCACCACTCTCTCCATGAAAAAGTACTTCCTGACATTTTTCCTGAGTCTACCCCCCTTCAATCTCATTTCATGTCCTCTCGTTCTACCGCCTTCGCATCTCCGGAAAAGATTCGTTTGCACATATTTCTTCACTGGTTCACATTTTTCACCTTATGTGCAGGTTCTATCACCATTATTGATTCTTGGCGGTGTGCACAACTGAGGTCACAAAGAAAAAGAAAAAGGAAGATTGGATATGTATTAAGCTATTGATGGAAGAAGTGTGGTGGTGAAGAATTGAGGTGGTGGGAATGAACTGTAGTGATATGAGAGCTTGATCCCACAATAGATTCATTTATTAATTGCCAGTTTGAGAGGTGACATGTGCTAATACTGCCATTAGCGTGCAGCCATTTTTTAAAAATTACCATGTGACACTTATTGTCACCCATTTTCTAGGTGGTACAGGTTTACGCAGTATTCCTGATTAACCATTTAGTGCATGCTAATATAGATGCGCTGTTTACTGCAGTAACACTCATTCTCTGCCCCTGACAGAGAATGGATTTACACAGTTAGCACACGCACATTCAGCAGTTCCTGTAGTTTGCCTGAGCAAGTCCCATGGAATGCCATTTTAAGCTATGTTAGGTGAATGCTAGCACCTAGCACAACTTAGTGAAAGGGCCCCATAGTCTCTTACACCAGTAGTGGATTCTGTGTTGGGGGAGGTGTGAATATAGATCTCAAGCATGAAATATCTTAATTTTACCTTCTACTTCCACAGACGAGGAAGCTGTAGAACTAGAAGACATGAAATGAAGCTGGAAGGAGGTAAACGTAAAAGCAGTAAATACTTCTTCATGGAAAGGGTGGTGGGTGGGACACAAAGAGAGACAGAATTCATTAAGGCATGGAATAAACACGGGCGATCCCTATAAGCAAGAGGATGGGATCAAAATATAGAGCATTTCTGAACACAGTACAACTTAAATGACTCTCACACATCCCACTACACAACTCGCCTATTTAATTTCAGAACTGTTTCTTAAAATCTGCTTGTATACTACTTTGTTTTTATCATCATACTAACCAAGATCATGCAATACTAAAGGTTTATATTACTAACACTCTTCCACTACTCATGATGTGTTGTAAGCCACTTTGAGCCTGCAAAGAGGTGGGATAAGGTGGGATACAAATGCAACAAATAAATAAATAAAAATAGGGATAGAGGGGTTAACCCACACAGATCAGCAGTTACAACCCTAAACAAAGGCATAGAGGGCAAAATGAAAAATAATCATGATGAAAAACAAAGAATAGCTTCTATTGCCAGTGTTGATTTTGTTTAGTTTGTTGTTAGATGTCTGAGAAATTGTTCTACACCATGTAGGAGATAATGCTGCTTCTACTAGTTGCTTTGAATTAAAATACACAGTTCCTTGTTAAGCCCTTGAGTGATTTCACGGTGCAGCAGTTCCCCGCCCCCCCCCCCCCCATCACCTTATTGGGCAGACTAGATGATCCATGCTGGTCTATGTCTGTCATCATTTACTATGTTGCCATGTTACTTAATAAATCATAGAGGGGTCCTTTTACAAAGGTGCGCTGGAAAATGGCCTGCAGAAGTGTAGACGCGTGTTTTGGACGTACGCAGAATTATTTTTCAGCGCACCTGTAAAAAAATGTCTTTTTAAAATTTTTGCTAAAAATGGATGTGCGGCAAAATCAAAATTGCCACGCGTCCATTTTGGGTCTGCGACCTTATCGCCAGCCATTGACCTAGCGGTAAAGTCTCATGCGGTAACTGGCCAGTAATGACCTATGTGCACCAAATGCCACTTAGCACGCGTCCGATACGCGCGTCTGAAAATAGAAATTATTTTTCTGCCACGCATGTCAGACGCGCGCCAAAAATGAAATTACCACAAGAGCTATACGGTAGCCAGGTGGTAACACCACCGGCTTAGTAAAAGGGCCCCAGACTGATTTGTAAGCAATGTTCCAAGATCATTTATTAAACTTGATACACTACCCAGATCAAAGGCCAAAGTGGTTTATAACAAGAAATCAAAAAATCTATGAACAACTACAATAATTGATAAGAAAGCTCACATTTTAACATTGCTGCTCAATTTATGCAATAGCAATGATCTTACAAACTTGCTTCTAGTTACACCAATCAATGCTAGCATGAATTTAATCTAATATCTGCGTCTGTGAGCCCTTGAATTTAAGCTTCTCTGAACCTCAATGTTCCCTTTTTCTCCTTTGGTTTTCCTGGGCTTTGTGAGTAAGCAGCTTCTTCTTCTTCTTGCGTTCTCCTTCCATATTTAGGATCCTTTAATTTGGTTTTATACTTTAATCCCACTTAATGAACATCACAGTAGGATTAATACATCATGTACTACAGCTCCTCATATGTCTCACTGGATAGAGAAAAATCATGCTGTAGAAGATAAGTAGAGAATGACTGGCATGGAGGGGTTTGTTTAAGAGAATTGAATAATTGTGAACAATGGGATTTTTATTTCTTTACGTTGTAGTTCCGAATATTTTGAATACAGAAATAAATGGATGTCATTGATTTAATAAAGGTTTTAAATGAGAGGTTGGGCCCAATATTTAACTGGGCAGGGCCGCTGAATATTGGCAATGTCTGATTAGTGCTACCAAAAAGACTCTAGTGAAACAAATGTATAAAAAATCTTATTTTATTGTTCGAATATGTCACCAAAGTGACATCTACTAATAAGTAACCACTCTCATTCAACACCATTCGTACCACTTACATACCATGCTACAACTATGAAAAAGTATATGTGAGCTCTATCTAATTTTCATGCGATTATCTAATATTGTTCAACATCCTATGATATCAAAACATAGAACTTATATCATAGACATTTCATATAGACAAAATATTCAAATGTCGTTCCTTGCTTCAAAAAGGACTGTAACAAATAATGTCCAAGCTAATATCTCTCACTGTCACTGGTAATACATCCCAAGAATTAGTGAGTTTCTTTTCTCCGTTGTTATATTCCAATTCCAATCATGGATGACGCTGAAAATACTTAAATATGTAGCCACTTTGTAGCTTCAGGAAGAAAGCGGCACGAGCAAACACCTTATCAGGCAGAAAACGTCATTTCATGTGCAGCACAGTTCCTCAATGCTGGACCGCATTTCGCTACACTTCCTCAGGAGGAACCACTTTAAACTGTTGTATTCAGCTGCCTGCCACCATGGCGCCCAAAGGGCGTGGATCAGAGACCAAGTCACTGAAAATTCTGGCTAATGTCTGATTAGTAACAGGGCAGTCCATGGGCAGAGCTTAGGTGGAGTCACTACATAAGATCATAAGAATAGCCATAATGGGTCAGACCAATGGTCCATCTAGCCCAGTATCCCATTTTCAACAGTGGCCAATCCAGGCCACCAGCACCTGGCAGAAACCCAAATAATAGCAAGATTCCATGCTACCAATCCCAAGGCAAGCAGTTGACCTTACTGTTCCACTGTTCAGGGCACTTCATAAGGTTCCTTTTGTTTCTCCACTTCGGTGTTTTTCCCCTATTTTATGAAATATGCATGTACAATGCCAACTCTACCTCTACCTCAGTTTAACCCAAATTCTGCCCCCAGGAATGCCTACAAGCAGATTATGTAAATGTAGAGTCACACTTTCCATATACATAATAAGGAACGTAGTTATCAACATGGGCTACCGTTAAGTCAGGTTATTTTACCTCTGTCTCATGCTATTTTAACACAGAACCCATTTTATTCAAGTAGACCTAGGGGTCGATATTCAGCTGGCAGTGCTCAGCATTTTTCTGACCACCACCGGTGTTATGCCAGGAAATTCGATGTTGGGCCACGTTTGAGCTTCAGCATTGATTTTCCGGGTTTACAGAACTGGCTAATCAGAGCCAGTTAAGTGCGATATTCCGAACTTAACTGGCTATGGAGCACCTCATAATGGCAAGACTGACTTATATACAGTTAGGTCAGGTGATGACTCTGCCCCCGGAATGCCTCCAAAATAGCTGGTTTTGAGATAGGTGCTAACTGAACATTTTCAGCAGCACTAACCAGTTAAATGCCACTAACAATGACTGGTTAGCCCTCAACAGCTGATTTAACTGACCAGGAGCCATATCTAGCTTGTTAAATCACTTTGAATATTGACACACTAGTTACTAATAACTGGGTTAGACAGTGAAATAGCATGTCTTAACAGTAGCCCACATTGATAACTTTATCCCTTTGATGTTTATGTAGTCATAAAATTTTATAAAAGCCCTTTTCTATGTCCAAAACAAATTTTACATATAGAAAAAGCTTCATAAAATTACTGACTTAATCAAAATCTTCTACTACCTTCCATTCACTTGTGCAAGCATTAGTCTTGTCAGAACTTGACCACTGCAATGCAGTTTATTTAGGGAACAAGGAATCTCTAACCAAAATGTTTCAGACTACCCTAAATACAGCCACTAGACTTGTCCTCAAAGCTTCAAAATTCGACAGGTCCACGCTGCTACTCTCCAAACTACATTGGCTTCTGATCAGAGCTAATTTATGGTTTGGCTCCAGACTACATGTTGGATTTGATTGATCTTCCACACGTTCCTAGCTATAAAAACATCAAATTTAAATCTACATTGTATGGAGATTTTTCACACATAGATTCAAAATGGTGGAATTCCATGTATTACTAATTACTTAACATTTCGCAAATTTCTAAAGGCCTTCCTTTTTAAAACATCTTTGCATTAATTGTATAATTTACTGAATAGAAAACTGTTATGGACTAGAGGAGTGGCCTAATGGTTAGTGTAGCGGGTTGTGAACTGGGTTCAACTCCCACTGCTGCTTAATGGTCAGCAGTGGGTTGAGATCCTGGGGAACCAGGTTCAATTCCCTCTACAGTGCCATGTGACCCTGGGCAAGTCATAAGTACATAAGTATCGCCACACTGGGACAGACCAAAGATCCATCAAGCCCAGCATCCTGTTTCCAACAGTGGCCAATCCAGATCATAAATACCTGGCAAGATCCCAAAAAAGTTCAATAAATTTTATGCTGCTTATCCCAGAAATAAGCAGTGGATTTTCCCCAAGTCAACTTAATAATAAGTACATAAGTATTGCCACACTGGGACAGACCAAAGGTTCATCAAGCCCAGCATCCTGTTTCCAACAGTGGCCAATCCAGATCATAAATACCTGGCAAGATCCCAGAAAAGCTCAATTCATTTTATGATGCTCATCCCAGAAATAAGCAGTGGATTTTCCCAAGCAATTTAATAATGGTCTATGGACTATTCCTTTAGGAAGCCATCTAGAACCTTTTTAAACCCCACTAAACTAAGCCTTTACCACATTCTCTGGCAACAAATTCCAGAGTTTAATTACACGTTGAGTGAAGAAAAAGTTTCTCCAATTCATTTTAAATTTACTACTTTGTAGCTTCATTGCGTGTCCCATAGTCCTAGTATTTTTGCAAAGAGTAAACAAGCGATTCACGTCTACCCATTCCACTCCACTCAATATTTTATAGACCTCTATCATATCTCCCCTCAACTGTCTTTTCTCCACTTAACCCTCCCTTGCCCCAGGTACAACAGTAGTACAATGTACTACTTAGATTATGAGCCCAATAGGGACAGACTCAGTACCTATAAAATGAAACTGTAAACTGCTTAGGTCTAAGCAGTATATAAATACTGAAATGAATGAGCTAATCTGAAAATTCCCTATATAAATATGGTCTTGCATGTAACTTGAAACTGTATATTGTACAAATTTTTATTTCTTTGTTATTGTAAGCCACATAGAACTGAATAATTGGAATTCAGATTATGTAGGATATAAGTACCAATAAATAAATAAATACATTTCCATGCTGTTGATTTTTCCTTATAGTTTACTAGAACCTTCTTTATTTTACGCACTCCCTCTCGAGTGCTTCTCCCACTGCTACTAATTGGGCAAGTCATTGCAAGGGTAATTTTCAGCACCATTGACCTGGGTAAATAGGTGCTTACCAGGGATATTTCCCTGGCTGAAATTTGCCTTCCTCACAGCAGCTAGACATCTGGGTGGGTTTTCATAACATGTGCTGTCAGTCAACTTAAAAAAAAAAAAGGCATTTCCAGGAGGAGATTTTTTTAGGTTGGGGCAGCTAACAGTATGCATACTTTGACATTTTCACCAGTACACGTTGTTCCGTCCCCAATCACCCCCACAATTAGCAGGTGAAAGGATGCATGCTATTCGTATGCCATGTACTAACAGCTAATTTTCAAAGGGAATCTGCCTAGATAGTTATCTGTGAATATTATATAGAAGGAATGTACAGTACATACAAAAGGGTGCATATACTTTGCAAGTAGTCAACATTGGCCCATGTTATGTTTATTATTCAGTTGATATACTGCTTATCTCCAAACAATACAAAGCAGTTTACATTTAAAAAAAATTTTAAAATCAAAACAGAACGCCAGTACCAAGCTGCGGTAAAAAGGGCCCTGTGCTAGTGGCAGAGGCCATTTTTGTTGCATGCTGCGGTCCTTTTTACCCCAGTGGGTAAAAAAGGCTGAAAATAGCCATGACCATGCGGCATGATTGCTCTTACCGCATGGCCAAGCAAGGGGGGGCACTTACTGCCACCCACTGAGGTGGTGGTAAGGGCTCCCGTGCTAACCCGGCAGTAACTGGGTAGCACGAGGCACTGCCCGATTACCACCGGGTTATCACCTTGCTGAAAACTACAGTCCTATTTTCCCCAGCGCGGGAAATGGCATGCACTGGGGACTGGAGCTACCGCCGGCACTCGCTCCAGATTAGCGTGTGGTAAGCTTGTGTTGGGTTTACTGCCGCTTTGTAAAAGGGCCCCAAAAATAGGAAAGCCTGACCACACAATCAAATATATGGCTTTCTTAAACACACTCACCTCAACAAAAGCACAACATAAATCAAAGTCTTGCAATATCACTGAGCTCACCCCACTACTCCACCACTTAACCTCCAAAACTCTGAATACACAAAAATGTCCTTAATTTCACCTTAAATCTTTTTATATCAGCTTCCTCCTGAATCTCCTAAGGCAAATCATTCCACAAAAAATGGTGCTAAATAAAAAAAAATGGCCTCTTCTGAAACCATTCCTCCCCAAATTTAGCCCATTGAGGCATAAACATTTGACAGCCCTATGCAGATTTTAACACCCTACTAGGGAAATATGGGGCTGCCAATGGATGCAAATTGGATGGTTGACCATTATAATACACAGAATAAGCCAACTTCAACACCTCAAACTTAATCCTTTGTACTACAGGCAACCAATGACATCTCTGATAAAGAGGCCTAATATGATCATATTTCTTAAGGTTACCTAACAATCAAAGAGCTGTACATATTCTGTAGCCTCCTTAAATTCACCTGAGACAATCCAACATATACCACAGTCGTATGATCCAGCCTAGATATATACCCTCATCTAAATAATACTTCACTGATCTTAACTGCCAGAGGACATCACTTACAGCCTCATAACCAGGAGTTGCTAACTGCTCCTGTGTTAACTAGGGCCAGGTGCCACACGCTAACTGGCACTTTAGCGCAGGACTTGCATATGATGTTTGGAAAAATGCGTTTTGAAAGCGCCAAACCCC
Source organism: Microcaecilia unicolor (assembly GCF_901765095.1). NCBI lineage: Eukaryota > Metazoa > Chordata > Amphibia > Gymnophiona > Siphonopidae > Microcaecilia > Microcaecilia unicolor. The sequence continues at coordinate 88,234,995 of NC_044034.1, forward strand.
TCCGAGAAAAACTGCACTGGCTCCCAATCAAAGAACGTATTGCTTTCAAAATCTGCACCCTGGTCAATAAAATAATCTACGGCGAAGCCCCAGGATACATGACAGACCTCATAGACCTGCCAGCCAGAAATACAACAAGATCTGCACAAACATTCCTAAATCTCCACTACCCAAGCTGCAAAGGACTCAAATACAAATCAACGTATGCATCCAGCTTCTCCTATTTAAGCGCTCAACTATGGAACGCACTGCCAAAAATAGTAAAAACAACGTACGACCACCTAAATTTCCGGAAAGTACTAAAAACAAACCTGTTCAGAAAGGCATATCCCACCGACCCAACATAAGAACCTAAGTTACCTGCAACACAACTAAACCAAATATCGTAATGGACACACCCTAACTCTCCCTCTTCCTCTCTAATGTTCCTCCAATGTATCTACCATACATGAACCTTATTCTACCACTATTACACCTTGTATTTGTTCATACCAGAACTGGTGAATGCCGTTACAGTACTATGTAAGCCACATTGAGCCTTCAAATAGGTGGGAAAATGTGGGGTACAAATGTAACAAATAAATAATTTTGGTTCCGCCTACATTGGTTGCCACATTAAGGGCCTCTTTTATCAAGCCGCGCTAGCGGTTCCCGGTTCAGTAATGCCAACAAAGCCCATTCACTTTGAATGGGCTCCATTGGCAATGCTGTGCAGGAACCGCTAGCACAGCTTGATAAAAGAGGCCCTAAATTTGAAGCTACTGCTCAGTAAAGCCTGCATTAAGCCACAGTAACTGCCCCCAAATTAGGATAGCGCTATAGCTGAGGTAGTTTTATTTATTTGACCTTCATGGTGGGTATTTCAACAAAACGCTGACTGCATTTGCTGAATATCGTGCTAAATATTTCTTGTGATTTAGTCCTCGTACATGGATCTGAGGCCCTTACAGTTATTACTTCTTTAAAAGATGAGTAAATTCTAGTATTCTATCTAGATTAAAATCTGCACATCTTAATTGTTTTTAGGTATCATAAATACCAGTGATGATAGAATTGAAAAATCTAATTGCTATGCTCAGGGCTTTTTTTGAGGGGATACTGAGTACCGGTACCTTTTCCAGTGTCTCCTAAAATTAACCCATGGCCCACAAGTTTTAATGAAAGAGGTCAGGCTCAAGACACCAATTCTGCCTTTGTCATAGATTCTGTGACTGGTTGCAGGGGGCCTGGCTATTGTGGAGTGAGTCCCTCAGTGATCACCCCACCCCTGAAGGGTGGCCTGGCATTTGAGTACCAGCACCTTTTTTGCTAGAAAAATTGCACTGGCTATGCTAGACCTAGTTCCAAATCTGAGTTCTAACTGCTTTCCCGCCCCAGGCACAAAGCACCAAGTCTAATGCATGCAATCTAGATGAACAGATAAAAACCAGGGCTTTTATTGTTTGTTCTAGTGAGATCATCCCCTGATATTCAGTGCTATTTAACTGGCCACAACGGCTGCTGACCGGTTAAATAGTACTTAACCAGCTATCCCCTGATATTCATCAGGGGATAACTGGCTATTCCCCATTGAATATTCCCAGTTCGTGGCTAGCAGGTAGCCGGTTATATAGCCTGATATAACCGGCTATTCACCAAATTTTTAAACCAGTTTAGTGGCCATATTTGGCTGTGTGAAAACGTGGGATATCATTGGCCAGTTTAAAGATAACCAGCTACGTCTGAATATTGACTTAGCCAGTTAACTTTAAACCAGCCGAAAATAAACCGGATACTCAGTGCCGGTCACTGGAAACAGACTGGCATTGAATATCTAAGCTCAGTGCTGACCGCAGGAGTTAGCCGGTCTAACTCCCATGATCTGAATATCAGCTCCCATGTGCAAAAGCACATATTTTCCAAAGTTCTACTGGAGCATAACTATCTTTTTCCTGGTTTGTGTGTTTAATTTACAGAAATATTACAGTGAAGCTCTATTGCATATAGAACATACAGATCAGAATTGAGATGTCCAGTTCAGGACATGCTCATTTCCAGTGGTATTTTTAGAAAAGAATTACCACGGGAGCCAAGTTCAATAGAGTCTTTTTGAAAATGCATGCAGAAGCAGCCATTTTACAAATATACATATTGATAAAATGAACGGCACGGACCCAGCAGCTTCCACATGGAGGTGTCGGCATTTAGGTTTGGAAGTGGTGATATTGCCTCTCTCACATGTAGTTACCCTATTGTACAAACCTCTTTGTGTAAGTGCAACCAATTAAATAGTGAGGCTGCTGTTTTAACATGATTTCCTTTTAGATAAAAACTACATGGGATTAAGGAGAATGACTCTCTTAATCCCATGTGTAAAACTCTGGTCAAAACAAACCCTGTTTTAAACCTATACATGCTGTCGAGCAGGTGTAAACACCAACATGGACCCCCCCCCCCCCCCATACATGTATTCCCTCTGTGAAATGGGGAATACATGTGTACATTTTAGCCCCTCCAAAGCCAAGCCCTGATTACGTCTGAACCACGCCCCCTTGAAATCTCTACGTAGTGTGGATTTCACCTGGAAATATTGACTTTCTGAAATCAGTTTCTACACACGTATGCAATATGCGCGTACATATACCGACATTTCCATGTGAAAATCAAAAATAGAATTTCTAAACTAATCACCACACATAGAAACTGACGATTCACCATGATGGCAAAGTGCATTAGAACAAATAGGGAAAATATTGTGGGTGTCTTATCTCTTTGTTGCTTGAGATAATTCATAGATTGAACCCCTTGTGTATGGCGCAATTACGGTTTCATACCCATCTTTCACCGAAAACAACAATTACTTTTAGTACACCATATTCTCCACTTCTAATTCATACACAGGTATAGTTTGAGATGCCTGCCATTAATATAACAATGACACTGAGAGTAGCTATTGCCTTACTTGAAAGGCAAACTATAGTTATTTATAGCTAAAAATGTGGTACTGGGAAAATAAGCCACTTAAGCTAAACAATGAACTGTTTTTATTGGATTCCCAAGAAAAAGCAAAATGATTTCACAATAAACTAAAGCACGAAAATATCTCATCCAGAAAAGTATAAACTGTGGGGTATATGTTGTGAAGGATCCCTCTGCTCCTCTCAGGAAAACTCCGGCCTCTGGCCCAAGTTTTCTATATGATATTCCACTTAGGTACAACTCCCTGTAATCCTCCAAGTGTACCCTCCGACCTGAGGTACGTCAGCAGTACTATTCCAGCACAGCTCCCGAGATATCTGCCAGGAAAATTATCCCAGCGGTTTCAAGAATGGAATCCCAAAAACAAACAGTTTAGAAAAAGTAGTTTTTAAAAATGCAGTTCCGAAAGCAAAGCAGTTCAGGAATCTTCATAGCTTCAAAAATGCAGTTCATAAACTAACAGGACATGAGTCCCAATGATGCAATTCAAAATAAGTAATCCCAAAAGCAAAAAACGTTCCACCAAGAAAAACAAGCAGTTCAAAGAAAACAAGCAGTTCCAAACAGGCAGTTCAAACAAGCAGTTTAGAAATTCCATCAGCAGTTCAGAGGCAGAGAGCTCCCAGGGGTCCCCTCCCTCCTCTCTCCTGGCTTCCTCCCACTTGACCTCGTTGCTCCCTGGCTCCTCCACAATAGCCACTGCCTTCCCTTGTTTTACCAAGACCCCGCACCAAGCGGTTACCTGCTGTCTGAACCTTTTACTTGTGGATCTTGCCAGAGCTGCAATCTCCATTGGCTCCTCTTGCCTCATTTCTTCCTCCTTTTCTTCCCCCTTCCATTCCATGAGCTCCTCACCCCACCCATTCACCAGCTGATCCTCCTCCCCCTGATTAGCTCTGCTTAGAGGCTCCCCCTCCATTCCTGGCCTCCCCTCCGTGTCTTGGGTTTCACCTTTACCTGCCTTTCCCTTGGGCTCCACTGGGGGCTGCTGGGATAGGAAGTCTTTGATTCTGTTGCAAGACTTCCTCAAGGGCTGCTGGGAATCGTAGTTTTTATCCTGCCTCCAGCCCTCTGGGGAAAATGATCTATGCCTTCTCCTGACATGTGGAACTCCCTGAGCTAAGAATCTGGGTTGTCCCCTCCTCTGGGCCTTATCTTCTCCTCCGCCGGTACACCCCTCTCTGTTCCCTTATCCCCTTCTTCACAATGTACATCTTAGAACAGGTAAAGGAATGTCACTTTCATCTGTAATAGCACCAGGTGATGGTAGTTCCAGGTAACACTCCGCTCGATATTCAGCGCTATTTAACAGGCCAGGAATGGCTCCTGGCTGGTTAAATAGTCTTAAACCGGCAAAGCGCTAATATTCAGTGCAAGATAGTTGGCTATCTTGTGCTGAATATTAGCACTTAGAGGCTAGCCGAGTCACTGGCTATGTCATATGACATAGCCAGTTAGTGCTAATATTAATCGTTTGGCCAGCTAAGTTTAACAGCCAGGTAGACCTACATGAATAGCAGATCTATGTCTGGCCGCAATAACATAGCCAGTCAGCCGATGAATATCGGCTTAACCGGCTATGTACATAGCAGCCCCCCCCCCCCCCCAAAAAAACCCAGAAATTCAATGCTGGTCACCAGATACAGCCCAGCATTGAATTTCGGGGTTCATCACCGACCGTGGAAGTTAGCTGGGCTGCCTCCCACAGTCTCAATATCAGTCCTACTGTCCTTCCCCTTTTATCTCACCTGCATGTGTTCAGTACAGCAAGGTGCATTAAGCAGTATTAAACATGTAAAGCTATTTCCCAAGTCACCTGATGAACAAACATATCACCACCAGGAAAATCTTGTGATTATGGTTTTTGAGGGGGAGGGGGGTAGTGTAATACACACACACACACCACAGGGGGTGATTCCCAGGGTTTGGTTTGAGAGAGAAAATCAAAAGCATAAAGAGCACCAAGATTCCACTATAGTATACTAGTGCACAGGGGCGGACTGAGAGTGGTCTGGGCCTCCCGCCCCCAACACTGCCCGACACACCCCCTTACTGCCACACTGCTGCCCTCCTACCGCTGCAGCCAATGCCCCTACTGCCCCGGTCCTACCTGAAGGGCCCTGCTATTCCCCCACCTGCTGGCACTGCCGTGTTTTCAAAATGACGGCCGAGACTTCTGCAGTAGTCTCGCAGGTCTCAACAGTCTCGCAAGGCTTCTGCAGGGAGTCTCGGCCACCGTTTTGATCACCAGTGGCGCACCTTTAAAGGTAGGACCAGGGAGGGCTGCAGTGTGCGACGGGCATCTGGGCAGAGTCTCTGGGCCCTCGGGCACTGCCCGGTTGCCTGAATGGTTAGTCAGCCCCTGCTAGTGCAAGTTCGGCATTGGTGCGACTATATGTAGGCATGCCCTCTTATGCTCCTAGGTGCACCGAGAGACTACCCAATTTATCGTATTCTATAAACTAGGTGTATAATTGGGAGATACCCCCATGGCCTGCCCATGCTCTACCCACATGTAAGCCCCCTTTGTAGCTTGGCACTATGGCACTTAAGTGGTACCTTATAGAATAGCACTTAGTGTACATGGAGGGGCATAATTGAATGGCGCCGTCCAATTAGATGGCCGGCCATCTATTTGGCCGGCGCCGCGAAGAGCAGTCTTGAACCATATTATCGAAAAAGATGGCCGGCCATCTTTCGTTTCGATAATACGGTTGGGGCCGGCCAAATGTCAGAGATCGCCAGGTTTGAGATGGCCGGCATCGGTTTTCGCCGATAATGGAAACTAATGCCGGCTATCTCAAACCCGGCCAAATCCAAGGCATTTGGTCGTGGGAGGAGCCAGCATTTGTAGTGCACTGGTCCCCCTGACATGCCAGGACACCAACCGGGCACCCTAGGGGGCACTGCAGTGGACTTCAAAAATAGCTCCCAGGTGCATAGCTCCCTTACCTTGGGTGCTGAGCCCCCCAAATACCTCCCAAAACCCACTCCCCACAACTGTACACCACTACCATAGCCCTTAGGGATGAAGGGGGGCACCTAAATGTGGGTACAGTGGGTTTTGGGGGGTTTTGGAGAGCTTAACATTTACCACCACAAGTGTAACAGGTAGGGGGGGATGGGCCTGGGTCTACCTGCCTGAAGTGCACTGCACCCGCCAAATACTGCTCCAGGGACCTGCATACTGCTGTCAGGGAGCTGGGTATGACATTTGAGGCTGGCATAGAGGCTGGCAAAAAAAAATATTTTTTTTTGGTTGGGGGGGGGGGTTGGTGACCACAGGGGGAGTAAGGGGAGGTCATCCCCGATTCCCTCTGGTGGTCATTTGGTCAGTTGGGGCACCTTTTTGAAGCTTGGTCCTGAAAAAAAGGGACCAAATGAAACTGGCGAAATGCTTGTCAGGGCCGGCTTTCTTTTTTCCATTATTGGGCGAAGCTGGCCATCTCGTGAGCACACCCCCGTCCAGCCCCCGTCCCGCCTTCGCTACCCTACCGACACACCCCCTTGAAGTTTGGCCAGCTCCGCGACGGAAAGCAGTTGGCGCCGGCCAAAATCGGCTTTCGATTATACCGATTTGGCCGGGTTCAGGAGATCGCCGGCCATCTCCCGATTTGTGTCGGAAGATAGCCGGCGATCTCCTTTGAAAATGAGCTGGATAGGCACCTAGCTGTCAAATATTGGTGCCTTTGATGTGTGTAAGTGGTGCCTACCTCTAGGTGCCACTTTATAGAACTGCCCCCATAGCAGGGGCAGACAGAGTGGTCTGGGCCCCTGGGCACTGAGGATGGTCTAGGCCCCCCCCCCACCCAGCTGCCCAACACCCCTCCACTGCTGTGCTGCTGCCCCCCTACTGCTGCTGCTGACGACCCTGCTGGCCCGGTCCTACGTGAAGGGCCCTGGTGGTGTAGTGATCGCTGCGGGGGAAGCATTTTCTTTCCAGCCTGCTGTGTTGCTGCTATTTCCCCACCTGCTGGCACTGCAGTATTTTCAAAATGGTGTCTGAGACTTCCCACGGTAGTCTTGCGGGTCTCAACAGTCTCACGAGATTTCTGCAGTGAGTCTTGGCTGCCATTTTTAAAATATGGTGGCGCCAGGCAGAGGGAATAGCGGCAGCACAAAGGGCAGGAAAGAACATGTTCCCTCCTGCAGAGGCTGTAGTGTGCGACAGGCATCCGGGCAGAGCATACGGGCACTCTAGAGTCTCTGGGTCCTTGGGCACCGCCTGGTTGTGAATTAAAGTTTTGGATGTTTTTGATACTATCAAACAATTTGGGAGGTTTTTGACCTATGATTACATTTTGACAGAGTACAATGTTGAGTGGCTACATTCTAACTTGAGCCTTGGAATCGTTGACAGCGGTCTTTATGAGGTCTTTTCCTCCTTATTTTTGAAAAAAGATAAAAGAAAAAAGAGGAAAAAAAAGAAAAAAATTGAATGTGATATTTCCTGTAATTTTTCATTAATACATATTTCATATATACATATTTCAGTGGCAGGGGGTGTGGGGTGGATTTGGTATGCTACATATTTGTGGAACCAACTCCTGCAAAGTAATTCAAGAGGATCAATCTTATAAACTATTTAAGGTTTGGCTGAAATCTTATTTTTTTATTTGCTAAATTTGTTTCAAACTGAGCTGGTCATCTCCCAGTCAGGTAGACTGCTAGGGTGTATATTTGATGAATGTTTGTTTATGAGAGTGTTCACTGTATTGTCTTTTTTTTGTGTATGTGTGGTGTGTTATTTTCCTATTTTACTTGGTGATCTGTTCTGATCTTATTTATAATTTTGTAAACCACTCTGCCTTGTCTGACAAATAGGGTGTATATCAAATATTTTTTAACTATGCTGCTGCTGCTGCTACACGCTCTGCTATACCTGCATGTGTTCTATGAACAAATAAAGGGATCCTTTTACCAAACTGCAGGAAAAAGGGCCCTGCACTAGCAGCAGGCAGACAAACATGGCCATGCGGTAAGAGAAGTCTTACCACATGGCCATACGGTGTGGAGCCCTTACCGCCACCCATTGAGGTGGAGATAAGGGCTCCTGCGATAACCCAGCGATAACTAGGCAGCACACAGCGATTGCCCAATTACCACCGGGTTACTGCCATGCAAGCCATTTCCAAGGGTTTTCTTTTTCCCTGGAAACGGCATGCACTCAAGGTGGAACTACCGCCAGCGGCCATGTTGTGCCGGCAGTAGTCCCAAGTTAGCATTCGGTAAGCCCGCATTGAGTTTACCAATGCTTTGTAAACGACCCTCAGAATGCCTTACTGTTAGGATGAAAGGGAATCATTTGAGTTTTCATAATCATCTGCAAGTTCATTGGTTCACCTTAGCATTTGCCAAGGTTAGGTTTTCACTTAGGCGGAGAGGAGAGGTCTTTGGGTGGTGTCATAGGAATGGAGGGTAGAAAGAGTGTTTGCTCTGTTTTGCATGCCTGTTATTATGAATGATTCTTGTTCGCCACTCAGATCAGCACTGGCCAGATGGGCAATTTATAATTCTGTTAATTTATTAATTAATAACTTTATTTTACCATGCAAGTTCTGGCCCATTTCACAAGCCCTCATCCACTCGAGACATTGGACCTTCCCAAGCTGCTACAAGTAATCAGTGACTTGACTGCTTTACTAAGACAGGCTGACACTGTAATCATCCACTTTCTGAGAGAGTGATGGATATAACCCAGGAAAAGAGGAAAGAAATCTCTTATCAGTATAATCACCCATTGTAATGGGGATTACTAAAGATCATGTGAGAGCTCTCCAGAGTTTCTAAGGGGAGGGTTCTGAGGTTGTGGGTGGTAAAGGATCAAGCCCAAGGGAGTGAGTTCCTGGGTAAGTTGCAGAAGGAAATGTTTCTGGTTGTTGAATGACAGTAGGGGAGGAATTTAAAATTAATAAATGTTGTTGGGGTTTGCATGAGGTCTTTGGTTGCCTCTACCCCCACCAGGACCCTTGAGAAGAGGGGAGTGTCCTGGATGGGTTCAAAACACTAAGGCTGACCAAAGAGGAAGGTTTCTGCCAGTAAAGAATTAACCTTGAGAAGGAGGTGTGTTCCAGGTGGGAAGTAGAAAATCCCAGCCTGGGAGCAGGAGCACTGAAGAGCTGTTTGGAGCCAAAGGTGGTTGCCTGAAGAGGTACTCCTTTGGAGGAGAGCATGGACAGACAGGGAGGTCTGATCCAAAGGAAGATCTGCTTGCTGCAATCATTGCTTTTGATTTGCAGGTCATGGAGAATGTGGGGTTTAAGCGTCTGCTCTGTCTGTTAGCCTCAAATTATAAAGTGCCCAGCAGGACAATCTTTAGTAGACTGGTGACAAGCAAACAAAATGGTGGAAGGCTTACTGTAAGCCTTCCGCCATTTTGTTTAGTGCCGCCAGCTATGCTCTCTTCTTTTGAAAGTTACTCTAAAAGTTTTTTGCTAATTTCTTGGATAGTGAAGATTATCAAATATCTTTCCTCTGAAGCAGCCTGTAGAGGTGAAACAGGGAACCCTGTCGGGATTCAGAGTTTAGAAGATATGCCGGATGCAGCACATTGAGAAAGCAGAGAGATTGAAAGGTCCAAGATAAGTACTGTGTATAGTTGCAGCCAACATTTATTTCGTCTTTTTCAGCCTATTCTGTATCTATGGAAGATTATTTGTCATTTAGAGACATTGATAATGCTAAAATGGAGGGGTTTTTTATGACTTATGATTGAAAGGAGCCTCCTACAATTCTGAAGGTCTTGGTCTTACAAATATGAGTGACTCTGATATTCACTGAAGTCTTTTTTTCTCCACTTTAGATATATACATATACATTGTTTAAGAAATTAAATGACAACCCTGGCAAAGGCTGGGGAAGTGGGTAAACAACACAGTTACTGCTACTAGACCCTCCCCAATAATTACACCTGGGGGAATTATGTGCTACTGAGCCATGCAAAATTTGTGCAGAATTCCCCTCCTCAAGAGACTGTGCAGAATTCTACCTTTCCCGCACAGATCTCTGTGCAGTCTGCTGAATATGCTCTGTTTCAGGCTCGCTACCTCCCATCCTTCTCTCTCTGCCTACCTGCCCACGTACCACTACAGTGTGGCATGAGAGAGGGGCTGCACAGCTTCATATCAGACTGCTGCTGCCTTCTCTGCTGCCTTGGTCCCCAGCAGCTCCTTTAAACCGCTTGGCTGTACAGAGGCCTGCATGGCTCAAAGGAAAAGCCAGGCCTAGAACAGCAGAGGAGAAGGAGGAAGCAGCTCCTCTCTCTTGCTGCGCTGTAGTGGTGCAAGTAAGCAGAGAAGGAGGGAGGGGAGCTTGGAAAAAAGGTGGACTGTGTGGGAGGAGGCTAGAAATGGTAGATGAAGTGTGAGGGGGCTGATAAAATGGTGGATTGGGGGTGGGTGTGTGTGTGTGTGTGTCATGGGAAATTGGATTCTTACAACAAATTACTTTCTTAGGCATTATTCCTTGTTATGTATCCTATACTGTTTATTGTAAGCCACATTGAACTCAAACTTGTTTGGGATAATGTGGGACATAAATGTCACAAATAAATACATAGATGGGAAGGGGATGGAGGGCTGCAGAAAAGTGTATGGGATTGTATGCGCCATGGGGGAGGGGAGGCCTGACGCAAGGTGGATGGGAGCTGGAGAAAGGGGGATGGAGTGGAGTGTGTCACAGGGGAGCTGGAGAAAGATAGAGTGTGTGCGTGTGTGTGCACATGCATGCCTGAGGGGCAATGTCAGCCCTTATAATGGGGAGATTCTGCACAATAAAATTAGAAATAAACAGCTAGATTCAGTGAATGACACTCAACAATCAGCATCAAAAAGTTTGGCGCTTAATGCTATTTTACATTGGGCACTGAAAGATACTATAGAATAGCAAGGCTTACACCTGCTGAAACCAGGTGTAATTCCCAGCATCCAATTTGGGCACACATCTCAAATGTTCTATAACAGTGTTTCCCAAGTCCGGTCCTGGAGTACCTCCCTTGCCAGTCAGGTTTTCAGGATATCCATAATGAAAATGCAAGAAAAAGATAGGCACGCACTGTCACCATTATATGCAAATTTCTTTCATGCAAATTCATTGTGGATATCCTGAAAACCTGACTGGCAAGGGGGTACTCCAGGACCGGACTTGAGAAGCACTGTTCTATACCACTGAGTGCAAATTGTAGGAACATCCTTGACCCGCCCATGCATTTCCCATGGCCACAACCCCCTTAGGTCATGCACTACAGGATTAGGGCACACTGTTATAGAATAGTGCATAGCAAAATATGCGCCCAATTCTAAATTGACCATTAGCATTTAATTATTGGCTCCTTGGTGAATTAAATGCAGCTCACACCATAGATCAGCGCCCAAGTTTGGGTACCACATGTAGAATCTGGGAGAAAGTTTGCAGAATTTTGAATATTGTGTGCAAAACTTTGATTTTTTTTTTTTTTTTTGCACAAAATTCCCCCAGGAGTAATGCATGAGCTACATTGTCTTACTTAGAGTTCTGCATGTGTTATATAATATTTGCAACACCCGTCCCTAGCAATTCACACTATAGCAGATGCAAGCACTTAATTGACAAGGTATTTCCAGGTCCGTTTTCAGTTTGCTGGAGTTAGGAATTTTGGTGTAAATCAGAAGATACAGGACTGGTTCACATGCAACATGGGGGCACCAGAAAGACAATAAACCTTTCTTCCTGAGGGAGATAAGTCCAAGGGTTGGGAAACAGGGCTTCCTGTGTTCTCACACAGATTTAAGTAAAAAGAGAGTCTGCTAATTTACAAATGAGTTCAAGACAGCAAACGTAAATGGAATATACTTTGGAAGCATAAACTTGCATTTGTTTGTAAATTAACAGTTTCTTTCTTTATCTAACTTCATGGTTCTCAACCCAGTCCTCAGGGCACACCTAGCCAATCGGATTTTAAGAATATTCACAATGTATATGCATGAGATAAATTTGTATGCACTGCCTCCTTTGTATATAAATCTCTCTCATGCATATTTATTGTGGATATCATGAAAACCTGACTGGCTGAGTGTCCCCCGAGAACTGGGTTGAGCATACCATCAAAATCAGCACTGTCAGGAAATTCACAAAACTCTAGTGCCAAAAAGCAAAATAAATAAATAAATAAAAATAATAAAGTAAAGAGTGTAGCACATAGGCACACTTTATTTTTCTCTGTGCATAGGAATAAACATAATACTGTAGAGCAGTGTGGAGGGGGGGGGGGGGGATGACTGCCAGCCAGTTGGGTTGTCAGGATATCCCTAATAAGAACATAAGCGTTGCCATACTGGGACAGACCAAAGGTCCATCAAGCCCAGCACCCTGTTTCCAACAGTGGCTAATCCAGGTTAAAAGTACCTGGCAAGATCCCAACACAGTACAATACATTTTATGCTGCTTATCCTAGAAATAAGCAGTGGACTTTCCCCAAGTCCATCTTAATAATGGCTTATGGACTTTACTTTTAAGAAGCTACCCAAACCGTTTTTAAACCCTGCTAAACTAACTGCTTTTACCACATTCTCTGCCAACGAATTCTCAATGAATATGCACAAATTAATCAAAGGATATTCACAATTTCAATATAGTTACTGCACCATTATATCACTTATATTACTAGTAACTATTCCAACCTTATCTTATTGTAATACTTTATTAGCAAACCATAATATTATTTAAAAAAAACCATACCACATATTACACACATTGCTAGCAATCCCCAATTAATTTCACAATTATAATCCAACACATAAGAGAATCCTCGTTGGAGCTTTAATAATGTCCCATTTAATTTTTATCCTTATACTCCTTCTTCAGTTCTTCAATGCGAGTACTACATGCCATGAATATTTCAATCACAAAACTAAAGTCACTTATCTTTTAGTCAGGCTGACAGTCCCACATTGTAAGAAATTGCAAATGTAAACTGCACATTAAACATTACTTCCAGCTGAAGGATTTACAAGTGCAAATCCCTTGTTCTCTTCTATGTACTACTACAACTCCATGGGAAGACTTAATTTGAAGATAATAATTACTGTAAATTCAATGCTCATTTCTCAACTCAAAACCCTGATTGGCTGGGTGTACCCTGAGTATTGGGTTTTGAGTCGAGAAATGAGCACTGAATTTACATGTACAAGAGGAACCAATTAAAAAGATGAGTGAAATAACTTTCTATTCATTTTTAAGGTGGCAGTAGGCACCACAAGGGTATTGCACAGTTGCCTCCAGGTTCAAATGAGCAGGTAGGTGACCCTTTATACCTGCCTTGGAGCAGATGTAAATACAGATCAGAAATATTTTTTTAAATGTGTATTCACATTGTAAAATGGGAAATGTACATATATTTCTGGACCACCCAGAACATGCCACCTAGAAAACTATGCATCTTGCAGCATCTATTCATAGTAACATAGTAAATGACAGCAGATAAAGACCAAAATGGTCCACCAAGCATGTCCAATCAAGTAGAGTTGCACCGCAATTCCATGCAGGCTACGTCACCCTACAGCATTGAGCCTGCCATGAGTGGGAAAGCACGGGGTACAATTGTAACAAAAATAAATAAAATAAAAAAATATTGTTTAAAGTGTGAAGATTGTTTAACGTTTGCTTTCATTCAATCCTCTTGCTACAGAGGGCTCTTCCATATTTATGCCAAGTGGATGGCACTCGAATTCTCCAATGATACCAGACAGACCTTTGTTTGTGTTGTATGCCATGAAGAAATAATAGAAGAAATCTGGACTGTCTAAAATTGGAACAAATTGCAACAGCTCAACTACAGACAGCAGCACATTACCAGGCGCCAAACTTTGGGTAGGGTTCGAATCATGATGAAGGGAACTGGCCAACATTGACTGTGACACAATATGGGGCTCATTTTCAAAGCACTGAGGGCCAGATGCATCAACCAAACGTAAAAAAAAATCTAAAACGTAAAAGTCCCTAACGAATTTGGAAAAAAACGAAGAATGCACCAAAAAAACAAGCCGCACATGTCCGGTGCAGTATTGTAAAGTACAATGCATTGAAGATTTGTTAAACTGGTTTAATCCCCCTCCGAAGGGACACCACCTTGTAAGTGGTGGAGGGGCTTCCGTGTTTCAATGACTCAGAGGGCTATGCTGAAGGGTTACCCATATCAGACAGGCCTCTGAGGAGAAACCAGACAAAGAGTGTCCCAAACTGGAGGATCCAAGATGGCGTCGAGGGAGGACTTATGTTAGTTGAGTTCCCGTTTTACACCAGAATACCTGAAGAAGTAGGCGCGCTCCCCAGAGAATGGGGAAGAAGAAAGGCAAAGCCGTGGTGTTGTCCTCCTCGAGCACGGCTGGGGTTCCCACCACTTCTCAGTCTACTTTGGAGAGATTCGGGGTCATAACGTAGGGGATATCGGTTCCTGCTTCGGGGAACAGCAAGGCTTTATTGCCGAATCTCAGTGGAGAGGGAGTGACTTTGAGTCCCCCTGTTGGCATGACCTCTCCAAGACCTGGAAACAGTAACACTTCGCTATGGAGGTCGACAGTGGAAACGCCTGAAGTGGGTTAGGACTTTCATGTGATCCGAGGAGGTCCTGGTGCAGCATTGACTCCAGATAATAAACCAACTGGGGGATTGGAGAGTGAGCTCTTCCCCCCGAAGATATCTGGAGCAGTTTCTGTGGAGAAATTGGACCTGGTGAAGCCAAACAATGTCACAATGGACGCACTATGGGAAGTGCTGCAGAGTGTGAATAACTCTCTTCTTCAGATGTCAAAAATTTTTTAGGAATAAATATGTGATTATATCAATACTTATCTAACAAAGTGGAAGTCCAAGATAAAAAAATAAAGACTTTGATTTCGGAAATGGTTTCTCTACGAAAATCAGTTAATCTGGTAATGAAGGACAATTGGAACTTCTGGAGAACCAATTAAGGAAAAATAACTTGAGAAAGATAAATTTTCCTAAAATACCCTGTATATAGAGTTATATTATTAGTGACTTTTGCCTTTGATTTAGATAGGAACAATGTTTTGAAATTGTATTTCCGACATATGGCTGATAGTTTTTTTGGGTTCAAAGATAAATATATTTGCTGACATATCAAGGGAATCACAGACTAGGAGGTGTGAACTTTTGGCTTTTAAGCCAAGAATCATTGCCCTAGGTGGGACCTTCCTAGAGCTATTCCCTTGTAAGTGTTTTATTTCCTGATTACTTATTTGTTGAACCCAGGAAATTATAAGAGTTTGTGGAGTTAAAAGAACAGATGAAGAACCCTCTGCAGCAACTTCCTTTAATTACCACTGTCCCGGCTGCAATTACCGATTAACCTTCCTCCCTCAGAAAATATGAATTGTAAGATTAACCATTCCGTGTTTTTCTTATTTTCTTTGAGATTGTTTTCCTGATCTTGGATCCCCCAATTGTGGACAATAATGTGGACGAACAAAGATGATATTTTTCCTTAATGTTTGTTTTAATTGATATTTTCTCTCTTCTTTCCCATTTATGTATTGGACATAAATGTAATATAAAATGAATAAATAAAATAATTAAAAAAAAACTGGTGTAATCCCCGTCGGTAATCGTCCCCTAAAGCATGCGCAGAGCAGCCAAGCGTTATGCTGACTGCTTTGCGCATATCACAAATCAAAACCACACACAAAAAAACAACATAAACACCTGGCTCCCCGCTTCCCCCTGCATCAAACAAAAATCAAAAAAGGATCGGGAGGGGGCAAAGGCGCTTGTCAGGAGCGTCCTGTATGGATGGCCCTGCCCCTCCCCCCCCGCCCGAGGTCCCCGCTGTTCCCGCTTCCCCCTGCATCAAAAATCTAAATTTTAGCAGCCCCGACCCCCCCTCCCTTCCTTTCTCTCTACTTTCTCCCACAGCTCCGCCTCCCACCATCCTCCGCCCCCGTGCCCCGCCCCCTGAGGTCATCACCGCCGCTCCCCCCCTCCACCGGGTCCCCCCTCTGCCTTACTGGGCCCGCGCAGCGCCTCTCACCTCTGTGTGAAGGCGCTGCACGGGCAAGAAGAACATCTGATCGCCGCCAGTCTTCAGGACATCTCTGCTTTCCTGACCTGGGCCCGCCCACGTCTGACATAAGTAACCTACATAGGTTACTTACGTCAGACGGGGGCAGGCCCAGGTCAGGAAAGCAGAGATGTCCTGAACACTGGCGGCAATCAGATGTTCTTCTTGCCAGTGCAGCACCTTCACACAGAGGTGAGAGGCGCTGCGCGGGCAAGGTAAGGCGGAGGGGGGACCCAGTGGAGGGGGGGAGCGGCGGTGATGACCTCAGGGGGGTGGGGCACGGGGGTGGAGGACAGCAGGAGGCGGAGCAGTGGGAGAAAGTAAAGAGAAAGGGAGGGGGGTCGAGGCTACTAAAATTTTGATTTTTGATGCAGGGGGAAGCGGGGAGCAGTGGCGACCTCGGGCGGGGGGGCAAGGGGCGGAGGATGGCGGTAGGTGGAGCTGTGGGAGAAAAAGGAGAAAGGGAGGGAGGGGAGGGGAGCCGGGGCTGATAAAGTTTTATAAGTTTTGTGCTTTTTAATGCAGGGGGAACGGGCAGCAGCGGCGACCTTGGGCGGGGGGGGGGCAAGGACGCTCATAAAGGACGTTCCTGACTAGCGTTTTTGCCCCTCCCTCCCGATTTTTTTTTCACATTAGAGTTTGGAAGCCGGGCAGCCCTAATGAGAGGTAAAGACCTCTCGTTAGCTTTCCTGGAGTTTTTCCTGCGTTAGGGCAAGCGGAAAACTTGCATCTCATTCCAATAGGGTTTCTAAACATTTGCTCATCTGCATTCCGTTTTCGGAAAAAGGCCTTTAATGCATGTCACGGTTTAAAACTTGTTCGTTAAAGGGTTGTAAAAGGGTCATTAAAGTTTAGTGCATCTGGCCCTTAGCCTTTCAAAGTTCCATAGAAAGTCTAAGTGCTTTGAAAATATGCCTCTATTTGTGCACTGTGGATACTAATAATAATCATCATAATAACATTCTTTGCTACTGCCATAGTTCTTTGCTTTAGTTCTTCTGATAATTCTGAGATGCTTTTGGACCCAATGTTGTACTTTTTAATAAGATTAAATTATACCCTTTCATTTTAAGTAATTCTTCTTTCAGATTCTTCAGATTGCTCTCATCTGCTTGATGCCTTTTGATTTTCTGTTCAGGCAGATTTATCATTTTGGCTTTCTTTTTCTAAATGATTCTGATTTGTTTATGTTATATCCTAGTTCCTTTATGGTGGCAAAAAGGCAGCAGAATACATTAGTTGGTTCATTTCTGCAATGGTTTCTGTTGGTATTGAACTGAACTATCCATCTTTGCTCTGCTTGAAGCAAGGCTCAACCTGGATCACCCCCAAAAATTTATTCTAGCCAAGCCGGAGTGAGTAATGACTTAAAAGTAAAAACAGCATGTCTTAATGGTAGCCTATATTGAAATGTTCTTATGTTAAGAGGGAAGTTAAGCATTGCCATAATGGGACAGATCGAAGGTCCACCAAGCCCAGCATACTGTTTCCAACAGTGGCCAATCCAGGTCACTAGCACCTGACAAGATCCCAAAACAGTACAATACATCCTATGCTGCCTATCCTACAAACAAGCAGTGGATCTGAAATGCTTATCTAATATAATAATTTGTACCGTCAATGTTCTATGGCTGGCTGGCTGGGTTCGTAGCATCTTGGTGACATTACCTCGCCTCCAGCGTTCCCTTCCCTCTCATTGTCCCGCCCTCCTCTGACATCATTTCATCTATACGCGAGGGCGGGACAATGAGAGGGAATGCTGGAGGCGACGTGAGCCCAGCCTGCTGCTGCTCAGATGGAGAGGAGGACAAAATCGCAGGACATCGAGGGGAGGGCAGAGGACAATCGATGGACATGGATGGGATGGGAGGAGAGGGGAGAATCGCAGGACATGGATGGGAGGGCAGGGCACAGGACAATTGCTGGACATGGAGGGGAGGACAGAATCACGGGACATCGAGGGGACGGGGACATGGAGGGGACGGCAAGGCAGAGGAGGATCGCTGGAAATGGAGGGGAGGCCAGAATTGCGGGACACAGAGGGGGCGGCAGGGCAGAGGAGAATTGCTGCACATGGAGGGGAGGTCAGAATCGTGGGACATGGAGGGGAGAGAGGAGAAATCGCTTCGACAGCAGCCTTAAAAACATAATCATCATTACAAGATAGCCTTGTTAGCACCCGTTTCATTTTTTTGAGAATGGGCCTTTTTTATTAGTATTGCATAAATCTCTAAAACTCAAGTTTTACAAAGCCAGGACATAAATGTCTAAAACTGAAAAATGTGCATCTGGCACATGGGCATGGTCTAGGCATGGTTTTGGTAGGACTAGGGCAAGCCAAATAATAAACATATATTCTCCATTTCAAAGAGGGAATGCACGTCTATATCCAAAAAGATTGTTAGGATTTTACACCTGCTACCTGGGACATCTAGATTCAGAAAAGTGCTCTATTGAGCAGCGCTTCACTGGAAGGCTTAGGGGAATTCATCCCTTATCCTCAAGAAATAGATGTCTTCTCACAGGGAAACTGGCAAAGGATACCAGACTCTGTGGCAGCTTCATAAAAAATAAATGTTTATATTCTTTAAGGCCTGGGTATCCAAAAATGGTTAATTGCCAGATTTTCCTTGAAGTACAGAAACACATCCTGGTAACTTATCTGCTACCGAGACAGCCCAGATGAATTTAAACTAGATAACAAATGCATCACAGGTTTTTAGAACTTTACCATCCCATCAGGTTACTTATTAATACAATTACTGCTAAGAGGTGGTAGGAGTAGGGTGTCCAGAATATGAATGTGGGAAGGGAAGTATTGAGGTTAATATGTCATTTATAGATACAAAAAGAAATTGCATAATTTATTTTAAATAATTTTGGGATCCTTTTACTAAAATGTGCTGAAAACTGGCCTTTACATGTTCTAACGCGGGACTTTCCTGCCTGCTAGGCCCAGATTTAATGTGACGCTTTTTTGGACTTATTATTTTTTCTTTTTTAACAGGTCATGCCAAGAGTTAATGCAGGCTTCATTCAACAATGCTGGAGTTAGCAAAAAAAACAAATTTAACATAAGGTAACTCATCAAAAGACCTCAGCAGTGCTAGTCAAGAAGTATAACTGATCTCATCGAGAATTATGCACTACCGTCGTCACTGGTCTTTTCTCTTCTCATATTTTGACTCGTCTATAAACTTTGCACTACTCTAATATATTTAAATAATGCACTTATCTTATGTCCTATTAGGAGGTACAAAGTGCTCCCATGTTTAACTCTGTTAACCAGTTAGCATGCACTAATCATAATGCACGAGTAATGTTTCCATTCTCTAAGACATGGCCCCCCCAAAATATTTTTTTAAATATGCAAAGTGTGAATTACAGTGCACAGACAGGTAAAAGACTGCAAAATGCTTTAATGTTGTTTTGTGGTAGCCTGTTTTCCTGAGCTAACACTACATTAAGAGGCCCTTTTACTAAGCCACGGGAAAAAGTGGCCTGCGGCAGTACGGACGATTCTTTTGGGTGCGTGCCGGGCCAGTTTTTATTGCTCCTGGATAATGGGCCTTTTTTAAGGTGCCAGAAATGGACATGCAGCAAAAGAAAAGACGTCTATTTTCAGCCTGAGACCTTACCACCACCCATCGACTTAGCAGTAAAGGTCTCATGTGCTACCTGGGCGGCAGGCATGCAGCACACACCTACTACCATTTACCGCTGGGTAAGTGCCACACGGTAGAAAATAGAAATTAAATATTTTCTACAGTGTGTTTTCAGCATGTGCCAAATTCAGAATTACCTCCCAGGTTTAGCCGGGCAGTAATGCCGATTTGGTGCACACTGGACACGCATAGGCTTTTTACATGCCTTTGTAAAAGGGCCCCTAACTTCTTAACATCTTTTAGTACAAGGAACCCTTAGTAAGCAAATATGTTAACATTACATATTTCATATATGCTGTTAAGTTTCTATCGCTTGAAACAAGCTTTGTGTAGGTGTTGTAAAGCAGAGAAAGAATTTAGGTACTTTCAGAGGTAGGTAACTCAGCCGTGACATTTCAGTGTTGATACCACCAAATGTCACATCAGCCTTTCAACTTGCCTTTTTGATTCTGATGTGTTTGTAGCCCTGCTGATTTTTTCTTTGAACTTATTGAGCAGAGGTTCTTTAAAGACATAGGTCATGCAAGTTGGGGGAATAAAATAGGAGATGAAATATTCACAAATGGCTATCTGTGTAATGATTTATCCTGATCCCAACTCTACAAATAATATTATTAGGCCTAGGCAGACTGTTCTGTGAAAAATCTGGAATGCCTCTTTCTCATAAGACCCTGCTTCCTTCCTTGCATCAAGATGGCCACAGACTTCAAAACAATGCTGTCCAATTCTAAGGCCTGGAGCTGGGTAGAGTCTCCCTGGCATCAATAACAGAAGAGGATCAGGTAGTGTTAGCAGTGAGAACCATACCATGAAGATGCATCTTGCTGTTGCTTCTTTACTGCCATCAGTAGGTACAGTTTGTCTCCTTAGTCTAGAGTGGGGAGGGGAACTAGTGTAGAGAGGCCATATTAGCAAGAGGAGGGTGATTCAGTATCAGCACCTGGAGAATTTCAGGGGAGCTGACCCTCTTCCCCCCCCCCCCCAAAAAAAAACAAAAACCCCAAAACCTATGCTTATGCTCTCAATCCCTACCAGCTCAATTCCTACTTTCTTCCTCCCAAGCCCTCACAGCCCAATGGGAGAACAGCTCTCTGTAAATGTCATGATGTTCTTGTGTGGGCAGAGGTGAAGTGGTGAGGGCAGAGATTGAAGGGTGGAGCAAGGGATCCGAGACAGAACTAGTGGGGGGGGGGGGGGAGGGGAGCAGCAGCAATGGACAGCAGGCAAGTGGGGGGTAAGAGACAAAAAAGGAAGATTGATGGAATGAGAGAGAAGTGTCAAAAGAACTGTACAGGAGAAGACAAAAGTTGAGATGGCAATGACAGCAAGGGAGATACTGTAGTTGTGAAGAACAAAACAATGCTGAGAAGTAAAATGAGGGGGAGGGGGGAGTCACAGAGAGAGAAAGAGAAATGTAAAATGAAAAGAATGCCCAGGAAAAAGAAATCAGGACAGGAGAGATGAAAGAGTATGGTAAATGGGACTTGATATACTGCCTTTCTGTGGTATTTTGCAACTACATTCAAAGCAGTTTACATATATACAAGTACTTATTTTGTACCTGGGGCAATGGAGGGTTAAGTGACTTGCCCCGCAGTCACAAGGAACTGCAGTGGGAATTGAACCAGTTCCCCAGGATCAAAGTACACTGCACTAACCACTAGGCTCTAAGTTTTGCTAGAAGGGTGATTAGCACTGATTCAATGCTAAACAGGGAGCTGAAACCTGATTGGGATTCATGCAAGTCCTATTGCCTGTTGTTTTGGATGAGCCTGGTAGCTAATCTCCAAGGATTATTAATAACATTTATGTAGGTGGTATATGTTGACACTTAACTAGACACCCCTCCCCCCTTTCTGAGGAGTGTTTTTAGTAAATTAAATCCTAGTAATAATCTATTTCCAACTTTTACTTTGTTGTTCTAGTGACATTTTATCATTTTACAATTGTTATGATACTTTATACAGTATTAAATTGTTTATATCAAGCTAGAGTTGTTATACACCACTCAGGGTAAATCTCTGCATAAAGGTGACTAATAAAGCTTAATAAATGTAATGGGGTGTGTATATTTTACACCTGTTCCAAAAGGTTGTAAATGTATGCTTTCTACTAGAGCTGTACCAACTAGCATATTTTACCTTCCGGCCAAATATGAATAATAAGCATTGAGCTTAACATAAATGATAATAAAAGAAGCAAAGTGATTATGTGTTTATTTCAATAGGATTTAGCATAGTAGAGCCACAGATTAGTCGTATTTCAATTTATATCACTATGCAGACAACTACAAATAATATATTCAGGGCCAAATCAAATACAAATATTTGGTAAAGCCCTACATTCTACCCCTGGTTGCACTTATGCATATAAGGAGGCAAAGGACAAAACCTGTATGCTTTGTAACATTAGAGAACAGTTATGTTGACAGTGCATTAATACTGTTAAAATCACCTCTCACAGTTTTAATTAAGATAGCAACTATTGCCTGAACCGGGTGGGATGAGCTTAGAATTGGAAAGGCAAACAATTAAATCTATAAAGCCACAGTCATATGATTCCGTTTAATGGAATATTTCTCTAACAAAATTATGCTTGGGAGGTCAAGATAGGCATATTAGCATGCTGGCATCCTGATATTGTCCTATTTGCGTTTTTGTTTTTTAATTTTTCCTTTTAGAAATATGCCTAAGCAGAAAAGCAAAATTATGCATCTGTAACAGGTGTTCTCTGAGGACAGCAAGACTAGTATTCTCACAGATTGGTGATATCCCCCCAATGGAGCCGCACTGCGGCCACTACCCTGTATTTCCGTACCTTTAAGAAGCTTTTCTTAGGCCTGCATCATGCATGCACAAGTGCCTTCCCATCAGCCCGTGTCACACGGGACCTACAGTTTGATCAAAAAAATATATAAAAGAATGCAAATCCTAAGGGAGATTGGAAGGTATGTGGATCAGAGAACACCTGCTACAGGTTAACTTTGCTTTCTCCAAGGACAAGCAAAACTTAGTTTCTCACAGATGGAAAGCCCTAGCTATCTAGCTCACTGAAAACAACAGTCAATAGGGACTTGCAATGACAAGGCCAACCATAAGAACATAAGAATAGCTGTACTGGGTCATACCAATGGTCCATCTAACACAGTATCCCTGTTTCCAGCAATAGCCAATCCAGGTCATGAGTACCTGGCAGAAACCCAAATAGTAGCAAAATTCCATGCTACCAATCCCAGGGTAAGCAGTGGCTTCCCTATATCTATTTCAATAGCAGACTATTTATTTAATACATTTATAGCCCACATTTTCCCACTAATTGCAGGCTCAAGGTGGCTTACACTAATCTGTAGGGAGGCTACAGTGCATGAAGTACAATTATACAGTTGATAGTAAGATAGTAATATCATTTGAAACAACAATATATAAGAGATAATAAGATAATTAGAGGGCATAATTGAACACGAACGCCCATCTCCATGGGCGTCTATCTCCGAGAACGGGTAAGTGAAGGGGCGGGACAAACCGTATTTTCGAAAAAAATGGGTGTCCATCTTTTTTCCGATAATACGATTTGTGCCAGCCAAATGCATCGGATTGTGCGGATTTGAGCTGGGCGGTATAGTTTTTCAGCGATAATGGAAACCAAAGGCGCCCAGCTCAAAAACGACCCAAATCCAAGGCATTGGGTCATGGGAGGGGCCAGGATTCGTAGTGCACTGGTCCCCCTGACATGCCAGGACACCAACCGGGCACCCTAGGGGCACTTGTAACAATTAAAAAAACAAACTACCTCTGAAGTCCATAGCTCCCCTTCCCTTGGGTGCTGAGCCCCCAAATCCCCCCCAAAACCCACATCCCCACAACTCTACACCATTACCATAGCACTTATGGCTGAAGGGGGGCACCTAAATGTGGGTACAGTGGGTTTTGGGGGCAGTTTGGAGCGCTCCCATTTACCACCACAAGTGTGACAGGGGGGGGGGATGGGCCTGGGTCCACCTGCCTGAAGTCCACTGCACCCACTAACAACTGCTCCAGGGACCTGCATACTGCTGTGATGGAGCTGGGTATGACATTTGAGGCTGGCATACAGGCTGGAAAAAAAAAAGGTTTTAAAGTTTGTTTGTTTTTTTGGGTGGGAGGGGGTTAGTGACCACTGGGGGAGTCAGGGGTGGTCATCCCCGATTCCCTCTGGTGGTCATCTGGTCATTTAGGGCACTTTTTTGGGACTTGTTCGTGAAAAAAAAGGGTCCAAAAAAAGTGACCCCAAATTCCCGCTTAAAAATGCCTGTCTCTTTTCGATTATCGGCCAAGGACGCCCATCTCTCCTCCGGCCGATAAACACACCCCAGTTCCGCCTTCACCAAACCTCCAACACGCCCCCCGTCAAACTTTGGCGTTTCCGCAACAGATTTGCAGTTGAAGACGCCCAAAATCAGCTTTCGATTATACCGATTTGGGCGGCTCATGGGAGAAAGGACACCCATCTCCGATTTGGGTCGAAATATGGGCCTTTCGAAAATAAGGCGGTTAGTGTCCTTGAACCTTGTTAAGACTAAAAGTTGAACAGATGTTGAACCTGGAGCATAAGTTTTTGTAAACAGTACAGACTTCAATAATTTTCTGAAATTTAGGTAGATCTGGGTAGATTTTACTGATTTGGGTAAAGCATTCCACAATTGTGTGTCTATAAATGTAAAAATTGGAGGCAGACATAGATTGTACTTAAGACCATTACATCTGGGTAGTGTAATTCAGTAGGATCGTGAGAGACTGGATCTATATGTAGGTGGTAAATCAATCGGTTCGAGCATATATTCTGGAACTTCTCCGTAGATTATCCTGTGAATTAAAATGGACTTCTCCTCCAGGAATTTGTCCAAAACTTTTTAAAACCCAGATATGCTAACCAATGTTATGACTAACTATTCATTGAGTGAAAAAACATTTCCTCCTATTTGTTTTAAAAGTATTCCCATGTAACTTCATTGAGCTGCCCCTAGTCTTTGTACTTTTTGAAAGAGTAAAAAAAAAAATTGTTTCATTTCTACTCATTGTACACCACTCAGGATTTTGTAGACCTCAATCATATCACCCCTCAGCCGTCTCTTCTCTAAGCTGAAGAGCCCTAAACTCTCGCCTTTTCTCATATGAGAGGCGTTCTATCCCATCATTTTGGTCTCTCTTCTTTGAACCTTTTCTAATTCTGCTATACCTTACTTGAGATAAGTGACCAGAATTGAACACTCTGCTCAAGTTCAGGTCATCCATGGAGTGATATAGAGGCATTATAGTAATCTTGGTCTTATTTACTATCCTTTCCTAATAATTCCTAGCATCCTGTTTGTTTCTTTTTTTTTTTAGCCGCCGCTGCCACACACTGGGCAGAAGATTTCGGCATCTTGGCTACAATGACACCTAAATCTTTTTCTTGAGTGCTAATTCCCAAGGTAGACCATAACGTCAGGTAACTATGATTTGGATTATTCTTCCTAATGTGCATCTCTTTGCTTTGTCCACATTAAATTTAATCTGCCTGTTTAATGCCCAGCCCTCCAATTTCCTAAGATCTTCTTGCAATTCTTCAGAGTCTGCGTGTTGAACAACTTTGCATCATCTGCAAATTGAATCACCTCACTTGCCCTTCCAATTTCCAGATCATTATAAATAGGTTAATAGCACCAGTCCCAGTACAGATGCCTGCAGCACTCCACTAGTCAACCTCCCCCATTGAGAATAGCCATTTAACCCTACCCTCTGTTTCTGTCCAATAAACAATTCATTATCCACAACCAAATATTGCCTCCTATCCCATCACATTTTCTCAGGAGTCTCTCATAGAACTGTGTTAAAAGCTTTCTGAAAATCTTAGATACACATCCATCAACCAGCTCACCTTTATCAACATGTTTATTCGCACCTTCAAAGAAATGAAGTAAACTAGTGAGGCAAAACCAAAACCAATACCACTAACAAAATTAATACGCCTGTTGTGAAGATGCAGCCTGGAACAGAAAAGTATAGCCTAAGATGGTGGAGTTAGATTCTAGACTGCAAACAAATTCTGCAGGACTGACCACCTTAGGATGAAACTTGGGATGCATGCAGAGAACTACTTTGTCATGACAAAATCTGGTTAAAGGTGAACCACTAGGGTCTGAAACTAACTCACCCTGCAAATTGAAGCAACTGCCACCAAAAAATGAGATCTTTCACATTAGGTACCTCAGGGGAGATGTCCCTGAGAACTGTAGTAGAATTAGTCTCTACTATAGTCAAGGAGTTCAGGAATCTGTTTTAAGTGGAGGTATCATCTTGGGAGCTCCTCTTCAGAGCTTCCTGGAGTGTTTTGACTGTTTAGAACTGTGGCTTATACCTCAGAAATGCATAGTGATCAATCTAATACTCTCATGGTGGTGACTTTGGAGGCCAGTTGGTCAATGTCGCAAAAGCTGAATGTACCAGTTCAAGTGTCATCAGCTTATCTTTCTGCTCTGGTAACCAAAGTGGAAAGTATTGCCAAGAGTCCTGAGGAGTAAAGAACAGATTTTTTTTTTTTTTTTAAATCTTGAAATCAACAGTGAAGAAGTGCAGTGACAGGTCTTAAAGCCATCACCGTGAAGTTAATCCACAATAAGACTGATACATCAACAAGCCTGAACAGGAGAATTTTAATAGGCATCTAATTTACAATTGCTCAATTTTCCTAGATGTAATGGTATGACACCTAGACGATTGTTCAAAAAAGATTTGATCGAGGTATTGCACGTCTCTTCTGAAGCTATTTCCCTGGTGATAAATGGTTTGCAAGTGAGAGTTTTGGATAAAGATAATTAGACTATCTTTGAAAGTACTATCATGAAAGAACTGGTTAAAGCAACTCTACTTTTATCTTTTGTTTTTGAACAGGACTTGAATGCAGATATGCAAATGTATTTTCATAATTCCCAAAAATAATTTTGGGTCCAAGGATATGGATTATCCTGATGTAGTAAAAGCTACACCAAGAGATATGTAAGGCATTTTTGACAATGCATTAAGAAATGAGGGAGCTTGGGGGCCTCTTTCTTGTTAAGATTTCCTTCTAAATGTTATGTTCATACTCTGGCTAAGTATATATTTTTCCTTCCTGAATAATGAAGGCTCTTCATTGATGCTAAGGAAGTATGTACTGTACTCACTAGTTGAGGCAGCTATTAACCTACTGTAGGTGTGTGTACATATTTAGCACGAGGTGAGGGTTTCACTGCTATGGGTTTCTTCTGTATACTTTTTCTAATTAGTACACCTACAAGCTCATTTTCAAAGCACTTAGCCTCCCAAAGTCCATAGAAACCTATGGAACTTAGCCTCCCAAAGTGCTTTGAAAATATGCCTCCTAGTGTTTTGTTTCTCCTCTCCTCTGAGGGCTAACTTGTAACAGCTATGTATTGCATTGCTTATATAATCCCTTGCTTAATGCTTATGTATACAGTAATACTTTTTCTTTTGATAAATTGTATGATATAAAATTCTTTTAAAATTGCGCTTGAATAGTATCTGAAGATCATATAAAAGATCTTAATAACAGTTACATCTTCAAGACATTAATATGGAACTTTGAGTATTTGTCTATTCCCTCCTTGTACCAATTAAAGAAAGCCGAGACTAGGAATAGAGTTTGTCAGCATTACCAGTCGATTTAGTACTGATGGGTTATAGCAAAGTTACTCACCAGTAACAGGTGTTCTCTGAGGACAGCAGGACAAGTATTCTCACAGTTGGGTGAGGTCATCTGACAGAGCCTGATGCCTGACTAGCAAGAAGATTTTAGAAATTTCTAGCAGCGTCCCACTGTGCATGAACTGGTGTCTTCCCACCCACCACACAAGCATGGGTCTCTCAGTCAGGTACTGTAGCTAAAGAATTCAACTTCCATGGGAGATGGGAGGGTTTTGGTAAAATACTTGGCCTGCTGTCCTCTGAGAACACCTGCTACAGGTGAGTAATTTTGCTGAGGACCAGCTGGCCAGATGTATTCTCACAGGTGGAAATCTCCAGTACCAGGCTCACTAAAAACCAACACTAACACAGTAATATAGTAAATGACGGCAGAAAAAGACCTGCATGGTCCATCCAGTCTGCCCTACAAGATAAACTCATATGTGCTACTTTTTGTGTATACCTTACCTTGATTTGTACCTGTCCTTTTCAGGGCACAGACCGTGTAAGTCTGCCCAGCACTATCCCCGCCTTCTGCCACCAGCTCTGCCACCCAATCTCGGCTAAGCTCCTTTGGATCCATTCCTTCTGAACAGGATTCCTTTATGTTTATCCCACGCGTGTTTGAATTCTGTTACCGTTTTCATTTCCACCACCTCCCGGGGAGGGCATTCCAAGCATCCACTACTCTCTCCATGAAAAAAATACTTCCTGACATTTTTCTTGAGTCTGTCCCCCTTCAATCTCATTTCATGTCCTCTCGTTCTACCGTCTTTGCACCTCCGGAAAAGGTTCGTTTGCGGATTAATACTTTTCAAATATTTGAACGTCTGTATCCTATCACCCCTGTTTCTCCTTTCTTCCAGAGTATACATGTTCAGGTCATCAAGTCTCTGCTCATATGTCTTGTAACGCAAATCCCTTACCATTCTCGTAGCTTTTCTTTGCACCGCTTCAATTCTTTTTACATCCGTCGCAAGGTACAGCCTCCAAAACTGAACACAATACTCTAGGTGTGGCCTCACCAACGACTTATACAGGGGCATCAACACCTCCTTTCTTCTGCTGGTCACACCTCTCTCTATACAGCCTAACAACCTTCTAGCTACGGCCACCGCCTTGTCACACAGTTTCATCGCCTTCAGATCCTCAGATACTATCACCCCAAGATCCCTCTCTCCGTCCGTACCTATCAGATTCTCCCCGCCTAACACATACGTCTCCCGAGGATTTCTATTCCCTAAGTGCATCACTTTGCATTTCTTCACATTGAATTTTAATTGCCAAACCTTAGACCATTCTTCTAGCTTCCTCAGATCCTTTTCCATGTTTTCCACTCCCTCCCGGGTGTCCACTCTGTTACAGATCTTAGTATCATCCGCAAATAGGCAAACTTTACCTTCTAACCCTTCGGCACTGTCACTCACAAATATATTGAACAGAATCAGTCCCAGCACCGATCCTTGAGGCACACCACTACTCACCTTTCCCTCCTCCGAGTGAATTCCATTCACCACCACCCTCTGGCTTCTGTCCGTCAACCAGTTCCTAATCCAGTTCACCACTTCAGGTCCTATCTTCAGCCCATCCAGTTTATTTAAGAGCCTCCTGTGGGGAACCATGTCAAAAGCTTTGCTGAAATCTAAGTAGATTACGTCCATAGCTCGTCCCTGATTCAATTCTCCCGTCACCCAAAGAACTCAATGAGATTCGTTTGGCACGATTTCCCTTTGGTAAAACCATGTTGTCTCGGATCTTGCAACTTATTGGCTTCCAGGAAATTCACTATCCTTTCCTTCAGCATCGCTTCCATTACTTTTCCAATAATCGAAGTGAGGCTTACCGGCCTGTAGTTTCCAGCTTCTTCCCTATCCCCACTCTTGTGAAGAGGGACCACCTCCGCCGTTCTCCAATCCCTCGGAACCTCTCCCGTCTGCAAGGATAAATTAAACAAATCTTTAAGAGGACCCGCCAGAACCTCTCTGAGCTCCCTCAATATCCTGGGGTGGAGCCCATCTGGTCCCATGGCTTTGTCCACCTTTAGCTTTTCAAACTGTTCATACACACTCTCTTCCGTGAACGGTGCTCTATCCACTTCAATCTCATTTGTACTTTTTCCAGTCCATCGCAGTCCTTCTCCAGGATTTTCTTCTGTGAAAACAGAACAAAAGTATCTATTCAGCAAATTTGCTTTTTCTTCATCATTATCCACATAGTGGTTCGCAGTATCTTTTAGTCTCACAATTCCCTTTTTAGCCATTCTCCTTTCACTTATATACCTGAAGAAATTTTTGTCACCCCTCCTTACATTTCTAGCCATTTGTTCTTCCGCTTTCGCCAGAACAATAGGGACTCAAACCATCAAGAGCTTAGTCAATCAACCTGAAAACTAATGTACATTCTAGTTGTGGAGGTGCAGACGAACAAAATTGGGCCTAGGAGGGTGGAGCTGGATTCTAGACACCAAACAAATGACCTAACCATTTATATCGGGTATCCTGCTTAAGGCAGTAATGAGAAGTAAATATGTGGACAGACAACATCATAGCTTCACAGATCTCCATGGAGGCTAACCTCAAGTGGGCTACCGCCACTGGCACAGTTCAGACATTATGAGCCTTGACATGGCCCTCTAGAGTCAGTCTAGCCTGGGAATAAGTAAAGGAGACGCAATCTGATAGCCAAATTAGAAATTGTGCATTTGCCAATGGCTATACTGATCTAGTTTGGGTCAAAAGAAACAAAAAGTAAGGCAGACTGTCTATGGGTTTTAGTCCACTCCAGGTCAAAGGCTAAGACTCGCTTGCAATCTTAGATATGTATCACACTTTCGCCTGGATAGGCATGTGATTTCAGAAAAAATGTTGGAAGAATGACTGACAAAGATGGAACTCCAGCACTAACTTAGGAAAGGCACTTAGGATGTATGAGGAGAATTACTCTATTGTGATGAAACTTAAAAGTAAGGGGGATCCGCTGCTACTCAGGCCAGTAGCTCACTAACTCTGCAAGCTGAAGTGACAATCACCAAAAACACAACTTTCCAGATCAAATACGTCCGATGACAGGAAGCAAGTGGATCTAAATGAGCTTTCATCATCTGGCCGAGGACAATATTGAGATCCCATGACACAGTGGGAGGTTTAACAGGGGAGGAGGGCTGTCAACAGCAAACCTCACATGACACGAAGTAGTAGCTGTACATAGGTGGGCTTACCTCCTATCTATTGATAAGCACCGATTGTACAGAGATAAAACCTTACTGAGTTGATTTCTAAAACAGACTCAGGGGTCCTTTTACAAAGGCGCACTGAAATATGGCCTGCGGTAGTGTAGGCACTGGTTTTGGGGGCATGTGCAAATCATTATTCAGCACACCTGTAAAGGCATCTTTTCGGAGCCAAAAATGGACATGTGGCAAAATCAAAATTGCTGTGCGTCCATTTGGGGCGTGAGACACTACTGTCAGCCATAGACCTAGCAGTAAAGAATTTGGGCGGTAATGACCTACGCCCATCAGATGACACTTGGTGTCTGCTACGCGCACCAGAAAATTAAAAAATATTTCAGACACGCCAAAAATGAAATTACCGCAAGAGAAATACGGTAGTCGGGCAGTAACTCCATTTTAAAGTGCATAGGCGCCTACAGGGCTTAGTAAAAGGGGCCCTGAGAGAGGTGCAGGAGGTATTCAAGCAGTTGTGTAGGGCAAGTGAGGGAATCTAAGGTCTTGCCCTCACAGCAGACTGCAAACCTTCACTTAAGAGTAACAGCTCTTAGTGAAGTCTTTCCTAGAGGCCAGCAAGATGCAAGACAACCTCAGACAAACCTAAGAACCCGAATTTTATGCTCTCAGTCTCCAAGTAGTGAGGGCCAGGGATTGGAGGCTGGATACAGAAGGGAGGGAGGGATCATTCGTGCTACACGAGAGTCAGAAAACAGTCCAATCTCAATGAATATTCAGAGGATAACTCCAGAAAATGGAACCAGATCTGCTTCTGCCAATAAGGGGCAATTAGGATCATGGTTCCTTGATCTTGGCTGAGTTTCAGCAGTCTTCTCTGAGAGGTATTGCAGGATATGCATACAGAAAACCCTCCCCCCAATGTACAGGAAAGGCCTGTGATGTTAAGCTGCTATGTGACCTGAGCCTGGAACAGAATTGGGGAACCTTGTTGTTGAGATGAACGGCAAAAACATCCACAGAGGGTGTATCCCACACTCAAAAGATCTTGCAGGCTATACCCATGCTGAGAGACTACTCATGGAGTTGCAAAATGCTGCTATCTGCCAGGCTGTTCTCCTTGCCTGCTAGATACTTGGCTCGAAGGCCCATTCTGTGGATAGCCCACTGCCACATTCCCACTGCCTCCTGCCACAAGGGGTAGGATACCATAGCCCCCTGCTTCTTCACACAGAACAGTGCAACCTGGTTGTCTGTTTGAATAAGAATAATTTGGTGTTGTAGCCGATCACTCTGAAAACCTTTTGAGCATTCTAAATGGCCCCGAGCTCAAGGAAGTTGATATGGTCTTTTCCTGAGCAGACTAAGTTCTTTGGGCATGAAGCCCAACTACATGAACTCCCCATCCCATGTTAGCTGCACCCATTGTGGCAGCAGAATTTAGAATAGTAGTCCCATAGTCAAATTCATCCCAATTATTCACCAGGGAAGGGCACAAGTCAACTCTAGAGGAATCTGGATAACATCTGCAAATTTCCCAGCTGCCTCAGATACCTGATAAGCTAGAGTCCACTGGGCCTCTCTCAAATGGAGACGTGCCATGAGAGTGATATGCCCATGTCGAGGCCATGTGGCCCACTAATCTCAACATTTGCCAAGCTTGTGACCTGTTCACTGTTTCGGAACTGCAAGGTGAGAGAGATCAAGGTCTCTGCCCACAGTAGAGAAAGAAAAGCCTGAGCCTGCAATGTATCTAGCAGAGCTCCTATATATTCCAATCGCTGAACCAGGGAGTAGATGGATCTTGGTGTAGTTATCACAAACCCCAGTAGCTCTAACATCCAAATAGTTAAGCACATTGACTCTGTCATGCCTTCCTAAAATGTGCTCTTAATCATCCAATCATCCATATTAGGAAATATGTAAACTCCCAGTCTAAATAAACACGCTGCTACTACCACTAGATACTTGGTGAATACCGTGGGAGCTGACACAAGGCCAAAATGGAAGAATACGGTACCAGTAGTAGTATTTCCCTATTTGAAATCTGAGATACTTCCTGTGACTGGGAAGTATTGAAACATGGGTATAGGTATCCTTTAAGTACAGAGACATAGCCAATATTGTTCTTGAATCATAGGGAGAAGAGTGCCCAGTGAAATCATCCTGAACTTTTCTTTGACCAGAATTTGTTCAGGCCTTTTAGATCTAGGATGAAATTAATTCCTCCTATTTTCTTGGGCACAAGCAAGTACCTGGAATAGAATTCCCTTCTTCCCCTGGTAGCACGAGTTTGACCTCATTGGCCTGTAGAAGGGTGGAGATTTCCTCTACAAGTACCTGCTTGTGCTG
This sequence comes from Microcaecilia unicolor, assembly GCF_901765095.1. Taxonomy (NCBI): domain Eukaryota; kingdom Metazoa; phylum Chordata; class Amphibia; order Gymnophiona; family Siphonopidae; genus Microcaecilia; species Microcaecilia unicolor. The sequence continues at coordinate 88,267,905 of NC_044034.1, forward strand.
AGAGTTGATGCAAGATGCTTTCAGTGAGCAATTTGGTGGTTTCTGACACCAATATAGCACGTAACCGAGGTGGACTAGTTGAAGAACCCACCAGTCAGAAATTATAAGGGGCCTAGTAGTACACTGTCTGGGATAATTACTTGTATTGCAGCTATGCTTTCCTGGAACCAGTTCGGAGTCTGACGTCGCAGCGTGTTGTACTTGCAGGACGCTCCTGCACATACAACGTGCTGCGACATCAGACTCTGAACTGGATTCAACAGCTTTCAACAGCAGCACGGCCACGGAGGACGAAGAAAAGAAGACGTTTAAAGACCTCAGGTCAGCTGGCGGGGGTTGGGGTCCCCTGCCAGCTGAAGAAATATTTTTAAAGGCAGCGGCAGGTGGAAGTGGACCTCGGCTGGCGGGGGTTGGAGTCTCCCGCCAGCAAAGGTAAGCAACGGCAGCGGGGGAGGGTTGACGGCGCGAGAGGGGTCCAGGGCGAAATATGTGGGGGCCCAGGCCTCTGTGGCCCCACGCAGATACGCCCCTGGGGAAGACAAAACCATAGCGGAGAGATTCAATGAATTGTTTGCTTCGGTATTCATCGAGGAAGATTTGGGTGGGATACCGGTGCTGGAAATGGTATTCGAAGCTGACGAGTTGGGAAAAACTTAATGAATTCTCTGTAAACCTGCAGGATGTAAGGGGCCGGTCTACAAACTGAAGAGTAGCAAATCTCCTGGACTGGATGGTACTCATCCCAAAGTACTGATAGAACTGAAAAATGAGTTTGTGGAGCTATTGTTAGTAATATGTAATTTATCCTTAAAATCGAGCATAGTACCGGAAGATTGGAGGGTGGCCAATGTAACACTGATTTTTTAAAAGAGGCAATCCGGGAAATTATAGACCTGTGAGTCTGACGTCGGTGCCGGGCAAACTGGTAGAGACTATTATAAAGAACAAAATTACAGAGCATATTCAAAAGCATGGATTAATGAGACAAAGTCAACATGGATTTAGTGAAGGGAAATCTTGCCTCACCAATCTACTACATTTCTTTGAAGGGGGTGAATATGTGGATAAAGGTGACCCGGTTGATATTGTGTATCTGGATTTTCAGAAGGCGATTGACAAAGTACCTCATGAAAGACTCCAGAGGAAATTGGAGAGTCATGGGATAGGAGGTAGTGTTCTATTGTGGATTAAAAACTGGTTAAAAGATGGAAAAAAAAAAAAAGAGAGATTAGGGTTAAATGGTCAGTATTCTCAATGGAGAAGGTAGTTAGTTGGGATCCCCAGGGGTCTGTGCTGGGACCACTGCTTTTTAACATATTTATAAATTACCTAGAGATGGGAGTAACTAGTGAGGTAATTAAATTTGCTGATGACAAAGTTATTCAAAGTCGTTAAATCGCAGGAGGATTGTGAAAAATTACAAGAGGACCTTACGAGACTGGGAGTCTAAATGGCAAATGTCGTTTAATGTGAGCAAGTGCAAAGTGGAACCCAAATTATAGCTACGTCATGCAAGGTTCCACATTAGGAGAGACAGACCAAGAAAGGGATTCTAAGGTGCCATCGTTGATGATACGTTGAAACCTTCTGCTCAGTGTGCTGCTGCGGCTAAGAAAGCAAATAGAATGTTAGGTATTATTAGGAAAGAAATGGAAAATAAAAAATGAGGATGTTATGCCTTTGTATCGCTCGCTCCATGGTGCGACCGCACCTTGAATATTCTGTTCAATTCTGATCGCCGCATCTCAAAAAAGATATAGTGGAATTAGAAAAGGTACAGAGAAGGGCGACAAAAATGATAAAGGGGATGGGACGACTTCTCTATGAGGGAAGTCTAAAGCGGCTATGGATCTTCAGCTTGGAGAAAAGGCGGCTGAGGGGAAATATGATAGAGATCTATAAAATGAGTGGAGTTGAATGGGTAGATGTGAAGTGTCTGTTTACGCTTTCTAAAAATACTAGGACTAGGGGGCATGCGATAAAGCTACAATGTAGTAAAATTTAAAACGAAATCAGAGAAAAATTTTCTTCACTCAACGTGTAATTAAACTCTGGAATTCATTGCCAGAGAATGTGGTAACGGTGGTTAGCTTAGCAGAGTTTAAAAAAGGTTTGGATGGCTTCCTAAAGGAAAAGTCCATAGGCCTTTATTAGACAGACTTGGGGAAAATCCACTATTTCTGGGATAAACAGTATAAAGTTTTGTACTTTTTTGGGATTTTGCCATTTGTGACCTGGATTGGCCACTGTTGGAAACAGGATGCTGGACTTGATGGACCTTTGGTCTTTCCCAATACAGCAATACTTATGAACTTATTTGTATGTATACTTTCTAAAATACATGCATATAAATTAACCTGGAAAGTGTGTGCTTGCCAAACAGCAGGAGAAAAACTGGGATAACTGTCATACTTCCAGTTTAAAAGTTTACCAATACCTGCACAATGTGTATACAATGTATCCATAGTTATAAAATTACCCCCAATGAAGCAAATTTAAATTAAATAAAGTACATATATACTTTGCAAATTCAGACCCATACTCAGGAGCTGGCCTTCACAGGACACACTGAGAAGTTGGAAATCCTAGCACACCAGGTTATGGTTTTTGAATGTTCCAGATTGCACTGATGAAAGAAAACGATTTGGAACTCAAACCAAAAACTAGACAGTTGAATATTCCATTCATAATCTCCCCAAATCTCCCTTTGTGCCTCAAATAGAGATGCTTAAACGGTAACCTAAGAATGTCAACAGAAATCATGTCCCCAATTACTACAGCTTACCTCCCCATTGGGAAGCATGGACCAGAACAGAGAAAACCATTTGCAGGAAGGCATTTTTCAGACTGCCTAAACCTCACTACAAGTTGGAAAGAGCCCTTGATAGAAGTTAAGAGCTACTCTACTAGTATTCTTCCTTCTATTAATGTAAAGATGTTTTATTTTGGCAACAATTTTTTCAGACTTGCCTGAAATGGCACACAAGACTTTTTTCTCTGTTTTCTATGCACTAGAAGGCTATTTCTCTTGGCATTCCATTTTTGCTGCATTTTCAATATACGCTTAAAATTGATGAAATTTACTTAGAGATTCTTGGACTCAAAAGACCAACCTTAAACAGTAATACTCACCACTGCAGCTTTATCAGTCTATGGCGTAAGACATTCTCTCTAACAGCATTGCTTAGAATTCCACCAGTGGCCTTGTTTTTTCTAATTGCCTTGTCATCTCCTACTTTTTTTTTTCAAATATATTGAATCCTCCTCCAACTGAAGTTATTTGTTTTTTTCTTTTATGGTGGTCTAGATTTTAATTGTGACTTTTTTTTCTATCAATTCTATTGAAGTTTGTTCTTGTTTTTTTTAACTCAATCATGTTTTGTTTTATGGGCTTTAGAATTAAAAAGAGAGCATTATGTTTGGCAATTGTTTGTACCTCCCCTTTAATTAGCTGGTAACACCACTGAAATTCCTATCTTTAACAGCAGCTAAGATCCTTGTATAAACATTCACAAGAAAAAAAGACAAGATCAATTGCAACATAATTTATATACATTTATGGCTTCATACATTGAGAAACGATTGTTCTTGTGTCTGTTGTACATCATCATCAGGCACTTATCTGAAAATATCCAGATATGAACTTTAATTTTGCATTGTTATTTATCTAGTGTAGTGAAACACAAACATTGTTACACCACCCACAACTTTATCTAGCAATATTTACATGCAAATATATGAACTTGCTGGTCTATTGAATAACCAGTGAGAAGGGAGGCCAACATTTTTTTTTGTTGTTGTTTGCATAAACCACTTTAAATCTTCCATTGGTTACAAAAAAACATGAGAATATTTAAATCAGTTATAAATTAAGAAACTTAATTTCATAATGAAAATATGAACTTTAAAAAGCAGTTAAAAAGTACTGATAACATACATCCAGTGGTTTAACAAGTGCAAATTTTATACAATTTCAAAATTGGTCCAATTTAAAGTTTTACTTCTTAGGGTTTTATGCTATTAAGCCAATAATAAGCAGTTCAACATTTATTTAAAAATGTAGGCAACTTAAAAACAGTGTCAGTTTACCAAATACAGGACTTTTTGTTATCTATTGCCTAATAGACATCGTATTTTATATAGTTATATTACCGAAACAATACAATCCTTCTATTTAAAATATTTGAATAGCTCAATGATACAATAATACACTTAAATCAAAAACAAAGCTGCATAGGTAAGATCATATGCACATTTCACAAAACAATAGTTTACAATAATGTTGACAAAACTAAGCCTAAGAAATCAGGACAGTTACTGAAAAGAATATTACTGGAGACCACATAACATCTGATTTGAAAAAAAGGCAAATATGCAATTCATTGATTCCATCCTATACCATGAGTCACATGAAAAATACAGCAGAACTTCATAAGATTAGACTTAAAAAAAACAAAGGAAAGGTAAGAGATGACATTTACATCTGAATTAAGACAGTACCAAATGCATATTATCAAATGTTTTAACAGGATTTTATAGAGTCTTATTTATGATGCATCTTTGATGAGTATTTCACTATGGTAAACCTACATTATTTTACAAGAAAGTTGTAATTCCACAACCATGTAAACTATTGTAACTGTGCAGCTTTTGAAGGGGACAGACGAACTAAGGGAGCGGATTCATGCCCACATGGCTGGGATGCAGTGCCCTCCAATTAAAGGACATGGAATCGCAACAAAACTGTCAATGGGCTATCTGCAAAATGAATAAGTATCGTAAAGTGGTCTATAATGAAAGAATAATAAAGAGAATTATTGGTCTTGCTGTAAACACAGCCATGCGCCTGATTAATGGATTTTTAAAGACTAAAAAATAAGGTATTGCTTTTGATTAACTTCTATTCAGATATAAAGCAGATGGAAATGCCAGCAATTGTGCCGAGAATTTGGGTCTGTTGCATTTCAGTTGTACTGATAGAAAACATCTATGAATGATATGTGCATAAATCACTTTAATCATGGAATCACAGATTATCCAGAAGAAATCTGTTTAATAAAATGTGCTAAAGTTTTGCACTTAGGGCCGGATTCAGTAAATGGTGTCAAAAAGCAGGCACTGGTAAAAATTCACACCTAGCAATCCAGAAATGAACTCCATTAAAAACAGGACAGACCCACTCAGACAAGATCAGACACAGCTCAACCAACACAGTAATGATCCTCACATTTACAGCAAGGTGCTGTTCTGCACCCTCTAATGGTGATTTATGCCCTAAACACCTAACTAGGGGTCCTTTTTACAAGGCTAGGAATATTTGGGTGTCTAGCGTTTAGCGCACGTTAAACGTAGCGTGCGCTAAAAATGTTAATGCACCTTTGTAAAAGACCCCATAAATAGCATGCTCTAACAGTTAACAAGACACTGTACTGTTATTAGATTTTCAATGCATCTTTTAATGCACAAAACAGATTAGAAATAGGCTCCCATAATGGGGCAAGACTGAGGGACAGGTCTTTTACCACTGAATGTATTTTGGGGATTTCATCAGGGTAGGCTCTGACATTTGCATTATCAAAGTAACAAAATATTTAGCAAAGAATGTGCACAATTTGATGCTTCTTGCTGTGCAGTAGTATTGCTGCCAATCACGAACTAATGCTAAACAGACTGTCCAAAAGACTGGTACCCTCACACAATTTTCTTTGCCTTGTCTCTGGACCTCTTTTAAAAGGGAAAATGTCGACACATTTGAGTAAGCTTCAAATTAAAATATTCAATAGAATTTTGAAAACGTGTTAGGGTGGTGGACTTTGGTCCTGGGGAACTGAGGAACTGAGTTTGATTCCCGGCACAGGTAGCTCCTTGTGACTCTGGGCAAGTCACTTAACCCTCCATTGCCTGCCGCATTGAGCCTGCCATGATTGGGAAAGCGCGGGGTACAAATGCAACAAAAAAAAATATTCTGAGAAGTTTTGTGGATCAGAACAAAGATTTAAAAAAAAAAAAAAACCCCACCACACACACAGACTAGGCAAGTGCTTCGAGTTAAAAATTCAGGTCCACCAAATGATAACTTTTGGCGGATAACTCAGGGCTTCTTTACAAAGCTGCGCTGGCGATTCCCATGCGGCAAATGACAGGAAGCCCATAGAAACTGAATGGGCTTCCTTTCATTTGCTGTACAGAGAATTAGCAGCGCAGCTTTGTAAAAGAGGCCCTCAATGACTAGCCCAAATCTTTATAGGGTGAGGGGTATTCTGAAGAATAGGGCCAAAAATTTATAAACAGAAGCAATACCAGCCAATAGCCAAATAAATCTCTCTCTTGAAGGGGATCATGCTAATAGAAGTCCTAACTTAAAAAGGATAAACTATCTATTCTGTAACCACATTCAGCAGTCCTACTTAAATGGACAGGACTGCTGAATAATCAGGCATAAAGATAAACAGATAAATCACTTGTTATCTTTATGTGGTAGTCTGGCATCTGAATATCAGTCCCCTTCCCTATAAATAGCTGGTTAAAAATGTATTTTCAGAAAACATGTCCTGTTTTTGGATCATAAACATTATGAAACCTCCAGGAAACGAACATACTATAATGCTTTATACACATTTACCAATGAATCCTTAACACTTTGTGGTATTCATAGTTATGATAATCAGATTAGATGAAATGATGAAAGAAGCATACATGAAACTGATTAAATATTTTAACATGAAATGTAAACACCTATAATTATACATTACTTTTCTGCCTACAAAATATGACAGGTATTTGCTTAGTATTGAAAGTATTCTTATGAATTTTATTTCTGTAAGATTACTGATGAAAAAACCTCTCTGAATACCACCCTAGGGTGTACATACTGTACCAATTAAGTATGTGTCTATAAAACTGGTACTAATCCAGTTAAAAATACAAAAATAAAACAAATGATGCCCCTGATAGCTTGTGGTTCGAAGAGATATAAGAAATCTGTAGCAAAAGTTAAAACTTTATTTTCAAGGAAATAATTCCACTGAGATGCTAATTTATTAGAAAAAGTTATTTCAAAGCCAGCAGTTTTCATTATGGTGAAGATCCAACACTCTTGTGTGCTCATGTATATTTAGGAAAAACAAAACTAGCATACCAAATGCTTTACAAGATGCTATGTAATCTATTTTGTTGCTGTATTTTTTCACCAAAGTCTACCTGATTTTCATTATCAAACAGATGTGATTGTATATCAAAGTAAGGCAGTTATTTCAGCTGCAAATGAAGACCAAGAGAATTCTGACTAAACGTTTAGTCAGTCACAGGTGGCATTAATAGAATTTCAGATGAGATCACAGTATTAAAAGAAGTGTATAAAACTTTAGGACCAAATGGCTATTTCTTTACAAAAATCCACATGTATAGCTCACATATAAAACTTGAAATCAGAACATGATGCAAAATGTTTTTTTCTGTGAATGGTGTAGTAAGTTTGGCACTTATAGTAATAAAATTTCCAACAGTACATTTCTCATCAACAATGGCACACAATCTGCAAACATTCTGTAAAGGAAAAAAAAAAACTTCTGCCAAGTCCCATGAAAAGCAAAAAGGAACAATTTTATTGAGAAAACTAGAGAAGGATGAAAGACATCTTTGGACTTCTTTTCTCAGTTCCTACGCCAGACTTCTCCTCATGTATATTTAACGGAAACCTAATATAGCAAAATTAAAAACAGAACATAAAAAAAATAATTACTTGACAAAATAAATTTTAAAAGAAAATTCCATAAAGGATTTTATCAGTATATGTACATTTCTCTCATTCATATTCATTGTGGTTATCTGAGACTCAACTGGCCAAAGGTTCCTATAGTACAGATTTGAGAACCACTGCGCTGGTTCCCTTTTTGTACGTTTTTGGTCAGTCAGAACCAAATAAAGAATACAATTACTGGCTAAGCAGACCAATGTCAGCTTTTGCTATTTTCCATCATTCATACGAGGTTCCCCCAACAATGCTGCTGCTGTACACATAAGAACATTGTTTAAATAAAACAAAAACAACAAAACCTAAGGCAAGCCAGAATGTGAGTATGCTGGCAGCATAGGAAATTGCTAAGACCTGCTTCCCCTAAGCAGAGAGTGTGCCTGCTTCCTTTCAGATTTATTCTGCTTTCGCCCTATCCCAAGCTCCCAATATCATGAACCTGTGGATATGCTCCTGGATGTTGGATGACAGATAAAATTCAAGGTTTTCAAGTACTTGATAATGAAGCCCCATTGACTACTGATTACTGCTTCCACACTGACTATTATTGCTTCTATTCACTCCCCACAAATTCTAAAGTCAATGGAAAAGAAATAGGCATTCCATCTTTTTGTAAAATGAGTCTTATGAATTGCCAAATGAAATACACAAACTGGAGCATGTGTTACCTTTTAGAAAAGGACTGAAAGCAAGTCTGTTTAAGAAAGCATATATCCCCAGATTCTGTATAGTGGAACTTAAGTTGTACATGCAAATCCGGTCATATTCTGAATTTACACATGCAACTTAACTTAGTTTAACAAGCCAATCAGCACTGATGATTGCACTTAAGCAACTGACACTAGTTGGCATAAGAATTTACACATGTAACCGTCCAAGCGTATTCTATAAAGTGATGCACATAAATTCTAAGACATGGATCTGAAAGAAGGCGTGACCATGGGAGGGGCATGGGTGGGGTGGGTCATAGGTGTTCCTTCAATTTACACACAGTGTTTTAGAATATGCTTGATCAGAGTGTAATTAAGGCGTCAGCATTTACACCAGGTTTTCATTGGCGTAAATGGCTGTAACTAAATGTCGCAGAAAATGGGTGTTAGGTGTATTCTATTAACTATGCCTAGATTTAGACATTCTATAAACCGCAACCTTATGCACTGGCACTGAAGTGTTAACTATATATAACTTTAATTTTACTTTGCCTTGCAAGTTGAGTCTTAGGGCTCTGTTTACTAAGCCATGCTAGTGTTTTTAACACACACTAAATGCTAGAGTTGACCATATGTTCCTATGGCGACTTGGCATTTAGTGCATACTAATCAGCACACACTAAAAACATTAGAGCACCCTTAGCACAACTTATTAAACAGGGCCCTTCATTTTGTATTATTGTATGATGTTTATTATGTTATTACTTGATTATGTATATATGTTTTTCTTAATCTACCTAGAATATCAGATAATGTGGAATGGAAAATTTTTAAATAAATAAAAATAAATTTAAAAAGCAGCAGCTGATGGTACTCATGACTTACCAAACGGATCATGCCTTTCACAAGACCCTTCAGAGAACACTTTGAAAAGAGTAGGTAATTTCACATGTTGGTTCTTTAACTTTTGTTCTGTTCTTTAAGCCTCTGTTCCTTTTGATATTCTTATATTTTGTAATGATTGGTTCCATATGCTAGAAACTTGTTTTTATATATGCTTTAACTAAAGGTATAAGACTTATAATTTGTCTACAATATGCTGAAAATGATTTTTAGATATTACAGCATTTCTTTGTATGTACACATTTCTAATCCCTTTGTTGTTTGAACAGTGGTCTATAAAAATAATACTTCAGAATTCTGCTGTACTCCTTTTTCTACAAATTTAAGGCTTCTTCTACAAAGCTGCACTAGCGATTCCTGTGCAGCAAATGAGAGGAAGCCCATTCAATTCCTATGGGCTTCCTCTCATTTGCCATGCAGGAATCACCACCACAACTTTGTAAAAGAATTTCAGGACTGGTGATATTCCTTTTCTTAGTTTCTATATACATGCAGGGGGTTAGGTATGAGGAGGTTCTGGGACAGAGCTGACAAGACACAATGCTGGGTCCAGAGTAAATAGGGGCCCAATGTGCATCCCTCTTCCTTGGTCTCTACTTGCCTGCTCTGCTGGCCACAGGTCCTTCCTACCACATCCTGCCTATGTATTAGCCTAATCAAAGCAGATAAGATTTTCTACTTTTCTGCTATGAATTACTTCCATTATCTCTCTCTATCCTAACAATGGTTTTCTTATTTCTGCGATTTCAAATTTTACAATTTTAGTATTATGAACCGCCCAGATCTTTCTAAATGGGCAGTATATCAAATTTTTAATAAACTTGAAATATAAATGTGGACCCCCCCCCCCCCCCCCCCCCAAAAAAAAAAAAAAATTACAGGTAATATAGGATTGATTTTCTGATCACAAGGGGGATTTCATATGTTCAACTCAAACCTAGTTAAACCTTCTGCTCAGTGTGCTGCTGCAGCTAAGAAAGCAAATAGAATGCTAGGCATTAGGAAAGGAATAGAAAACAAAAATGAGGACGTTATAATGCCTTTGTATCGCTCCATAGTGTGACCACACCTCGAATATTCTGTTCAATTCTGTTTGCCGCAGCTCAAAAAAAAGATATAGTGGAATTAGAAAAGGTGAAGAAGGGCGATGAAAATGATAAAGGGGATGGGATGACAACCCTATGAGAAAAGGCTAAAGCTGCTAGGGCTCTTCAGCTTGCAGAAAAAACGGCTGAGGGGAGATATGATAGAGGTCTATAAAATAATGAGTGGAGTGAAACGGGTAGACGTGAAGAGTCTGTTTACGCTTTCCAAACATACTAGAACTAGGGGGAATGCGACAAAGCTACAAAGTAGCAAACTTAAAACAAATCGGAGAAAATGTTTCTTCACTCAACGTGTAATTAAACTCTGGAATTCATTAGCAGAGAATGTGGTAAAGGCGGTTAGTTTAGCAGAGTTTTAAAAAGGTATGAACGGCTTCCTAAAGGAAAAGTCCATAGACCATTATTAAATGGACTTGTGGAAAATCCACTATTTCTGGGATAAGCAGTATAAAATGTTTTGTACTTTTTTGGGGATCTTACCAGGTATTTGTGACCTGGATTGGCCACTGTTGAAACAGGATGCGGGGCTTGATGGACCTTTGGTCTTGCCCAGTATGGCGGTACTTATGTACCAGCTATGCCCTTCAAAAACTGTGTCTAAATGGGTAAAAAGCTCCTGTACAGTTTGCAAACATTTTACATCTATTTTCAAAGGCAAAATGTTTCCTTTGAAAACTGACTCAGGAAAAGTGCATGCATAAATGAGTGTCTATTTTAAAGAACTCTTTTCTATGTATACCCCATACAAAGTATACTTTCAATCCCAATCCTGCCCTAATGAGCACCTCCCCAATACAAAGGTACAATTATGGTATCCAAGCAAGAGGGTTATATGTACTCGGGCACCATGACTATCGCCCGCTTTGCTTAAGGTAAGAAGCTGTCCACTAAAGCTAGGATGCTCTCTACTGCAGTGCCAGTGTGGAACAGTTTACCTACTGAAAGCAGATGTGATATGAAATCTATTAGGCTTTAGATAAAAAGTAAAAACCTACGTTCTTCTTAGTGACTCAAAACAAATTTTGGATACAATTACCAGGTTGATGAGATGTGCATTGGCTTTTGCCCAAGTCATGTCTGGTGGATCTCCAGAACATTCTAATTGGGGTAATGGATTTAAAGTTTGAATCTGAACAACTTCTAATGACCACTCCTGTATGCCAATGATATTTCACATGGACTTGTCACTACCTGAGATGAGATTTGGTTCTAGTCTATGTAGAAACATTGCGAACACTACAAGAAATTTCATTAAAAAAAAAAACTAGTGCTGAAGCCAGGCCATAATGGCTTCAGTATGCTATACTGGAAGCAGTGTTTCCGTATTACAGATCTCAGATATTCACTCTAAGCAGGGCATATGTAGGTACATCCATCCTCATGGGAAATCATATAGTTCTAGACTGTACTAGGCAGGCCAGTACTGCACTAATGCCTTACTGCCAATTAGTTGACTCATGCTTTACAGTTCATAATGCTTTTTTATTAATTGAATGTACTTCATTGTTTACACCCAGTTTTGCCACAGTCTGACTTTCATAAAGTTAATCAGGTTATTGTATCTTATGTTGATTCTGAGAATGAGGTTTTACATGGCCTGCCAGAATCTAATCGTCATTCTGTTCAGCTGGTGTTAAATGCAGCTTTATGGCTTGTATAGTGTATTTCTAAGTCTGACCATGTTATCCCTGCTTTAATGCACTGAATAGAATGTGCAGTGTAAAATTCTCATGTTACTACGTAAGTCACAAGGCCTTCCATCTATTACATTTTACATTTGCTTTTATCATAGCATACAGCTGCACTCATGCATAGGTGTTATTCTTCTCATGCCCTATTTTTGTGGAATTCCTTGCCTTTTACACTGCATTGTTTGCGGGATATTTGAGACTTCCATATGGCTCTGAAGACCCATGTATTTAGGCAGGTGTATGTTTACTTAGTTTGTACTTTTAACATATGTATTAATTTTGTTGCTTAATTTTTTGTGTACTATTTGATTTTATATATTTTATATCAGGGCCGTGCCAAGGGTCTCTGGCGCCCCCCTGCAGACTACCAGTTGGCGCTGGCACCGCCGCCGTCCCCCCGCACCTGCCTGGCTCCAAGGGCAGCGATTCCCCTCTCTCCCTGAGCCCTACCCTCCCACCCATCCATGCCCATCTGTCCCCTGCCCCCGCCATTCATCCCGATCAAGCAATTCCCCTCTCTCCCTTCCATGAACCCTGCCCTCCCATCTATGCTCCTCTCTCCCCTGCCCTCCCGCTCCCATGTAGGAACTGCCCGCCCTCTTCTCCCCCCAAGATCCCTTTCCTTTTTTTTTTTGTTTTTCTTTTAAATTTACCTTCCTCCGGCAGCGCAGCGTCAGTGAAGGAGGCGGCACTCCCAGTCCCGACGTCTTCTAGCCTTCCATTGGTTCGCTCACTGTTCCGCCTTCTTTCCGACGATGACGTCAGAAGAAGGCGGGACACTGAGCGAACCAATGGAAGGCTAGAGACGTCGGGACTGGGAGCGCCGCCTCCTTCACTTGCCGCTGCGCTGCTGGAGGAGGTAAATTTAAAAGAAAAAAAAAAAAGGAAAGGGATCTTGGGGGGGGGGGGAGAAGAGGGCGGGCAGTTCCTACATGGGAGCGGGAGGGGCAAGGTAAGCATGCAGCGGCGGCGCCCCCCAGAAGATGGCGCCCCCCTGCGGCACTTACCCCGCTTACCGCATCAGCACGGCCCTGTATTTTATGGTATTGTGGTAGATTTTTGACTTAACTCGCCTTGATATATGGCAATTTAGAAGGATATAAAGTATGAAAATAAATATTGTTTTTTCTTTGAAGTTTTTGTTGAATATCTTTAAGTCTAAAATGGTGAATGTGTTTGCTATTCTTTCATACCAGAAAGTACCTGCAGTGGGATTGGTTTAGCAGCTTCACGCAGCAGGAGGGAAGGTAAAATTATGTCTTACCTGATAATTTTCTTCCCTTTAACACAACAGATGAATCCAGGAACTAGTGGGTTAAGTCCGCCTACCAGCAGGTGGAGATAGAGATAAACAAACTAAAGGCAGTGATGCCAGACAGCCAGCTCCTTCCTCAGTTAGTTATGTCATTCGTAAGCATTTGCCAAGGCCAAAAATATGAAACTAAAAACAACCTTAAACCATCCTCACTATGAAAAACAGAGAACCAAATAAGAACTTCAAAATAACTGGAAGTTGATCCAGAAATCGGAATCCTTTCCGTGTTCCCATCTCTCTCTGAACTCTGCAAAAGAGAACCCAGAAGGAAAAAATAGCCACACTGCGCGGAAAATGAAAAAACCATCGGCTGAACTAGGGAGGGATCCTGGATTCATCTGCTGCATTAAAGGAAAGAAAATCATCAGGTAAGACAATTTTACCTTCCTTGTCACTTGCAGCACATGAATCCAGGAACTAGTGGGATGTACCAAAGCATTCCTTAAGTAGGGTGGGAAGCCAACGCTCCCCGCACCAACACTCCCGCCCCAAAACTCGCATCCTCCTGAGCAGAAACGTCTAGCCTGTAATGCTTCGCAAAAGTATGACGGGACGCCCAAGTAGCTGCCTGACAAATCTCTTCCAGAGATAAGGCCGACGCATCCACCCAAGAAGCCGCCTGTGCCAGAGTAGAATGCGCCTTCAGGGCCACTGGAGCCCTTGTAGCAGATACACTGCTCCAATGGCTTCCCTAATCCAGCGAGCAATGGAAGCCTTAGAAGCCGCCTCACCTCTTTTCGATCCCGACAAGAGCAACAAAGAGATGATCCGAGTGTCGAAACTCGTTAGAGATCTGCAAGTACCGAAACAAGGCTCTCCGCACGTCCAGTAAACGTAGCAAGGCAAACTCCCCCGGATAATCCTCTCTTCGAAAAGATGGAAGATAAAACCTCCTGACTGACATGGAAAGCCGAAACCACTTTAGGTAGAAATGACGGCACCGTCCTGATCGACACACCTGCTTCAGAAAACTGCAAAAAAGGATCTCTGCAAGACAAAGCCTGAATTTCAGAAATCCTCCCAGCCGAAGCAATGTCCACCAAAAACACTGTCTTGTGTTAGATCCTTCTCAGAAACCTTATTCAACAGCTCAAACGGTGGAGCCTGGAGGGCTCGCAGTACCACATTCAGATGCCACGCTGGGCACAGCTGCCACAGAGGAGGCTGAAGAGCCCCGCGTAGGAAACGGACCACATCAGAGTGAGCTGCTAAAGAGGAACCGTCCAGTTTGCACCTAAAACAAGCTAGTGCGGCCACCTGCACTCGAAGGGAATTATATGCCAATCCCTTTTGAAGACCATCATGAAGGAACTCCAGAATAACCGGAACGTCCGCCCAAAAAGGTGATTCAGCACGCAAAGCACACCGAGAAAGCTTTCCACACTCACGCGTATGCTGCTGAAGTAGACTGCTTCCGTGCCCCCAAAAGAGTGGCAATGACTGGTCCTGAAAATCCCTTCTTCCTCAACTGCCTCCTCTCACGAACCGCCTGCCCCTGCAGAAGGTCCTGAAATCTCCGCAGCGCATTCACAACTGCTCACAACTCCAGACGATTTATTGGCCAAGTCGCTTTGAGAGGGGTCCACGATCCCTGGGCTACTCAATGAAGACAATGGGCTCCCCAGCCCGTAAGGCTGGCATACATCACAACTACCACCCAATTGGGAGACGCCAGAGAAACACCCTTCTGCAACTGGCTGACAGGAGCCACCACGCGAGACTGTCCCTAGCCCGGCTTGAACAAGGAAGGCGTCATTGATAATCCAGCGACGTCGGCGACCATCTGCTCAAAAGGAAATTATGAAGAGGCCGCATGTGAGCCCTTGCTCATGGAATGACCTCCAAGTTCGCAGTCATGGAACCGAGCTGAACATAGGAGCGCGAGAACGCAATTTGATCCTTTGCCCCTCGGGGAGAAACACCTTCCCCCGCTTCATATCTAATTGCAATCCAAGATACTCCAGACTGAGTACTAACCAGATGACTTGTCCATATTGACCACCCAACCTAAGGATTGCAACACCGCAATCACTCGGCCCTGTGACCACTCAACTCTCCTCTGCTGTCATCGCCCGAATCAGTCAGTCGCGCGAGACATGGATGCACTCGAATCCCCTCCTTCCGCAAGTAATGCCGGCACCACCACGACCTTGGAAAAAGTGCGTGGGGCAGTGGCCGTTCCGAAAGGAAGGGCCCGAAAACTGGAAGTGCTGATCCAGCACCGCAAATCTGAGAAATCTCTGATGGTGCTGCCAAATGGGAATGTGCAGGTAAGCTTCCCTCAAATCAAAAGCCGTCAAAAACTTGCCTGGTTGAACAGCAGCAATAACTGTCAATGTCTCCATGCGGAAGTGACAAACCCGCAAAAAACTTACTTTTCCGAGATCGAGAATAGGCTGAAAAGTCCCTCCCTTCTTGGAACCACAAAGAAGATTGAGTACCAACTTGTGCGCCTTTCGAGAGGAGGAACAGGCATGATAGCCCTTATCCGCAGGTCCTCGCAAACACTGCAGAACCGCTGTCCCTCTTGGCCCGCGATACACAGCGGGACTCCAGAAAAAAAAGTCTGTGAGGGGAGAGAATCTAGCTTGTAACCTTCTCGCACACATCGAGGACACACAGGTCCAAAGTAATTCTGGCCCACTCTGGAAGAAACAGAGACTGACCAACGATCTGCTCTCCTCCCAAGTGGACCTGTGCCCCATCATTGGGAGGCCTGAGGAGCCCCCTGACAAGAGGGATGTCCAGCCAGACGCTTCTCGTTGTGAAAGGAAGAATGCTGCCCAAAACGAGGACACTGAAAGGCTTCGATGGACTGCCCCGGGCGATACCGTCAAGTCTCTCTGAAACATGACCTCGAGGCTCTCTGCCTGGAAGTAGACTTGGGTCTATCCTCCGGAAGACACTGATATTTGGAATCCCCCAAATCTTTAACAATCTTTTCTAGGTCTTCCCCAAAAAGCAATTTCTCTTGAAAAGGCAATTTAATGAGCCGTTGCTTAGAGGCCATATCTGCGGCCCAATGACTGAGCCACAGAAGACGCCGAGAGGAAATGGTCAAGGCCCGAAGCATGGACCAAATCATACAAGGCATCCGCCAAGTACGCCAGCCCAATATCCATCAGTGACATCTGAGAGGTTCCGGGCATATCAAGACTCCGAAATCGAATCCATGACAGAATGTAGCCAACTGAGACAAGCTCTAGCAGCATAAGAACTACAAACAGAAGCTTGAAGTGTCAAAGCGGCCACCTCAAAGGCATGTTTTTAAAGAGGGCCTCTAGCCTCCTGTCTTACATATCCTTAAGTGCCACACCACCTTCCACTGGAAGAGTAGTCTTCTTAGTGACCACCGTCACCAGGGCATCCACCCTAGGTAGAGCAAACTGCTCTCAACAGTCTGGTGAAACCGGATACAGCCTTGTGATAGCCCTGGCTACTTTTAGCCCCCCATCTGGATCCGCTTACTGGGCCAAAATCAACTTCAATAGCTTCATGCACCAGAAAGGCCTTAGACGGTCGTCTGGTACTAGCCATCTTGGGGTTGACCACCTGAGAAGCCACAAGCTCAGGGTCCTCTATATTTAGGACTTCCAGCGCCTGAGAGATAAAGGAGGACAACTCCTCCTTATGGAAAATCCTCACGGTGGAAGAGTCAGTGAGGACTCCGTCCTCTACCCCCGTCTGCTCCGAGTGAGCCACCACGGAGGAAGCTGCAGGCGACTGAATGCAGGACCCCTCCTCAGACCCCCCCAAAAAACCTAGGCTTTTTAAGGGAGGAGAAATCCTCTGGGGAAAAACCCAAAATCTCTTGGTTACCCCCAGACCACCTGAGAGGATCAAAGGCCCGAAGCTGTCGCAGCTACGTGATGGGGAGGCAAGGCCTTTTTCAACAAAAACGCCTGATGGAGTAGCAAAATAAACTTTGGCGAAAACCTCTCCCCCCCAACGGAGGAGGTCGCAGCCATGGCGCCTGCACCACCCGCCAAGTGCCTGATGGCCCCCCCGACTCCCCTACCAGCGGAGAAGCAGCTTTGCCCAAAACCGCTACCGGAGCCGGCTCCGCGACCGATTGCAAAATGGCGCGAGAATCGCCAGGCTCCGGGCGGGAAAGCCGGGGGGGGGGCCACACTCCGAGTCCCTCAAAATCAGCGCACCCTTGCGCTGCAAAGGCCCCGCTGCCGAACGCCGTTTCCCGCAATCGTGTACAGCGTTTTACCGCCTCCGCTGCCATTGACTGTCCCCGAACAGGAACCCAGCAGGGCTTACCCCGGACCGGAAATGCACGGGAACTGACAGCTGAGCTGAAGAAAAAAAAAAACTCTCCAACTCCACTTCGAGGCAGGCTCAGACAAGCAGGGAACAGAAAACAGGACTCGGACAGCAGTAACACAAACCTGCTCTCAGCAAAAACAAACTTCCCTGTGCTTGTATGTTTCTCTTAAATAAAAAAAAAATAATAATAATAAATAAATAAATAAATAAAAAAAGAGAGCCATAAAATTTAAGTGAGGAGGCAGAAACAGGGAAGGAAAAGAACAGCAAAAAGCCTGTAGAGAGGGAATTTGAGGTGCAGCAGGGACCCAGCAACTGCGTATGCTGCCAAAGGGGACACCACCAGTCCCGCCACCCCGTCTCAAACTGGCCACTGGCCCAGGAGCACCCTCAGAGGCCTTGGGCCCAGGAGCTGGAGAAAAAGCCGTCCAACCACCTGCTGAGATAGACATATTAACTGAGGAAGGAGCTGGCTGTCCGGCAATCACTGCCTTTAGTTTGTTTTATCGCTATCTCCTGGTAGGCGGACTTAAACCCACTATTTCCTGGATTCATCTGCTGCAAGTGACAAGGAGATTATTTTATTTTATCATTTCTTGGTAAGAGTTAGGCTTTCATAATGCCCTTACATGGAAGCCTATCCCCTAGATGTAACCTTGCAATATTACTACTAGAGGTCTCTGTAGCTATTTGAGACAGTGAGAGCAAGTGGGCATCACTTCCACTCCACTAGACACCAGGGATCCTCGGTAAAGTTGGGGTAGGGATTGGGGGAGCCAGGGTCTGCCAGAGGAGTTGAGCCTCATAGGGATTGGTTTAGTTGCTAGGGGAGAGGGAGAGGGGGAGATGCTAAAATTTTATAAATCTTCTCCGATGTATGTGTGTATGTGTGTGGGGGGGGTGATTTCTACCTCCCCTCCCCTCAATGTGTAGCTCCCTCTGTATGTGGAAGGACTTACCAGTGCAGACCTCCACTTATCTTATTAAGGCTCTATGTTTGGCAGAGCCTCTTGTAAAGAGTATATCTACAAATCTGTATGTATTACAAATCATGATTACACTGGGAACACTATAAATCATATTTAAGAAAAATGATGTCACATGAACAGCAGAATGAATAGCAAGACCAGCTACCTGATGTAAAAGATTATCTTTCAGTCCGGGCTTCTCCAATCTGTTCTGGTGACCATACACTTAGGGCAGCAGTTACTAAGCTGAGGTAAAACAGCACATTTTACCAAACCTTATTTTACTATGAGAATTACTAACCTATGGTAACTTGGTATCGCAGTGTGGTAGCCCCCCCCCCCCCCCCCCCAACTTGCATTCAATCTCACAAGTAGCTTTATTATTGATAGCGCAATCCCTAGCAGTAATAACCAGAAGACTACAGCTAGGAATCAACTTCAGAGTGGTGGGAAGGTCACAAAATTTACATTACCTCTGGCCCCATTTGACAGCTTGACCCCTGGTAGTAAGATTACTGCTAGGAAGTCAACAGATAACTTTGATGCCAGTGGCCTAGGGAGCACGGAGTGACGGGAGGATTAGCCCCCACCCACAACCATTAGACAGAATGATAACCCAGTATGTTCTGGGAGTAAAGTATGGAATTTACATTACCTACAGCTTCTTTAAACAGCTGCCCAGAAGCACTGGACCGTGTGAAGGTAAAATAATGCAGTTTTTTCAAAGTTCAACTCAAGCTGTGTTATTCATAGTGTAAAATGAGGTTCTGCATGCACTGCCGTCTCAGATATCTCTCACAGTAAAGTGTAAAAAAAAAAAACTTGGGTTAAGAAAATAAAGCACAATATTTTGCTATTTAAAGCATTATTCAGCAGAAATTGTTCATTATTCCCTTAACAACATGATAGTAACTACCACTCCCTCCTTAAGTAGGATTTAAAGCTATCAATAATAAACATGCATGAGAAATTTCATATACTGGATTTGCCATATATGCAAATATATCCTGCATTGCCACTGGAGTCATTAGAAACAGATCTGGGAAATAATTCTGTTTATAGGAGCACAAGACTTTCTTTGGGCACAATGTGTAATAAAATCCAGATAACTAGTTTACAGTTATTTCAGTGTTTCTAAAAATGAATGCTTTTACTTCAAGTGGGATTTCCCAGATCCCACTTGAAGTAAAAGCATTCATTTTTAGAAACACTGAAATAACTGTAAACTAGTTATCTGGATTTATTACACATTGTGCCCAAAGAAAGTCTTGTGCTCTATAAACAGAATTCTTATGTTCTCTCTCTCTCAACATTTAGTGTACTATTGAAGACATGGAAACAATTTTACAAATTTAATTTTATAACTTTATATAATGCATTTTTAAGAATTTCTCCACAAAATTAACTTACCTGTTCAATAGTCTAGCCTGATACCCAGCTGTGTGTGGTCGTCTTTACATTGTGAGAAAAACTTTGGTTAGGCAACACACTATCAAAGTTAAAGTCTGTTTCTCCATCCATAAGATCATTACTGATAATTGACTCCATGTCACATTCCAAACACTCAAAACACTCAATTAACATGTCATCTAAGTCACTGGGAAGTTTTCTCCTGATGAAGAGATCCCATTCTTCATAGCCATTGCAGCTGTTAAGAGCAGAGTATGGGTTCATGGTACTCATCTGATTGGGCTGACCACAGGCACTTGTAATGAAGATTTAACTGTAGACAAGCGATTTAAACCTGAACTGTGGTGCCATTGTGTTCACCGTGGTGTGATAAGGCATGACCATTAACTGCAGATGTGTGCTGGGCATGTGCATGGTGTGGGTGAACATTAGGGCTCATTTTGCTGCGAGGTGGTTGTCTCCCATAAGATGATGGCATAACTGAATTTGTTACCATCAAAACATTTTGACTCAACGCTCTACTATTAGGTTGAGAAACAGCATCCACTTGTACAAGAATATCATTGTTTGGAGGAGAATCAGAGGTAAGTAGCTCTTTAAGGAGTCCTGCTGGGCAATTATATTGGTTGATAGTTCCATAACTTGATTTAGTATCTTGAAGCGTTTGCATAGACAACTGGGGCAAAGAGTTCAGACTGGCTTGACCATAAGTAAATTTTCTGTAATCTGGGTTTGGTGATCCCATACTTGTGTTGGTGATGTATATTGAAGAATAACCTGCTGTCTTCTGCATCATTGAGACAGGTGATGACTGAGTTGATACAGACAGTGATGTGTTGGTGACAGAAGGTTCAGATTATCCAACAGATTTTCATGTTTTCAGAATTACTCATCTCAGATAGGCTAGGCAAAGTAGATGCCATTTTTGAAGCGGAGTGAAGAATATACTAGAGAATGTACATCCCCATCCCCTAAATCATCTTGCTCTGGCATGATTGGGGAAAGTCTTCCACTAACTGTACTAGCATTGGAGCTAGTTCTAGGTCGAAATGTGCCCCATGTATCAAAGTCATCATTACTGTGAGAGCTGGGGCTTCCAGGCCACTTTGAAAACTGTGATCCAGGGCTGTCACCATTACCCTCTTGACTTGCTTGAAGAGCTGCTTTTTTCTTAGCAGCTCTGCCCCTACTCTTAGCAAACTTGCTACTGTTGTTGTTGTCCATTGATGCAGCTCTTCTTCGAGGAGACTTGCCACTTTTCCCTCCCTCAGGGTTCAACATCCACCAAGAGCTTTTCCCAGTTCCTTCATTTTGTACTCTGATAAACTTGCTATGCAGTGATAAATTATGACGAATTGAATTCTACAAAACAAGAGAACAGAAAACAGTCATCCTCAGTTTAACACATTTTATAGTATATCAAGTTTGCAAAAATAAATTACTGTACAATGCTTATATTATGAAAATAGACATTAATACTGCTAGATGAAATGGCTGGGAAGGCATGGTGATTTAGGAATTACAACGCAGGGTTGAAGGGCCAATATTCCAGGCTGTATCACAGACTATGGACTTCAATCACCCATATAAGAGGTAATTTTACAGAGTCAATTTCACGCATATGTGGCCACATATGCATATAAATGGTCTCTTACAAACTCCCGACTGGCAAAGTACTTGCAATGATATGGTAAACAGTTTGCTGGTGGGCACGTACAAGGGCAAAGTATGGGCAGAGTTTGTTAAGTACATGCACATATTTGATTATTCTAGGCATGGACATTTACACCTGCTTACATCTGCAAGGTAAGTGCAGTTTCTGCTGCTTACGTTAATACTTTCCAAAGACACATGGCACTATTTTATAAAGACACGTGAAGGGACATTTTCGATAAGAGATTCAAGTCAAATTGAAGATGTTTTCAATGAAAATATCTACGAAATCTCATCCTGAACATGGCAACACCTAACTTTTTGTTTCAAAAATTGCTATTTTCTGAACTTTTTTTGCATCTTTCCTTCTTTAGGTTCCATTTTCAAAAACAAAAAAAAAAAGGCACAAACAGCCATTTGGATGGTCCTGGATGGCCAGCATTCTTAGTAGACTGGCCACACAAACATCCCGCAGAGCAGTGAGGCAGTCTAAGGGGACACTGCAGTGGACTTCACATAAGAGGTCCCAGGAACATCCCACCTTACACTCATTTTGTATTGTAAGCCCTTCAGTAACTGCAAAAAAAAAAAAAAAAAACCCTACTATACCTAACTGGACAACCACGACAATAGCCCTCAAGCCTGCAAGTATAGATAAATCTAATAAATAAATCTCGTATAGGTACAGTGGGCTCACAAATTCCCCACAAGTGTACTATTAGAGTGGGATATAAACCTGGTCCCCCCCTTTTTTTTTTTTTTTAACAGTCCCCTGCACTGACCACTAGCTCACTCATGAGTCCAGGTTGCTGCTCTACTAGGAATGGCCATAATGTCCTGATGCCATCAGAGCCTGGTATGTACTGTCACATCTTAGGAGGGGTGGGAGGAGGTCAGTGACACGGGGGATATTGGGGGGGGGGGGGTCATTGCTTAATCTGTCCCAGTGGTCAGCTGAGTCAATTAGGGCAAACTTGTGTGACTTATAGTCATGATTGAAACGGGTCTATAGATAAAAACATCACAATTTTTGCACTATGCGTTTTCATCTTGCTGAAAAATGATTAAATTCTGGGCCCGTTCAAAACACACTCCAATATACCCCTTGTGGATTACACAAACTGAAGAGAAAAACGTCTCAAATACGAGTTTTGAAAATCACAATTTGGATGTTTTTGCGAAAAAAAAGTCTGCCGTTCTATGCCGCTTTTGGGACTTTATTCTCTTTTGAAAACGAACGCCATAAGGCATCTAAATGAGTATCTATTTGCCTTTTTAAGCCAGGCACGTTAAGAAAATTACTTTCTTAGAGGCTAGAAAGTTGACTAGGTACTTGAGAGCATCAGCGAAACTGTAAAAATGACTATACTAAGTTCAGGAGCAGCTCAAGTCAATCTGCCACCCAAGGCAGAGATGAGGTGCTGCCCCTTCCTAGTCTGACATCTCCCCACTTCCCTACGTTTGTTTACCTTATTTCATTCTTTCCCAAAAGGCAGCAGCAAGTCCCATAGACTGCCCTGTCAAGGTGCCGCAGACACCGGTCTCCTTGCTCTACTGTGTCTGGAAAAACAGGAAGTTACTTCAAGAGCAGGCAGCAGTATGGAAAAGAGGCTGGTGCCAGCGACAGGACAGCCTATGGGAATCGCTGCCACTATCGCCTTTTGGCAAAGAAAAAACAATGTAAACGTGGGAAAAGGGTTGAGGAGGGAAGGGAAGAGTGCCGCTCCCTGGAGAGTGCTGTCTGAGGCCCCTGCCTCAGTTGGTCTAATGGTAGGGCCGCCACTGGCAAAGTTTGAAAATATCAGTTTTGAGACAACAAATAGGCAAATATGAATGTATAATGAGGCATTTGAGGCCACCCAGCTTGGAGATGAAGAATGCATTACTGATCTTATTACAATACATATAAGTTTCATTATACCTTTTCAGAGATGCCAAAGATGCTCTGATGACAGTCCCTTAAAGGAAAAGGCTAAGTACACAATGCATGTTTAAGTGATAGCAGTACGAACTAAAGGAAAGTCGTCAAAAATTCTTAACATTTCAACTCAGCCTGTCATATACACATTCACTCCTTCCCAACCCTCACTGAGACTGATTATATAGAAAAAAGTACTACTACTACTTATTTCTATAGCGCTACAAGGCATACGCAGCGCTGTACACCATACACAAAAGACAGTCCCTGCTCAAAGAGCTTACAATCTAGATAAAAAGTAGAGAAAAGTGAGCAAGACACACAAGTATGTTTATATTTAATAGTATCCTCCCAAGCATCTGAACCCCCTCCCCTCCCAAAAAAAGATGAGTGACCTAGTGGTTAGGGTGGTGGACTTTGGTCCTGAGAAACTGAGTTCGATTCCCACTTCAGGCACAGGCAGTTCCTTGTGACTCTGGGCAAGTCACTTAATCCTCCATTGCCCCAGGTACAAATAAGTACCTGTATACAATATGTAAGCCGCATTGAGCCTGCCATGAGTGGGAAAGCGCGGGGGAACAAATGTAACAAAAATAAAATGTAATATCAAAATTGAATATCTATCTCAATTTTTGTTATGCTTCACTGAACTGTCTCACCGATAAATTAGACAGCACTGGCAGCATTCAGCCTGTGCAATGTTGTGATAGCCTCATATAACAATTGGCAACACTTCAGACTCTACCGTGCACCACCTTGCTTGTATTCTCTCCACTGGTACCAATATTGTGGAGGGTCAAATTTAAAGTACTGATTCGGATCTGCTGTGCTTTATACTGAGAAAATTCCAACTTACTGGGTTGAAATCTAAGCTGTTATTTTCCTTGTATGTCCTCTTTACAAAGAAAGTTAAACCCTTTAACCACCACCTCCCACCCTGAAATTCAGCCCGCAGCAGTCAATGAATGTTATTTTAAAAGCCAGCCATAACCAGCAAAAACAAATCTGGGCATTCAGCAGCAGTACCCAGATAGGTTATTCACCCTTATCAAAATTCTCTACCTCTGCATTCTCTTCACACCTCTCTTCCATATAACACCTCTGGTACACATTGTGGTAGTGACAGACAATCATATTATAAGCTAGCAGAATCACTGTGATTATGTCTATAAAGCCTTGAGCAGCTGCATAACACAGGAATAAAGGAAGAGTCTAGAATTACAATACTACTTAGACCATCCCCACCAAGTAACCCCAGGTACAACAAGCGTAAAAGCTATAACCAAGGCATCTTAAAAAGCACTTAAGCAATAACTCTTTTTGTATAATCTGCCAAAGCAAAATCAAACTCCAATAGTCAAAATACTCTAATCCGAAAAATAAATCAAGAATTTGAATTAAAAAATTTCATATTAACCCACCAAAGTAATACCTTTATCATAATACAGGAAAATCAACAGTGCTAGATCTACTTTAAATAGAAGTTCATTCACTGCTTTAGATGCTGCGCAAAGGCACGGACCTTGACTTGCACCTTAGGTGACGCAGCTGGGCACTACGATAAAGAATCTGCAGAATCTGATGTAAGCAAAAAGTGGGCAGAGCTTGTACCCATGTCCAGTCAGAAAGTCACTAGATGTTAACAGCTAAGCTGATGATCGAGCAGAAGGCGGAGCTTTCTCCCATGCCCCTTTAGAGCAAGCTTAGTGCTTAACCAAGGATTGAAAAAAACAGCGTTAGAAATAGCACCAGAGCAAAATTGTAAAGCAGATCACTGTGGTTTAAAAGGATCCGCAGTGTCTGATGTAAACAAAAAGTGGGCAGAGTTTGTTCCCAAGGCAGCTCACAAAGTCACTAGATGGTAACAGCTAAGCAGATGGTCAAGCAGGAGGCACGGCTTCCTCCCATGCCACTTTAGAGTAAGCTTAGTGCTTAAACAAGCAGGATAGCAAATTGCAAACAGCACTCATGGGAAAAAAACCACCACAGCAGATGGTAAAGCTGATCGCCAAATATCCAGACACTAATTTGGCCACTATCCTGATACATTTAGAACACCTTTAGTGCTGTCCAAAGCTAGCAGAGTATTGGCACTAAAAATCATCGCTACCTGGATAACTGGTGTCCATCATGGAACTATACAGAGATAATATTGAAGTGGTTTATTAAATACTAGTCAAAAAAAGGCCCGTTTCTGAGAGCAATGAAATGGGCGCTAGCAAGGTATTTTTTCTGCAATGAATGTTGTGAAAGGGATTTTTAGGATAATTGTGTTGTGTTGGTAATGAATAATTTACATTGTTTTATTACGTGAAATTTTTGGGGGGGTGGGGTGGTGAATTGAGAGGGTGTGGCGGGGGAGAGAGTGTCCATCTCTCCATGTTGTGCATCAGTGTGTGTGTGGTTTTGTTTTTTTTGGGGGGGGGGGGTTGTGTGTGCGAGTGTGAGAGACAAAGATCATGTGTCACAAAGATAGATTGTGCGTGTGTGTGTGTAAGTGAAAGAGGGTAGGGCAAAGTTGGAGTGCGGGGGCGAGTATCAGTGTGTGTGTGTGTGTGTGTGTGTGTGTGTGTGTGTGTGTGTAACAATGTTGGGGGGGATGTCTGGTGAACTGGGAGGGGTTGGCTGCTGGGTTTTACTGTTTTTGTCTTAGAGGTACAGGTGTCTTGTTAGTTTGGTGGGCTTGGGGGACATATGTTGGGGAGGGGCGTGTTCTGCGATCTGTAAGTCTGCTTCACTGTGTGTGTGACAGTGTCTGTGTGTGTGTGTCACAGAGAGAGTTTGTGTGTGTGGGGAGGACTGGGAGGTTGGGTGCTAGTGTCTGTTTTTGTGGTATTGTGTGTGTGTGTCTCACAGTGGCTGGTGGGGGAAGGTGATCTGAGACAGTGTGGTAGGGGGCATCACCGTTTGCTGGGGGGGGGGGATGTCCCATGCTGGAAAAGTGGAATGAAGTGGTGTGTGGCTTTGAGGGTGGTTATTGTTGTAGGGATGATATAGAGTGAGAGAGATTGAGTGTGCATCTATCCTTGTTCCGTATCTGTGTATGCATGTGTCAGTGTTTTCTTGTAGGGTTTTTTTGGGGGGGAGCGGGGCGTTTGTTGTCTGTATGTGTGAAAGATCATGTGTGTCACGGAGCTACATTTTGTGTGTGTGTGTGTGTGTGTGTGTGTGTGTGTGTGTGTGTGTGTGTGTAAGTGAGAGAGGGTGGGGTGGATTCGGAGGTTGGGGGTGAGTGTCTGTGGTAGTTTGTGTATGTGTGAGAGAGTGTGCTTGTGTGCGTGTGTGTGTGTGTGTGTGTGTGTGTGTGAGAGAGAGAGGGTGGGGCAGTCTGAGTGTTTGCGGGCGAATGTGTGTGTTTTTGTGATATTGTGTGTATGTGTGTCTGACAATGACAGGGGGTGATGAACTGTGAGGATGTGGCTGGGTGCTTGGAGGGGGAGGGGGGTCAGCGTTTGTTGAGGGGTGACGAGTCATGACAGAAGGGGGGAAGAGTATGGGGGTGACTGAACGGCGATTCGGGAGGGAGTCGGTCGGGGAGGAGGGGGAGGCCCAAAGTCGGAGAGGAGAGGGCGAGGGTCCGAAGTCGGACAGGAGAGGGAGGTCTGTGGCAGTGTGCATTGGGGAGGAGAGTGGATGAGGGGGGCTGTGGCCGGGGTTCAGTGGCATCTTGGGAGGGGCGAGGAACAGAGCACCGGGGGGGGGGGGGGGGGGGGGGGGCGTTGTCGAGCGTGTCTGTGAGGTGGGTTTACAGACTTTACCAGCAGTGTTCACGGCGGCTGTGTGTCGTTGACATTTGGGCACACTGTTTGGGCTGTTTTTTCAGTCCGTTGGTGTGCCTTGTGCTGCTTTTATGTGGTTGGTTGGTCAGTGTCACTGGTGACGTACCAGCAAGTACTGACGTCAATTCATGAGATGGAGTTACAGAGAGCACGAATGCTTCAAGTTTTAGTACCACGGAGTCAGCTTCAGAACGTTGGAGGTGCTTTTTTATATAGGATATTCAGTGGTACTATGCAGATAGCGCAGCTGAATATTTGTCATAGTTGCAGCACTTCTTACATGGATAAATATTTCCTTTTGAATAATGACCCCCCATAATTTTCTGATGGTACCAAATGTGGTTTTATCAGCTCTAGAGAGTTCCTTAATAAGCTACAGTTGACATTTAGCAAAAACTGATTATGTACCATTATTCATGGGGGGGGGGGGGGGGGGGGGGGGCAAAATGACAAGTGAATCAGGTCCCATATGAGCTCCAATAAGTCTTTCATCTCACTAAACATGCTCTTATCCCACTGTAGTTAGGTAATGAAAATAATAAATCTGTTAATCCTTCTCACACTGTGGAACGTGGATGAATGCCCTAATGCTAATCTCAGCTTCTCTGTAATTGGATGCACGTATGATTTAGAAGTGATCAGATTACATAATAAACTTTTATTATTAAAAAAAGCTTTGAAGGGGCTAATAGACTATGGGATACATACTCAAGATCTAGTCAATTGTTGTACAGGATAAAATAGAGTTAACCTTTGTAGGTCAGCTAAATAAATGCAGGTAAGTGGATTTTCAATGAGTAATTCAGAGAGCAGCCTAGAAAAAAAAAAAAAAAAAAAAAAGACAACCAAGGAAGCCTGTGATGGTTGTATGGGAACATACACACAAACACACACAACAAAAGCTTTCTAGACTTTTCTATAGTCTGTGCTTGTTCCAGATTGATGTCATCAGAGGCTACTACCAGTGCAATAGGCTTATAGTTATTGCTTTAGGTCACAAAATGTTTGCCCTCACTCAAAAAAGCATGTATTTACCAGCCAATTTAATGTCACATTTACAAGGATAATACCGAATAAGGGTTGCCCTTAGAGACAACCTCTTGGCCTTGTAGCTAGAAGCTGTTTCTCTCTGTTGGGTGGATTTGCTAGCACAGGTGTGTAAGCATAAGTTATACTACTGTAACAGTCTAAAAGATGTTTTATTGTCCCTCCATATTAACAAAGAAAAGTAGGTGCCCATTTTCCTTTACAGAATTGGTGCCCTGTAGGCGCACATAGTATTACCACCTTAGGGCTGAGACAGACATGTGCTCCAACAAGGAAAGCTTCTTTCCCACCAAACCTTTAAGCTGCTGGCTTTACTCAAATGGAGGGCCCCACTAAGCCATTCAAAGTGTCCTGCACCAATTAAAAAGGTACATATATATTGGTCTACCAAATTAAAGGGAAAGGGGACTTGATATACTGCCTTTCTGAGGTTTTTGCAACTAAATTCAAAGCGGTTTACATATATTCAGGTACTTATTTTGTACCAGGGGCAATGGAGGGTTAAGTGACTTGCCCAGAGTCACAAGGAACTGCAGTGGGAATTGAACTCAGTTCCCCAGGATCAAAGAACACTGCACTAACCACTAGGCTACTCCTCCACTCCTAGAGGCTCAAATATATAAACACACATCAAACACTAAGAAAATATATAAACTCGTCTCTATGTACAATTTTACTCATGAATATGTTTAAACAAAACATAAGCTCTTATTTTCTAGATTTAGCTCATACCTTTTCAGTAGTGACTTAAGTTACAGGTAGTGTAGTATTTCTCTGTCCCTGTTCAATGTAAAATATTTTGATACTTTTCAAAGAGATGCTAAAATTGCTTGTTCTGAATAGAAGATAAGTAGCCATATTCACTTTAGAGGTTAGTAAATAAGATTACTGCCTCTGAAAGCTAGGGAAAGGGGGATGGGACTTATATACCGCCTTTCTGTGGGTTTTCCCAAATATATTCAAAGCTGTTTACATATTATATTCAGGTACTTATTTGTACCTGGGACAATGGAGGGTTAAGTGACTTGCCCAGAGTCACAATGCACTGCAATGGGAATCAAACCCAGTTCCCCAGGATCAGAGTCCGCTGCACTAACCACTAGGCTACTCCTCTACTAGTCAAAAAATGACAAAGTTAATCCAATAAAAAGATCTCATTTTCCATTTTTATTTGCTAACCTAGAAGATAACTGGGCATGTTAGTTTATTGACTGGAAGCACATGTTACATTAGCCAGGCAATTCTGTAAACTAGGTGCTAACATTCATGTGCATATTACATACGTAAATGTTTAGAACATAGAATATACACTCATACATGCACACTTGTGCCTATATTGTACTATGTTGCCTAAGTGTTATTCTTCAAATACCCACTTAACTTCCATAGTACATATTTGCAAAGGGGGCGTACACAGGCGAAGCTTCCAATAAGCTACATGTATCCCTGCTGTACATGGGCAATTGCACTTACACTAGCCCTGTGGCTGGCACATGCGAGTGCCCAAGTGTTAGGCATGTATATACTAGATTAAGTTAGTATTCTATAACAGAACCTAAGGTACCTAAGGTGCCTGAGTTCTGTTATAGTTAGGACACATAAATGAAGATGCTCAGTTATAGAATTCCCCCCTATATACCTTCAGAGGTAGAAAGTGCTGTGCAAATCAGAAACATTCCTGTCAGATCATTTTTGTTCTACTGTATTTTATAAATATAGCCTTGTTGCCATAATCAACCACTAGTTAGTATATAAACAAATTAAACACACTACTCTATGCACAAAGGCCACCAACTTCAGAAATATTACTCCTCAAAACGAACAGAATATTGTATGCAGAACAGCTGAGGTCACATGGAGTAAAACAGCTGTCTCTTAGCTTTGCCAACAATTGGAAAAAAAATTCTAACAGGAAAAGATCTAAAGGCCTTGTTACATAAATTCCTGTTTTTCACAAAGCGATTTGTTGAAAAAAAATTACGATTTGTTAAGCTGGAACAAAATGTTGAAAAGGTACAACTTCTGAAAACATGCACCAGTAATGATATGTCTATAAATCTTTCCAACTCTCTATGGGGAAAAGACCAATTTCATTAGAGTACAAAACCTACAGCATTACACACCAGCACTCTTTTTACACTTTAAACGTTTAAGTTTTCATGTGCCACATTAGAACAGAAACACACAAATCAAACAAAAGCAACCCCAGCCACATACCAACAGGGTACCCCCAGAACTCACTCATTCAAGCCTTCCGTACCGCCACCCTCTCTGACACACTATACATAGTTTCTCTACTTATCACAGTCTATCCCATCACTTTACTCATATGGATACAGAAGAGACACAGTCTACTTGCATTAAACAAGCTTAAAGGTCTTAGTAATACTCAGTAGAACTGAATTAGTTCTTGATTGCTCCTCTGCATCAGGCTCAAAAATAGCCGTTGTTTCACCAGCACTAATATAGCCGGTACACCTTCCGTGCTTTCAGTCCTCCTTGCAATGTGTATCCCAACTGCATAGTAGAACAGTGAGGCTCCCGATTATTTCTGTACACACTTCCTCACGGATCACCACTGTGGTGCTACGCAGCTTGATGAGCACTACCGTGTGGGCCCTTTAGCACATCACACCATCATCTCCATCATAGCTCCTCAATGCAAGCCGCATTACGGGTCATCCTTCGTCAGGAGGAACCACTCCCGACACCTTCAGGAATATATGTCCAAGCCTCTTGTTTAATGCAAGTAGACTGTCTCTTCTGTATCCATATGAGTAAAGTGATGGGATAGACTGTGATAAGTAGAGAAACTATGTATAGTGTGTCAGAGAGGGTGGCAGTACGAAAGGCTTGAATGAGTGAGTTCCGGGGGTACCCTGTTGGTATGTGGCTGGGGTTGCTTTTGTTTGATTTGTGTGTTTCTGTTCTAATGTGGCACATTAAAACTTAAATGTTTAAAGTGTAAAAAGAGAGTACTGGTGTGTAATTCTATAAATCTTTGCCAGATAGAAACTCGACCAAATAAATGTATAATTTCAGCAATGGAACTTGACAGTAGTACACATGTGGTTGATAAGCTATAGAAACATTCATTTTAAGCTGCCAACCAGCTATACTATACAAAAGTGATATTAGACTGACTTTATGCCTAAAAAATTATTCCTACCAAAATCCATGAATTGAGGAAAGCACTGCAGAGCATGGCTCAGTTCATGGAATTCCTTTTTTAAGTTAATGTGTTCACATGCGCATGTGTGCACGTGTTTTTAATCTGTTGACTGGAACAACTGTTGGTTAAACATGTTAATCCCACTTGGTTTCATTTTGTTCTTTCCAAACCAAAGGAATGTTTGGGGACCACTCTTCAAATCCTCCACCCAGTCCCCCTTCCTATCTACAAACACACACAAAAGGGTGGATTTTACAGTTTAACAGCATGCGTTTGTCCCAAGTCAACAGGTACTGACACTAGAGGGCAGTACACATAGCAACTATAGCAGAACACACAATTGTGTCACTAGTAGACATATTACATAGCAACCATGAAGAAAGCTATA
The DNA here is from genome assembly GCF_901765095.1 of Microcaecilia unicolor. Classification (NCBI taxonomy): domain Eukaryota; kingdom Metazoa; phylum Chordata; class Amphibia; order Gymnophiona; family Siphonopidae; genus Microcaecilia; species Microcaecilia unicolor. The sequence continues at coordinate 88,299,933 of NC_044034.1, forward strand.
TAGTTCAGTCACTAGGTTTCTTAATAGAATTCATAAAGAAATAATACACACATCAAAATCACTAAGAGGCATTCTATTGGGGAAATATGCTAAGCATGCCTCATGGAATTGTTTTCAGTTCCTTTGTTTGTGTGTGCTGGCTATGTGTACATCTGACTGAAAGACTAGAGAAGACAGGAAAAAGTGGCTAGAAAGGAGCAAGTCCCTAACTGCAATATATCAATGTATCTAAAATGCAAAACCTAGAATTGCTTCTATAAAAGAAATGACTAGGGGCTCAATTCCAAACCACTTAGACTTACAAAGTTCCATAGGTTACAATGGAACCTTTTAAGTGTAAGTGCTTTGAAAATATGCCTACGTATATTTTGATGGAGCTATTTTTCTGGAGCCTCCAGTCTGATCGCGCCCCTTTTCAAAATCAGATTACATGCATACACTCCCTTCTTCCAAATCTAGTCCTGTTCTGTTAAATTTTCAGCAAGTTATTTCCCCTCCCCCGACATCCTCAACTGTAAGTATAATTTCTAACATTTCATTTGGTTGGAAGGAATGAAAAAGGTTTCAGTAGGAAACATGACTAAAGTCACTAGAATGTAGTCATCTTTTCTCAGAAACAGTCACATATAATGCAGGCAGCATATTGTCACTGAAGACCATATAGTACAGCCAAGAAAGATACTGCTACAGAAGACCACACAATGCAACCAGCACATTACTACTGAACAGAATGTAGCACAGCTAACAAATCATGACTGAAGAGAACGAAGTACAGATAGCATAGTACCAGTGCATACAAGTTAGTGCTACTAATGACAATAGTACAGCCAACACGATAAGACAACGCAGAGTAATAGCTCATTACCAACGATAAAGCAGAGGTAGAATATCACCAGCAAGGACAACAATGTAGAACTAGGATACTAGTAACAAACAGTTGCCAAGGGACATTCTTGGGAAATTTATCCCTAAAATGAAGATGGTAAAGTAGCTGAATAATCAAATAAATAGTTGCGTGAGCTTCTGGATTGGTTGGGAGAACTAAAGGAAACAAAATTAGCGGGTAAGATGTAATTTCTTTATCACCCTTACCAGACCAGTCTAAAACCTGTGGGATGTAACAAAGCAGTCCACAGAGGGGTGAGATAAAAAATGTCATAACTAGAAAGTGAGAAATAAACAGGAGAAGGGAAGAGTAGTAATGACTGTAAACTAAACATGAAGCAGCAATATAGAAAAATTGCAAGGTAAAGAGACTCTACAGACATTGAAGAATGCAGCTGTTGAAATTCCTGCCAAAAGTTGTCCAAGAAAAACCCAAGCCCTCTAGATTCAAAAAAGTTGTCATTGAAAGAGAAACAATAATAAGGAGAAGAGTGGAGTCACTGAAGAGACTAACCCCCCCCCCCCTTTTTTTTTCACAACGCCACACTAGCAGCTGCCGCACAGTAATGCCAACACAGCCCATTCACTTTGAATGGGTTGTGACAGCATTACCGCACCGGCAACTGCTAGTGCAGTTTTGTAAAAGTGTACTGGGGGGGGGGGGGGGGGGGGGGGATGAGTCAAAATTCTAGAGGCCATTATGTTTGAATTAGGAGACCAAATTGAAGGATGACAATTTCTAATAGCCAATAAAGTGCTACACAAGATGGCAAGCATGAGGAATTACAGCAGGTGAGATGTAAAGCCAATAAGCTAAAAGGAATCAGCAGGGACATAGAAAGAATAGAAAATCAGACAGGGATATTAGGCTCCAGGTGGAGACATGATCCGCTGGGAAAGAAATCAGGAAATCAACTACACGGTCACAAGGAGGGCTAGAAAATGATCTCAGTACTTATAGACAGGGGCTCAAAACTCTGGTAGTGTTCAGAACAGCGCTGGAGAAATACCTCCCAGTCAGTGCTGCAAAACAGCTCCCTAATGTTCAATGCTAATGACATGCAAATGTAGGCATGATATCAGCGCTGAACATTAGGAAGTTATATCCAGTTCCTGTGGGAGAATTGTGCTTAGGCATGCGCTGAAGAGCGAATTGTGCTTAGGCATGCGCTGAAGAGCCCAGGCACAATCCTCCCGCAAAAGAAAATTTGCTACTGTGCACTAGAAGTGTGATTAACTGCACCACATAACCTGCCCTGTTAGACAAACTAACTGCAATGACTTCCACATTAACTAAGGTGCAGACCCCACCCATTACACATTGCAAAATGGAATTTTCCATATCAGCTGTTTAACATGGAAATTAATGTTAAACAGCTAGTGCAACTTAATAAAAGACACCATACAATATCAGCAATCACAAAATAAAGGAAAAATAATTACAAAGAGAAAAGAAAGTAGTAAGTGATAAATAGGTTAAAAGAGGAGATAAAATCTAAAAAAAAATTACTTAAGCAAACGTGAAAGCAGAAGTAAATAGCCAAATTGTACTATGTTTATAAAAGATCAGGTAGTCTAAAATTGCTCTTATTTCATTTAGAAGAGTACTCCAAAGTGTTGGAGAGACAAGAGAAAGCTCTCACTAATTCCCACTGGTCTTATTTATTTCATGGCAGGACAATACAGGAGCAATTCAGCAGATCACAAAGATCTGTCTTATAACATCAGTTGAAATATTTTGTGCCTATGTCCTAAAAATGTAAGAGATGAAACCACTCTGATTCTTAACAGGAAGATCACAAGGTTGCAGATTTAGCATTAGCTGGGCAGCAGTAATTTGGACTAACTGGATAAATTATTTTAATGGTAATCCATGCTCAAAGCAAATTGCTGTAATCCATGCAAATTGTAGCCAAAGAATGAGGGACTGGAGCTAAATCATGTCCCCCAAAAGACAGATTTTAGATGTAATGGAATAGACGGCACATCCTATCCATTGATATGAGACAACAGTATTGTGAAAATCAAAAAGCACCTTTAGAACTTTCATCTCACACTGAAGGAGGAGGATCTGATCATTAAACACAAAGGAGGGCATATATAATAGGATTTTGTAACCCACAATAGTTCCATTTTAGTGGACATACAGCGTACAGCTTAACCAACTGCTTCTGTCATTTCTGCAAAACTCACAGTAGAGTAAAACAGTCTCTCATAATATCAGCTAAGGGCTGAAAATATTACCAAAAAAATAAAGTGGTGGAGAGGGAATCCCAAAGCAGTTCCCATAGACCCAATTCATCCAATCCCATTACCACTGTTTCTGTTCCCTGAGAAAAGAAGCAAACCAATGAAACATGGCACTATCAATGTTCAGCACAGTAAGGCAGTATAAGATAATACTAAAATCAAAGGCCAAGGATATATATAATAATAGAATCTGAAACCTGGTCTGTCTCTATATATCAAAGTTCTGGTGCCAGACTGACAAGTATCCAAAACCTCATGCTCATCTAAAACTAAATGTAATTGATTAGTTCTGGCCTGTTTTATCAGCCTTCCTACTTTCCCATTCTGATAAATATCTTTGTGTGGTTAATTTCCAGTGCTTTTTTATTTACTGTGTTATAACATAGGGATAATCCAATATGCAAATTGGTTTTCACAACATGCACTGACCAAAAGAAATACTGGGCATGCTGGCTTGTTCACTGTAGCCTGCCCATCTTCCCTTCCTGTTCTAACATTGCAGTCTAGAACTCCAATTTCACTTTCTTTACCCTGCAAGAAAGAATTCAAATCCCATAGTCTCTTAGTTTTGGTACAGTTTACCACCACCACTTTCATGTATTTAATTCTCATCTCACAGGGCTCATGAGTGCAAGTTGTACACACTTTTGTAAAGTTTCTACTGAACTGCTCCTATTTTATCTACTGTATATTTTTTTGGCGACGTAGCTAATATCACTACTGAACCACTATCACCTTTTTTTCCTCCTGGTTCTCTCTCTCCCTATATACCCTAGCATCTTCTCACTCACCACTGCCCTGTTGTACTACTTTGCTACCTTGATATCATCAAATATGATCTATACCACAATGCTACTACTACTACAAATCATTTCTATAGAGCTACCAGTCATACGCAGCGCTTCACAACTGAACATGAAGAAAAGATAGTCCCTGCTCAAAAGAGCTTACAATCTAAATCAGGACAGACAGACAGGACAAATAAGGGATAAGGGTAGGACAGACAGATAGGACACATAAGGAAAGGGGACTATTGAAGAGAGGAATACAAGATAAAGGTTACGAGCAGGTGACAAGTTAGGAATTAAAAGCAGCATCAAACTGGTAGGCCTTTAGCACGGATTTGAAGGAAGCCAGGGATGGAGCTTGGCGTAATGGCTCAGGAAGTCTATTCCAGGCATCTCCTGTTTATTGCACAATCAGTATCTCAACCCCTATACTGCTCTCCAATTTCTGTACAAATGCTTAATTCTCCCTAATTTTACTTACACAATTTCTCATGCTCCATATTCTGTCTGCTCTGGTACTGATTTTCATTTCATTTTCACACTTCTATATTGCAATTTTTCTCACCTATAAAGTCTTTTCCCACAGACAGCATGACTGACTAAGCACACAAATGGGGTGGCATCATGTCATTGAGACCGAACAGTTACTTCCAAAGCTCAAGAAAGGAATGCAAATCTTGAGGAAGTGGGAGTGATTGTGTTCCCAATCATGCTAACTACAGAAGGTATCTGTTACAGGTGAGAAAATTCATCAACAAGCAGGACCAAGTCAGGCACACAAGCGGGTGACTGCCAAGCTCAAGGCTGCTCATCTCTACGTACTGTCCATTATTCAGCAACAGCCAGTTCATGAAAATATGTGAAAGCTGCAATATCATACAGACAAGCTAGCCAACATAGCTTAATCAAACTGTCTGATTGTGGCCTGGTCTAAAAAATAGTGAAATACAAATAATGATATGCATGTGCAAATTCTGGATTTGCCAACCGTATCCTACAAAATGACATGGTTATAAAGAGAGGCATCTGTTTCGCAGGGCACATCTTCAGGCTACCACACTGTTGCCCAATCGAAGCAGCTATGCAATGGACCTAGGAGGAGCCAAGAGATGAAGGGGTCAACCCTATGCCACATAGCAAACCATTTTCAAACCTAAGGACACTAAAAATCGCTCAGGCAAAGCACAAATCATTGCACAAAACTGATGTGAGACTGAAAATTGGCAGCTGTCCAATGCTTCAAAAAGATCAAGAAGAACTAAGACTTAAGACTAATCAAGCATAGTAGACGTAAGGAAGGACCACTGTAGTCGATTTGATGAGGCTTTACTTTACTGGTTAGAAGAGTACCAGTCTATTTTAACAGAATTTGATGTAGGATGTTAGCTAATTTGCTGAAGTCCCCTTGGCTACTGGAATGTCATCTCTGTTAGGGTCAGATGACAGAGCTTTGGGGACTTTGGATTCAGTTGATTTAAGATAGTAAGCAAGTACTTGCCATTCAGAATGTGCAGGAACTTCTCATCTATGCAGTAAGGTGAAATCTCATCAAATCAGAGCCACTGCAGCTACCAGAGTACTCCGAAGTCTGCTTTGCTGGATTCCCAATGCAAAGTAGCAATTCAGCCCATGATTCATATCAGGACCGGACTGACAGAGGTTGGGGCCCCCAGGCAGTAAAGGTCATTGTTGCTGCCCCCCCCCCCCCCCCCCGGTCACTGCCTACCATCCCACCGCCCTCCTCCTACCTTGAAGGGCTTGATGGTCTATCGGCTTCTTCAGGGGCAGGAAAGAACTCCCCCCTATTTCCTGCCCACTATTGCTACTGTGCCCGGCAGAGGCGAGTATTTTTCAAAACGGATATCGAGACTTACTGTGGTAGTCTGATGTGTCTTGGAAGTCTCAACTGCCATTTTTAATGGCACCGCTTGCAGAGTACCAGCAGCGGGTAGGAAAGAGTGGGATTCTTTCTTGCCCCCACAGATCCTTTCAAGGTAGGACCGGAGAGGGTTGCAATGTGCTGCGGCAGCAGGCAACCAGGCAGAGCCTCTGGGTCCCCTAGAGCCTTTGGGCCCTTGGGCACTGTACGGTCAGTCTGCTCCTGCTTCATGCATTACTGTTTGGACCATAACCACAATCACACGCTACATCTGGTCAAGCTGGGTTGGCCAGCCTGTCTTTGTGATGCTGCAGCTCTCTTATTATTGTTGATCAGATTGCTCCCAAAGAGTGAGCAATTCACAAGATGAGCAGCTCTGAGCTCAGGAGTTGCACATTCAAGTTCTTCACAGAAAAAGCATTCTTTACCTATAACAACTGTTTTCTATAAACAGCAGGACTGGCCAGATACACAAATCCTCCCACCTCCTTCTTGAGCTACAAATCTAACTCATGTTGAGACCGCTGTGTGTGGGAAGAGCCATGCATGCTCCAGACAATGTGCAGTGACATCAGCCACTTATGTGCCCAATCAATCCTGTCTGCAGAAAACATCTGCTACAGATGTGAAAGCTAAACATACTCGACATAAAAATCCAGGTCTATTGATTTAAAGAAAGAACCCTGGATTCTGCAGTCATCCTCCCTCCCCTCCCACCCCCAATTTTCTTCCCCACCAAAAATGACCCGTAGGGTTCAAATGTTTACCCAGTCTGCCCCTTTCCTGCCCCACTCAACCTGCACTGGCAGTGGTGAATTAACACCCCCCCCCCCCCCCCCCACACACACACACACACACACAGCCTACTCAAAGAGAAGGCTGTGTGAGCACTAGCAATGTTTAGTAATCATGGGGAAGTGTCAAACCTCTGCTCCTACTCTGTAGCTATGAGTCTAACTGCCACTAAAATCACTCAGCGCTACAGTTATCACTTATTAGACCTCAGGAAATTATGCACCAAAAATTTAGCAGTATTCACCAAATATATGAAAATTAAGAAGGCAGTTTGTGTGTACGTTGATGCAGCAATCATGAGTACAAAGTATGTATGGGTTGCTTCATGGGTGAGTGATGTACACAGGTTTGCTAGATACTCCAGATTCACCTGACAGAGTTGATCAAATCATTGTTTAACCTACCCTGCATTTGTATTTCTTAAAAATGTAAGACTATGTACCTGCATGTGAATGGGTAAACTCAGACAGACCAACCCTGTTGGACAGACTGGCGTCAGCTGCCAGCCCAGGATAAAGGCACTTAGCCGAAAAACAGACCATGCCAAGTCCATCTTCAAGCAAGTGTCCTTTTAGTTTATCTACAAGAAAATGTCACTATCAGGCTTATTTTCGAAAGAGAAGGGCGCTCATTCTTTCAACACAAATCAGGAGATGAACGTCCTTCTGCCAGGGTTGCCCAAATCGGAATAAATCGAAAGCCGATTTTGGGCGTCCTCATCTGCTTTCCGTCACGGGGACGACCAATGTTCGTGGGGGCATGTCGGAAGCATAGTGAAGGCGAGACTGGGGCGTGCCTAACACATGGGTGTCCTCGACCGATAATGGGAAAAAAAAAAAAAAAAAGAGCATCCCTGACGAGCACTTCGCCGATTTTTTTCTTACGACCAAGACTCAAAAAGGTTCCCAAACTGACCAGATGACCACCGGAGGGAATCAAGGATGACCTCCACTTACTCCCCCAATGGTTACTAACTCCCTCCCACCCTAAAAAAAAAAAAAAAACTTTAAATATTTTTTGCCAGCCTCAAATGTCATACCCAGCTCCCTGACACCAGTATGCAGGTTCCTGGAACAGTTTTACTGAGAAGTGCACTTCAGGCAGCCGGACCCAGACCCAGACCCAGGCCCATCCCCCCCCCCCCCCCCCCCCCCCCCCACCTGTTACACTTGTGGTGGTAAATGTGAGCCCTTCAAAACCCACCACAAACCCACTGTACCCCCTTCACCCTTTAGGGCTATGGTAGTGGTGTACAGTTGTGGGGAGTGGGGTTTGGGGGGCTCAGCACCCAAGGTAAGGGAGCTATGCACCTGGGAGCAATTTGTGAAGTCCCCTGCAGTGCCCCCTAGGGTGCCAGGTTGGTGTCCTGGCATGTCAGGGGGACCAGTACACTAGGAATGGTGGCTCCTCCCACGACCAAATGCCTTGCATTTGGTCGTTTCTGAGATGGGTGTCCTCGGTTTCCATTATTGCCGAAAATCGGGGACAGCCATCTCTAAGGTCTACCTAAATTTTGCGATTTGGGCGTCCCCGACCGTATTATTAAAATGAAAGATGGACACCACCTTGTTTCGATAGCCCCTTCGCCAGGACATCCTGCGACGACGTCCTCAGGAAAACTTGGGCGCCCATTTCGATTATGCCCCTCTATGTGTTTTGCACAGGACTTGTTTATATCCTGTTGAATAAAAAGATTTTTTTTTTTTTAATCCTGAACTAAATCGCTCGTCACTCCCAACCCCTTTTTTGTGTGCTCCCCTCGACTACGTGGGATTGCTTTGCTTTCTTCTTTTTTTGTTTCAACTTGCTTTAAGTAATACAACAGTTCACTTCCTTTTCAAGATATTTATAAAGCATACTAGTTTGTTTCAAGTTTCACAGTTTAAGTATATCTGTAGTTTTTAAAAGTTACAAATGTACAAAACATGACTGAACAGCTGAAACAGTCATTTCCCTCAGCCAGTTTTATAAAGAAAAACAGTGAAAAATATGTAGAAAGCGGACCTCTACTGTATGTAAGGTATTTAAATTACATTTAAAGTTAGGAAAGCAGCTGCTCTAAGATTACTCATCCTTTTATCACTAGCAAAACTAATTAGTACCCATCTGCTTCCTGTCGTATGCCACATATTTGAAACTTTCACCTGATTCAGAAAAATCTGTATGGCTTAAACCTTATTGTTTCAACAAATGAAATCAAAAATTAACTTAGAAAACAGACATTTTAAAATTACTGGCAGCCAGTCAGTCCCCACAACTGGCAGGAGGAGGAAAGGTGCTTAAGAGTATAGTAGTATATTAGCTTCCTCTGAGACACCAGTGTAGGGTCAGCCTCTCTTCTACTACTAATCATTTCTATAGCGCTATGGATATATGCAGTGCTCTACACATTTTAAGCAGGTACTTTTCTCTGTCCCTAGAAGGCTCACAATCTAAGTTTGGGGCAATGAAGGGTTAAGTGACTTGTCCAGGGTCACAAGGAGCTACAGCAGGAATCAAACCCAGATCACCAGGACCAAAGCCCGCTGCACTAACCATTAGGGTACTCCTCCACTCCCGCAGCATAAGCTGAAAGATCCTGGATCTTACAGTTCATACTATTAGGGAGACTAAACCAATGCCAGAACCTGTTAAGTAGCAGTGAGAAAGTGATAGATCACTGGGGGGGGGGGGGGGGGGGGGGGGGGGAGGGTGGAGGGAGGGAGAAGGGAGATCACAACAGGAATAAAATTAAAATAGTTGAACTTTGCTAAGGGGCACAGAGAACTGACCCTTAGGGTGTAAAACGACAAAATAATAAACCCCTACATGTAGTGAAGGGTGGGTGGGAGAGTTCATGTTAAGGAGACAGCAAGAGACTCACATAGGCAGGGAGAAAGACATCTTATCAGAAATGGTGGCGGGAGATAGAGACTTGAGTGGGGATCCCAGGAGAAAAACTACATGGAATGGTGAACCAACAGGCAGGGGAGTGATATTTATTGGGGGGTGGGGGGAGGGGAGAGAAGAGCACAGTGGGGTGGTAGAGTATGGCTATCAAATGTCTAAAGGTCATCAAGGACAGGCTGAACTAGCTCTGGTTTTAACTTTCAAGACTGACTCAGCCTGCCCCTTATGATCTGGAGACATCTATTCTGTAACTCTATGGCAGAGAGTAGGCAGAATGAGAATCCGCATAAGGTGGGACAGATATGATGGAGTGGGGTAATATGGAGAGGGGGATTCAAAAGGGGCATGACGTGGGAGAGAGGGAATGAAGTTAGGTGAGAAGGTGAGCAACAGGAAATAAGCATGAACTGGTAAAGAAATGACAGAAGCCGATGAGGGCTAGGAAAGTGGTGAATACAAAGGTGGAAATGAGAGACTGGGGAGTGGGTGAAAGAGGAATATAACAGATTGGGAAGAAATGAATGGAAAATGAAGACTGTGGAGGATATGAGAATAAAAGAAGGGCTTGATCAAGGTCAGAAATGTTGGAAAGGAAATGGACCAACAAAAATGGGAAAGAGATCCTTGGAAGAAGAAAAAAAAAAAAAAAAAAAAAAAAAGAGAGAGAAGGCAAGCACAGACAGAAGAAAAAGAAAAAGATCAATCCCAATATAATTAGAAAAATTAAATAACCAAACAAAGGTAGGTAATATTTTAAGTTTACTGATTGGAATGTGTCAGCTTTGAGACTGTACATTTGATGTATCTGCATTTTGCACAGAAGAGGAGAAAAGGCCGTCTTCTTGGGGCTTCTACTTCTAATTTGCAGTTCCATATTTATTAAAGTTTTTAAGATAAACTGATCAATCCCCAGATTTACCTCCTTCCACATATGGATTTCTAGTCTTGCCTTTCTTAACAAATGCAATTGGAATCACCAGCAACTCTGTGGAACACAGTAAAACCAAGATTAGATCAACCTGTTTTGAAATTTTCAAGTCATTTGGTAATCCTATATGGTGAGGATGAATGATAGAAGTGAGGTATTACAATTTAGTTTCCGTTTAAGCAGTCTGACCTGTCCTAATTTCCCCACGTAATGTATTGGTGTTCTAGGTATAGAATTTTTTGTGGTCCGAATCCTGGGAGTTATTGCTGTTTTAGTATGGCAGGTTTGCTATATAGGTTAGGAATATATTTGTTGGGTTTTATGGTTACCTCCAAACTGCCTAACAGTGGAGAGACTTAATGCACAAATTCTGGAGTCATCTCAGTAACCATATCTATGCTGAACATCTTCTATGAAAGAATAATTGTTTATGCCAGGGCTGCTACTACTACTACTTATTTCTATAGCGCTACAAGGCATACACAGCGCTTTACACCATATACAAACTGCCAATAACTAGGGTGTAACGGGGTAGGGGAGCACAATGACTGAAGGTTTGCCAAGGGCATCTAATATCCCTGGCATCAGCCCTTTTCAAAAATACAATATAGCTTACTTCTAATGAAAAGAAAAGCTCTTAGAACTGTATACAACATTTTTTATTAGGATTTATTTACCGCCTTTCTGAAGGAATTCACTCAAGGCGGTGTTCAGTAAGAATAGATCAAACATGAGCAATAGACAATTACAGTGGTAAAAATATTTGAAAACAATACACAGTACAGCATAGCGTACTACTTACAATGTCAACACATAACCAAGCTTTCACTATTTTATACTATGGGGCCCTTTTCCACTGCCTGCTAAAATTAACCCATTGTCCCCAAGAATTAATAAAAGATCCTAGGCTCTGCACACCAATGATGACTTTTCACAGATTCTACAACTGGTTTGTTCTGTAGTGGGTCCTTCAAGAATTGCCCCACTCCTGAAGGATGGCCAAGAATTTGAGTACAGGCATCCTTTTTGCTAGGAAAAAAAAAAAAGCACACACACTGACGTGTGCTAACATTAGCATGTGCTAAGTGCCATGTGGCCCATTGGTATAAAATAGGACATGCTAATTTCGTTGGTGCATGCTAAGCTTTAGTAAAAGGACCCCTATATTAGTTGTTGCTAATGACTACAGCAATCAAAAACTTGTTACAAAGCATTTGAACAGCCCATGATCTACTCAAAGCCCTCAAACTACTTTTGAACAGCTTATTAACTGCTCAGTAGAAATAAAGTTGTCCCAAACTTGGAGGATTACTACCTCATCCGCTCCTATCCTTTCCCACTAGACCCTTGGGAAGTTTAGAGCATGGAGATGCTGTAATAGATCTGTGCTTTATCCCTGCAGATCACCCCTACTTCTGTAACTACACTCTTCCACTCTGACAGGAATTTGGCTGCCACAAAAATATGTTTTACTGCTACCATACTACTTTATGATCAGAGACTAGAGGAAGATGTCAAAGGAAGAGTTTGAGAAGTGGGGGGGGGGGGGGACGACACAAAAGAGATGAGCGGGATCAAGAGGGGGGGAGGAAGAACAGTACCCAAAAACCCAGAATTCCAATACACCACCAGGGGAAAACATAACAGAACCGGTACATGGAAGACAGGAAGATAGTGAAACTTCCCCTACTCGAAAAGGGTGCAAGTTCTACGTTTACCACCCAGTAGTCACGGCCAGTTACCTCAAGCTTGCTCCAATTCAGTGAGGTGGTTCAGAGTCACTAACCTCGTACACTTGACTATCAAGTGCAGGAAATACTACTACTATTAAATATTTCTATAGCGCTACTAGACTTACGCAGCGCTGTACAAATTAACATGAAAAGACAGTCCCTGCTCAACAGAGCTTACAATCTAAATTGGACAGACGAACAGACAGCTAGGGGTGGGGAAATTGCAGTGGTAGGGGTGGTAAGTGAGGGTGTTGAGTAAGAGAGTCATGGCAAAAAACCTTCTATAGTGTGTGGTATTTTGGATGTCCTTCACACAATTATACAAGTGTAGAATGCAGTGTAAAATCTTCGGTTTCACTCTCTGTGTTTATACTATAACATGGTGCTACAGTGAATATAGAGGGTTCGAAAGAACACTTCTTTCAAACTGCCAGAACTTAGGAAATTCCACGATTCCGACTCATTTGTTCACTTCCCTCGCCCTTCATCCAGTGGAAATTAGTATAGTTTGACAGTATCTAACGTTAGTAAATGACTGAACATTTAGACCAGTGGCGTACCCACAGGTGGGCCTGGGTGGGCCGGGGCCCACCCAACATTAGCACACGTTTAGCGGTAGCCGGTGTGGATCCCAAGCTCTGCCAGCTGAAGACATCCCCTGATGGTAACGAAAATGCTACTGTCCACAATACCGGCACCTGCACATGCTCAGCTTTCAGCGCATGCTTGCTACAGACTGCCAAGGTGGAAAGGAGCGGTTTTTTTTTTACCAGCTGAGATAATTTACTAATAATAAACTAAATTACAGGATTTTTTAAAAAAGTCACATTAGTGTTGTTTCAATACTGTATTTCTTTGAAGTCAACAGATTAAAGTTATAACAACCAAATATTGGAGATGAAGCAATGTTTTCAATTAACTAAACTATTTTTCAGGTAATTTTAACAAAGAATCCACTTCATAAAGACATCAGCATATCACCTGGAACACTTGCAATCAGATAAGTACTAATATTAATCAGTTATACTGTCTCCTTAACCCTAAAAATTCTTGAACTTTTTATTTTCCAAAGAAATGATTTTGTGATATTGTTATTTTTCAGGTCACCCAATGTCCCCCTCTGGAACTGAATTTCAACCCCTCAGGTAAGTAAAATGCAAACAAGCTTCTCGGACACCCCAAAGTCCTACTTTGCTGCTCCTGCAGATATACACTGGACTTAGGCTTTGGTCTTTCTTGAAACGGTGGGGCCCTTTGCTTTTCATCGGCTCCAGCGTTGTCTCAGGAACATTTACCTACTACTTTGAATAAGCAGCACAACTAAAAAAAAAAAAAAAAAAGAGTCTAACTCCCTGTCTTCTCTAGATACTCTTTCTGCAAGAAAACTAGGAATCATTTGGGACACTAGCTATTTAAAAAAAAAAAAAAAAAAAAAAACTTTAAACAAACAGAGTTTCTGAATTTAAGACGTATCTTATTACTTGTTTCCCTGAACTAGGAAGAGCACAGGTTTTCTTTCTGTATGCTTGCACACATTGCATACACATTCCCTCTTATGCCACTTAACACCTCTGTGTTACACCTTTCACTCAGACTCTATAATACTCACTCAGTTTAATAATAAAAGGAATATTTTATTTCAATTAAACCCCTTCTCAGGTTTCTTCTCCCTTTAACTCTTTAAATAAAACTTCAATCACTCTTACACCTGGCTAGTAAGTCAATACTTAGGCCTAGTAGGCCCAACCTAGGCTTTGTAGGACCACCCTAAAAAAAAAAAAAACCCACAAACACACACACAAACTGTTCAAGGCAAATTTAAATTTTCCTTTCTCTGCAATCACACACTTACCTCTCTCAGGGAACCTGTCAGTTTCAAATCCTCTCACACCTCTCCCCACACTGCCCAATAGTACCTAAACATAACATTTTCTCTCTCTCAATAAAATTACTTTTAAAAATGAACACACTTGTTTTCTTAACCTCCGGGGTTAGGTTTATTAATTTTCTAACACAGCTATCTTTTTTAAAGTTTTAACCCACTCTGACACACAGAGCTCACACACAGGCATACACTCTGACAAGATATCTTCAGCCCCTATGACAACAGCTTCAGCTGCTGTTGCCAAAGGCGATGGAGACTCGGAGTCACCAGCTGACTTCCAGTGGCCAGTCTCCATTTTGATCCTATTAAAATCAATGGAAAGAAAATATTTTTGTCAAAATTAACACAAAAATTTCCACGGGTGTCTTCAGGGGAAGGCGTTGGATTAAATGCGACTTTTAGTCATGAAGAGGAAAGTGGATGATTTACCATAATAATGCAGTCGGGCACAACTCAGATACATGACCCAGATAAGTGATTAGTTATATTTAGTAGCAGTTACTTTGCATGTTTAAGTATGTTGAGATATTAGTGAAATAAGGAATTTAAGACTGGTTGGGCACACATATACATATATTAAAAAAAACAAACAAAAGAAAAAAAACAGAAATTTGTTGCACCAGTCTGCTAGCACTTGTTCTGGGATATAATGTTTTCAAAAGACAAATAGGAGCAATCCGATGTAATTACATGTATGCATTTGAGGCTGTGCTTGCATGAGACCAAGTTAGTCAATTAGAAAGGCTTATGTGTGATCAAGATTTAGGAGTGTTGCATCTAAGAGAAAAATAAAAATTTGAAAGATGAGTTTAAAGAAATATGGAAAAAGCCTCTTGTGGGTAAAGAGGGAAACGAAGAGTTACTGGAATAGACAGGAACACAAGTAGTCTAAAAATGTTTATGGATTTCTGGAAACCACTCCATATACCGTACATGTCTGCATTAACTTTATATCACTGCCATGGGCTTTACAGTCCTGCAATAAGTCACACTCTTCAAACTTCTTTTATTCTTTCCTACCCAAGAGAATACTGGAAAGAAATAATACACGGGCTCAAAGAAATGCTGTGTCATCAACTGGTCAGCTATTGGTGGCAAATAAACATGAAATGTCATGGATTTTCTGCTCGCTTTCATTTGGTGATGTGAAGTGACATGGAAAATGTCAGTAACAAATGCACATTCCTACTGTCCTAGGGGCAAATAGCTCTCTGAAATTGAATGGAAGAGATATTTGGCGTATGCTGGAGACCAAGAACAAGACATACAGCAATCAAAAATGGGCAGCGTCTGATAAGTGGTTGCAGAAATATTACGTTCCCAATGCATTTCTCGGAGAGGCAATTGCAGCTGCTACAATATCAGTTGACAGTAGCTAGATCAGTCATCATGCTTGGTTTAAATTTTTACCAGCCCAACAGAATATTTGTAAGTACACTATACATAGGATATCAAAAGTTATGAGATGTACAAACACACATACAGGCATTACAGAAATAACCCTACCCACAACATAGAAACAGACAACACATGCAGAGAAATTAAGAGGGGCTGGAGAGAATTCCATAAGCCATGCTCTACATGCTTTCTCTTCTTGTATGAAAATAGTAGTTTGTCTCTTGGGCCCGTGAAAGTTATCTATTCCGGTATTACATTGAGATAAAACAGAATAGCAAGTTACATGATTACTTGCAAATTTTTTCTTGTAAACTAATTGCTAAATATTTTCTTCCTATTTCAGTTCTGTTACTATGTAAACACAGAGGTTAGGTATAGTACTAAGCATTTTTCTCCAAAAATAGAGAAAAGCCTTTTACTTTAGGCCCTTCATTGGTCACAAAAACGTAGAGGGATAAAATGTTAAAAAAAAAAAAATTATCTGTATATTCCATGCTGTTTTTATCTAGAAAACAACAAAATTGCTCTAAGATAAGAAAATAGATCTCAAATGCAGATGGAAATATTTTTAACTGAAAACTCTAGCAACATATCATGCAGACTATTTTCTCTAAAGTGATCTGCAAAGTGAGATCTAAGAATAACTCCTTACTAGATTATTTGGATTAAATTCCTTGAAGGAAGTAGGTCAAAGCAGAATCTAGATTAAGCAGTGAGGCAAGACAAATTACAGGGGGGGGGGGGGGGGGGGGATCTAGAATGACATGGCTGCATTGTCAGGCACAAGGCTGAAAACAATGCCACTATCCCATTAAAACATATATGATGGAGTGCTTCACTGTGATTACATTTTAAAATACTGATAACTTGTAATAAAAATTTCACAGCCTCTTTTGGTTATGGCCGAGACACAGATTTGAGCTAAGGATAACTTCCTCTTGGCTGACACACCACGAAACATATTTGCAGCTGGGAAGGAGTTAACACCCTCTCACTTGATCCGACTATCTTGAGGACCATTGCCAAACTTTACCTTCTTCTGGTTCCTGCATCATGTCCCAACTGAACTCAAAGATCCAGAATGTCCACAGTCGCGCCATGTGTTTAATCTGCTTGGGCTCCGAGCACAACCAAGCTTAATGAAAGCATCGCAGTTTAATGTCTCAAACAGCTTTGAAGCCACTATGAAATGAATGAACTACATCCTCCTTGGCAGAAATTCCATCCACCTCCCTGCACAGTGACTTCAAGAGATCAGCCTCAAATATCAGACAAACTGGCATGTGGATCCTTCAAGATTCCCAGGTCCAAAGCACAGCCATCTCATCAGACTGCTCCTCCAGGCCTAAGGAAAAGATATCTTCTATGATCCCTTCCAAAGGACATAAGCGGTGGAACCTCTGCAATTTTTATTAAGGGGTATTCCCCCAAGCGTAAACTGCATATTCATCTCCAGTGCAGTCTACTCTATATAAAAAAAAAAAAAAAAAAAAAAGACAGCACCCAGGACACGATTTGAAACATTTCGAATCACTTCTAATATAGTCCTTATGGTGCAAGCTCAGTGGTGAAGATCGTTTGCAGTGCTACTATTTAGCACAAGACCTCTTCCATGCTGATAGTGCATGTACCTCACAGAACTCTTCTGGCTCACCAATTCAAGTTGTGCTGCCAATGTAAATCAACTCCACCCCTGGTAATGGTAGGTGAAGCTTCTCAGTCTGCTTCACTTTTCCTTGTAGTACAACTTCATTTGTTCCTACAAAAGATGTTCAACGAGTTTAAGGGTTATTTCCAGGACTTGAAAAATAATCAGTATCAACAGCCCCGCACACACCATTTCAATCCACTGGCATAACTCCTGCACAGAGACATTCACTCTTCCCAAGTTCGAATAGTCTTTCTCCTTCATTCAGATCCTAAAAAAGGCAAAATTTCACAAAGAGTTGGAGACTTCCTAGATCCAGACTTTATCCCTTCTGAATTGTCTGTAGAAGCAAAACTATCTGATCCCTCTCCTCCTCCAGCCTGGAATGCATCTCCTTATGAGAACTTTTTTTTTTTTTTTACACACAAGATTTGTTGAATACATAGAAAAAGAGGAAGAACTACAGAGAGGTATGACTTTGTATTCTCAAAGTTTAGAGAGGCCCCAAATTGCACCATTGCTATAGCAATTCATAGCCTTCTCTACATAAGAGCAGCTTTACATGTAGCAGATCCTGCTTACGATTCAGACATGACAGATATGAAAAATAAGGTTAAAGGCTCTGGGTTTCAATAAAGCCTAGCTGACCCACACCAGGCAATAGTCAAGACAGCCATGGGGGGGGGGGGGGGGACAAAACAAAACCAAAAAACAAGAGTGCAGAGTTCTCAAATATATCTCCTGGCAAAGATCTTAGACATTTGGATCATTTGGGCAAGAAAGAGCTCCAAAGGGTGATGTTCACGGCACTGCAGCTCATCAGCTTATTTGGTACAATATAGGCATTGCATTTTCCAAAAGGTGCAGACACTGTCACCCAGTCTGTCCCCATAGGCATGGGCTGAGCTGGCAACTATTTTAGAAGAACTGATGAGTGTAGAATTATTTAAAAGCACACTGGATATCTAGAGGATTTTGTCCAGGCATCTTGCAGTTACATCCTTCCAGCCTATGTAGGTGGATTGTACCTTGCCTTTTCCCCCCTTTGTCCTTCTACTTCTTCTCGCACTCTTGTCTGTCTTCCTTCTTTTACCCCTCTAGTGTCTTTTCTTACGATGACTGCATTTCTTGGTTTCCTTTTCCTGCTATTGGTTTTAAACATTGTCAATCACCTAGTTGCATTCATACACTATTCACCTGACACCAAGTGTAAACCCCACATTATAATAGGAATTACTAAAGAACCTAAGAGAACTCTCCAGAGTTACTGAGGGGAGGATTCTGAGATTGTGGGTGGTGAAGGATCCAGTCCAAGGGGGTGGGTTCCTGGGTAAGTTACAGAGGGAAATGTTTCTGGTTGTTGAAAGACAGTAGAGGGAGGATTTAGGAGTTAATAAATGGTGATGTTGGGGTTTTCACGCAGTTTTTGGTTGCCTCTAACTACCGGGACCCTTAAGAAGAGGGGGTGTCCTAAATAGGTTCAAGAAACTAAGGCTGACAAAAGAGGAAAAGTTTCTCCCACTAAAGCATTAACCATGGAATGACGAATTGCGGTGAAGTGCTCCAGGTGGGAAGTAGGGGATCCCAGTCTGGGAGCAGGAACAGGAAAGAACTGTTCGGAGCCAAGGTGGTAACATGGAGAGGTATTCCTTTGGAGGAGAGGAATGTGGACAAACATGGAGATCTGATTAAAAGGAAGATCTGCTTGTTGCACAAATGTTGCAAGCACACCCTTAAGTTGTTTCACCCAAACATGTACATATACAATAGGATTATAAAGATAGAAGAAATACCATATCCCTAAGTTTGGCTCTGGATTTACAACTTACATCTGCTATCAAATTGGATTACAAACTGTGTCAAAGAGAATATGAACTGCCTATTGCAGAATATTTAGTAAAATTTGGTTATTTTGCATAACTCTCTGGACTAGAGTCTTTTCTTTGCATAAGAGTGGGAACTTGGGAAAATCCACTGCATATTCTAGGATAAGAAGCATAAAATCTATTTTGCTGTTCTGGGACCTTCCCAGGTACTTGTGACCTGGATTGGCCACTGTTGGAAACAGGATACTGGGCTTGATGGACCTTCGGTCTGTCCCAGTATGACAATGCTTACGTTCTTAACTTACTTTCTGGACTATCAGAGAAAAGTGTGCAGAATAGTATGAAGAGAGTAAAGGTCCTCAGCTCAAAACCCTATTACCTTCCAGATTTTTTCTGCCCTAGACTGCACCCATCTCAGTGTGTGACTAGAAAAGCTGAAGGCTTTTAAAGAACAGAGAGATTGGTTATTTCTTTGTGGCACTGGTCTTGGGGGTGCTAACCCATGACAAGCTAGCTAGTGCCAGGACTGTGTGTGGTGAGACTGGGGTTACATAAGCTTTTATAAATAAAAGTAAGGATGTTCATACAAGACTGGCAGACACTCCACGTAGAGACAGAGTGAAAAAAAGCATGGACACATTAACGACTGATGTTCCACATTACACCTCTCCATTGTACTAGTAGCTTCCACATCATCCTCTAGACTAGGGTTTCTCAATTCAGTTCTCAGGGAGTCCAAGCCAGTCTGGTTATTAAGATATTCACAACAAAAATGCATGAGATACATTTCTATATAATGGAGGATGTACATGCAAGTTCATCTCATGCATATTTGTTGGACTGAGGTTCCCAAAGACCAGGTTTAGAAAACCTGCTCTAGACAAACGAGCATATCCCATTATCAGAAGAATTACTACTATTGCAGAAGAAACTTCCCCCCTTTCCAAAGACAGTCTCAACAAATGCAACATCTTGCTTTTGCCAAGTTCTACTGCGAGCGAAGTCACAGCTGGTATCTTTTCAAAATATATACCCTGCTCCATCTGTAAAGCTATGCTTCTTCAGCAGTGGGAGCAAACCACCATGGATTTCTAGGTTCTCTCTAACATAAGGACAGGATAGCCCTTGTAGTTCTTCATTCTGCCACCCAATCAGCCTCATAAGAACAAAAGCATCACTATACTGGGACAGACTCGAGGTCCATCAAGATCAATATCCTGTTTCCAACAGTGGCCAATCCAGGTCACAAGTATCTAGCAAATACATATAAGTAATGCCACACTGGGAAAAGACCAAGGGTCCATCGAGCCCAGCATCCTGTCCACGACAGCGGCCAATCCAGGCCAAGGGCACCTGGCAAGCTTCCCAAACGTACAAACATTCTATATATGTTATTCCTGGAATTGTGGATTTTTCCCCAAGTCCATTTAGTAGTGGTTTATAGACTTGTCCTTTAGGAAACCGTCTAACTCCTTTTTGAACTCTGCTAAGGTAACCGCCTGCACCACGTTCTCCGGCAACGAATTCCAGAGTTTAATTATGCGTTGGGAGAAGAAAGATTTTCTCCGATTTGTTTTAAATTTACTACACTGTAGTTTCATCTCATGCCCCCTAGTCCTAGTATTTTTGGAAAGCGTGAACAGACGCTTCACATCCACCTGTTCCACTCCACTCATTATTTCATATACCTCTATCATGTCTCCCCTCAGCCGTCTCTTCTCCAAGCTGAAAAGCCCTAGCCTCCTTAGTCTTTCTTCATAGGGAAGTCGTCCCATCCCTGCTATCATTTTAGTCGCCCTTCGCTGCACCTTTTCCAATTCTACTATATCTTTCTTGAGATGCAGCGACCAGAATTGAACACAATACTCAAGGTGCGGTCGCACCATGGAGCGATACAACGGCATTATAACATCCTCACACCTGTTTTCCATACCTTTCCTAATAATACCCAACATTCTATTCGCTTTCCTAGCCGCAGCAGCACACTGAGCAGAACGTTTCAGTGTATTAATCGACGACGACACCCAGATCCCTTTCTTAGTCCGTAACTCCTAACGTGGAACCTTGCATGACGTAGCTATAATTCGGGTTCTTTTTTCCCCACATGCATCACTTTGCACTTGCTCACATTAAACGTCATCTGCCATTTAGCCACCCAGTCTCGTAAGGTCCTTCTGTAATTTTTCACAATCCTGTCACGAGTTAACGACTTTGAATAACTGTGTCATAAGCAAATTTAATTACCTTGCTAGTTACTCATCTCTATATCATTTATAAATATATTAAAAAGCAGCGGTCCTAGCACAGACCCCTGAGGAACCCCACTAACTACCCTTCGCCATTGTGAATACTGCCCATTTAACCCCACTCTGTTTCCTATCCTTCAACCAGTTTTTAGTCCACAATAGGACATTTCCTCCTATCCCATGACCTTCCAATTTCCTCTGTAGCCTTTCATGAGGTACCTTGTCAAAACACCTTTTGAAAATCCAGATACACGATATCAACCGGCTCCCCTTTGTCCACGTTTGTTTACTCCTTCAAAGAATTGAAGTAAATTGGTCAGGCAAGATTTCCCCACACTAAAGCCGTGCTGACTCGGTCTCAGTAATCCATGTCCTTGGATGTGCTCTGTAATTTTGTTTTTTATAATAGCCTCTACCATTTTCCCTGGCACCGACGTCAGACTCACCGGTCTATAATTTCCCGGATCGCCCCTGGAACCTTTTTTAAAAATCGGCGTTACATTGGCCACCCTCCAATCTTCCGGTACCACGCTTGAGTTTAAGGATAAATTGCATATCACTAACATTAGCTCCGCAAGCTCATTTTTCAGTTCTATCAGTACTCTAGATGAATACCATCCGGTCCAGGAGACTTGCTACTCTTCAGTTTGCTGAACTGCCCTATTACGTCCTCCAGGTTTACCGTGAAATCAGTACGTTTCTCTGACTCGTCCGCTTGAAATACCATTTCCGACATCGGTATCACACCCAAATCTTCCTCGGCGAAGACCTAAGCAAAGAATTCACTCTCTCCGCTACGTCTATCTTCCTTGATCGCCCCTTTTACCCCTCGGTCATCCAGCGGCCCAACCGATTCTTTTGCCGGCTTCCTGCTTTTAATATACCAAAAAAATGTTTTGCCTCCAATGCTTATCTTTTTTTTCGTAATCCCTCTTGGCCTTCTTTATCTGCACCTTGCATTTGCTTTGACACTCCTTATGCTGCTTCTTGTTATTTTCAGACGGTTCCTTCTTCCATTTTCTGAAGGCGTTTCTTTTAGTCCTAATAGCTTCCTTCACCTCACTTTTCAACCACGCCGGCTGTCTTTTGGACTTCCGTCTTTCTTTTCTAATTTGCGGAATATGTTTGGCCGTTCTTCTCATTTTATCATAGTCTCCTTTTTTAAAGTTAAACGCTAACGTATTTGACTTCCTGTGTATAGTTACTTCAAGGTCGATATCAAAACTGATCATATTATGAGTGGAGTGGAGGAGTGGCCTAGTGGTTAGGGTGGTGGACTTTGGTCCTGGGGAACTGAGTTCAATTCCCAGCACAGGCAGCTCCTTGTGACTCTGGGCAAGTCACTTAACCCTCCATTGCCTGCTGCATTGAGCCTGCCATGAGTGGGAAAGCGCAGGGTACAAATGTAACAAAACAAAAAACACCGTTATCAAGCGGCCCCAGTACCATAACGTCCCTCACCAGATCATGCGCTCCACTAAGGACCAAGTCTAGAATTTTTCCTTCTTCCGTCGGCTCCTGCACCAGCCATAAAGCAGTCCTTGATTTCATCAAGGAATTGTACCTCTCTAGCATGTCCCAATGTTACATTTACCCAGTCTATATTTGGATAATTGAAGTCACCCATTATTATCACATTGCCCATTTTGTTTGCAGACTGGACGGACCGTGCAGGTCTTTTTCTGCCGTCATCTACTATGTTTACTATGTTGATTTCTTTTATCATTTCTGCGTCTACTTGCTCATCCTGGCGAGGCGGATGGTAGTACACTCCTATCACCGTCCTTTTCCCTTTTATACATGGAATTTCAACCCACAGGATTCAAAGGTGTGATTTGTGTCCTGCTGAATTTGTAATCTGAGTCAAGGCTCTCGTTAATATACAATGCTACCCCTCCACCAGCCCGGTCCACCCTATCACTACGATATACTTTGTACCCCGGTGTGACAGTGTCCCACTGGTTATCCTCCTTCCACCAGGTCTCAGTAATGCCTATTATATCCAATTTTTCATTAAGTGCAATATAGTCCAACTCTCCCATCTTATTTCTTAGACTCCTAGCATTTGCATATAGACATTTCAGAGTATGTTTGTTGTTCCTATTTGCATGATGCTTAGTACTTATTTGCCATTTTTTGTCTGATCTTTAGTTGTATTTAAGGGCACCTGGCTTACCACGGGTCTGTTGTGCAAGATCTCAAAAGAATAAAACAGACTGTATCCCAAGTATAAGCAGTGGATTTTGCCAAGTCCATCTTAATAATGGACTATGGACTTTTTTCCCCCCTAGAACTTGTCCAAGCCATTTTTAAAACTCTACTTCAGGCATATTTTAGGATGTAGACATTAGTGATACACATAGGGAAGTCATCCTATCCCCTTTATCATTTTTGTTGCCCTTCCTCTGTACCTTTTCTTATTCTGCTATCTCGTTTCAGAACTCTATAAAATAATCAAGGTGCGGTCGCATCATGGAGCGATACAAAGGCATTATAAATATTCTCCCCTCAGCCGGCTCTTCTCCAAGCTGAAGAGCCCTAACATCTTTAACCTTTCCTCATAGGGAAGTCATCCCATCCCCTTTTATCATTTTTGTCAACCTTTTCGGTGCCATTTCTAATTCTGTAATATCTTTTTTGAGATGTGGTGTTCAAACTTGCACAAATTAAATTGGACAAAAAATATATATATCCCCAAAACTAACCTAAGAATAAATCAAAAGTAGACAAAGAGAGACTAGAAAGTATAAATTGTATCAATTAAACAATCACTTATATAGGAAAAAATCATGTTCAAGCCTACATCACTTAAGAATACGTACACTAGGTGTGCCGGATGGGTCATGCTGGTTTGTTTTGGGGTTTTTTTGTTTTGTTTTGTTTTATTTTCACTGTCACTAATTCCACTCATTCTGTCTCATTCAGTTTTATTCAATAAGTTATCAAACTGCTTTTGAACCTTCTGCCCTCCCTACCTTTTAATACTTAGATTTTGACTTCTATTTCCTCTTCGTTTTCAGTAGGTCTTTCCCATGGCAGTTTGTCAGTTTCTGTCAGGCAGATGAGACTACAGTCTGATGTGGAAATTAGGAGGCAGTAGTTAAACTCTAAATTAGTGCCAAAACATATGTTGCAGCACAAATACCTTGAAGCCATACTAACCACTGGGAGCTTGGACCTGCTGCAAAGTGATGCTCTCTATGCTAAAGCCTGTGTCTAAGCTTAGGGAATGAAGCAGGCTATGTTCTCCCAGCCTGTGCAAAGCAGTGGACTGAGTGCTCAAGCATGAAGTCAAAGAGAAATAGTGCAGAAGGCCCAACAAAGGAGAAAGCTCATCAATGCAGATCTCCTTCTCATGGATCTGAAAAGTGAAGAATACTGGCATGCACTCTTCTATCCTGAAGTGGCTGCACTTCCAACCGGATTGGCCACTGGTAGAAACACAATACTGGGCTTTGATGAACTTTTGGTCTGATCCAGTATGCCAATTATGTTCCTATGCTCCATACTCACTGTGCTAGTTTCTAATAGTTCAGTTTTGAGCTTTTGTGATACTTCAAGACATCATGAAGGAATTCAGCTCTAGTTCTGTGTTCTGTTGACTTTTCATATCAGCTGTGTTTGAAGGAAAGCTTCAGAAGTGGAAGATGCTACCGCTCAGCATCTGAAGGGCATCAAGTTGCAAGTGTGAACTACTTTGACTCCACCTGCTGTCATGTTGTCTATCTTCTGCTGCCTCCCTTAAACTCCCAAGCATTCATGGTCCATCTTTGAGAGTCTAGGATTGTTGACATCCTGCTACAAATGAACAGCCTCAGGAAAGAATGCCTCTCCAGATCTGTTATTTGTCTCTAGGGCTCTCAGAGTTGGCCATTGGCACTGAGAGGCAGTTGACTGTAGGATCTATTTACCCCAGAGGGCATCTGCTGTCTACACAAGAAATGGGCATGCCCTTATAAAGGAGAGGACTTTTTCTGAGTAGGAAGCCTCTCCTGAACCCCTCATGGACTCGTCCATAGGAAAGGAGTACATCACAATCTGAAGATATCACATCTAATTTTGGCATTGTTCAAACCAAATATGAGGAAAATAAAACTAGGGAAAAAGATATTTTAAAATACATGTCAAAAAAACGTTAACCCATAAGTTTATACCTTAGTTTTTGTACAAAGCCAATTTATTGTTTTACATTTGAGGCCCTTCTTTAGAAAAAAAAAAGTTAATTATCTCATTCCTGTTTACAAGCATCACTCAAACACCTGCTGTTTCTAGTCTTGTCTAGTCATACTTGAGTAACCTGCCCCAGAAGTCCGACAGCTTGTCACGCCTTTGTGCATATGTGCACTACAACAGCTGTAACCTCCACCTAAGGGTAATCAAAATGAGATTCCATGAAAATTTTACTACTGATACATGAAGCTGTACTTAAATGCATTTTTTTTAGTTTGTGCAATATAATAGATTTCAATCAATATACAAAATAGGTTATACAATTATTTCAACATGACAAATTGCATCTAAATGAAAATACTCTTTTTCCTACACATACAAGAAGGTGGCTTTGATCATTTATCAACACAGTACCTAATGAACCTTACTATGTAAGCCACACTGAGCCTACAAATAGGTGGGAAAACGTAGGATACAAATGTAACAAAAAATACATAAAAATAAAGTGTCTTGTGCATAGAGAGGGACATTTTCAATATGACATCTAAATTTGATTTTGGACTTTGTGAAAACTGTTCAAAATTCCAGTAGCGAACATGGCCATTTTCAAACCAGAAAAGTGTCCAACTTTTTGTTTCAAAAATGGCCATTTGAAAACATTTTTATGCTCAGTAAATCTATCTTTTAAGACCACTGACAAAAAAAAAAAAGCCCATGGGAAAACCGCTCAAAACCAAGCCACTGGGATGTATGGGGGCCAGCATGCGTAGTAGACTGGCCACACAGACATCCCAGCACCCTAGGTGCAGTGACTTCACACAATAGGTCCACATCTCACTATTACCCCCTTATATTGTATGGTGAACCCACTGCGCCTGATATGTCCCTTATATACTGATGCATAGGGAATGATCTACCCAACTTACAGACCCCTTTAACTAGAGGATCCACTTTGCGGCAAACCACAGGTTCCTGCTCCACCTCCTCAAAATTTAAAGTAGTAGCCGCTAGAGCAATTAATTCCTGCAAGTCTTTATGGAAGACTCGAGCCACAGTCCTCCCCCGGGAGTAACTCTGCAGATGCAGGGAAGGAGTCATCCTCTCCCTTATAGTCCTCCGTGTCAACAAAAAGAGCATCTCCTTCCCCCAGGGACTCAAAATCAAGAGCTGCTGCTACCGTCCGATCTTCTCAAGAGACCTGAGAGGTCTTTTCGCGCTAGAAAACAGATCCTGAGCATGATAGGCAGCCAGAGAGATCTGAGGCGAGGCATTGTACAGTAAATAAGCCTTATACATAACCAAAACAAAGTCTGGAGGGAAACCCCCCTCAGGGATCCCCCCTTGTACCCCTGCTGAGTCAGCCAACAGCTGGGCCTGTTTAGCCTTGCAGCTGGGCCTGCTTAGCCCCGTGCACCACAGACTGCTCCAATGCAGCTGGCATTTCCAAGATGGCAGAATTCCCGCCAAAACCAGCACAGCTCGGCCCCTCCAGAACAGAAACCACCGAACCGAAGGAAACACAAGGGCCACCTGCAACTGGTGCCGATGAAACCAGCCGGAAGTTCCAGTTCGGACGCTGTACAAATCGTACAAATGCCATCCACCGAAACACAGCAGCACTGACAGACGACACACCGCCAAGCCCCTAGCACTCAAAACTCCTGGGGAAACAGCCTCTGTGCTGTGCAGGGAGAAAAAAAAACAAGCGGCTTCACACTGGTCTTTCCCTCTCCCCCCAAACCGCTGCAGTGCTCTGAAATGAAGACTCTCCCTTTAACAATTTGTTTGTTTTGTTTTGATTTATCAAGGCAATGTGGCTATTCTCCATGTTGCTACAGGACTCTTCCCTTGAAGGGGTGTAGACCAGCCTTCAAATAATAAGTTTGCCAGAGCAAGCACCCAAGGAAGGCTCGGGGTGAGAGTAGGGAGGAGGGACCCAGCCAACCGAGTGTACAATCCAGAGGCAGTAGAAAAAATCCCCACGGGTCTCAGCCTCGACCAGCAAACAACCCCAGCGTTGCACAGAGAAGACTAAAAATAAACCACATTATAGAATGAGAAGCAAAGGCAAAGAAATGTATACACAGAATAAATCAAGGAAGAGAGACTGAAAGGCTCACCACATCTTCCATGGCTAGAAAGGTAAGGAGGGGTGACAAAAATTTCTTCAGGTATATTAGTGAAAGGAAAATGAATAAAAAAAAAGAATTGCGAGACTGAAAGATGCTGCGAACCGCTATGTAGATGAAGAAAAAGCAAATTTGCTAAATAGATACTTTTGCTCTGTTTTCACTGAAGAAAATCCTGGAGAAGGACCACGACTGACTGGCAAAAGTACATAAATGGAGTGGATATAGCACCGTTCACGGAAGAGAGTGTGTATGAACAACTAGGAAACCTAAAGGTGGACAAAGCCATGGGACCGGACGGGATCCACCCCAGGATATTGAGGGAGCTCAGAGAGGTTCTGGTGGGTCCTCTTAAAGATGGGAAAATTAGGTTCTTACCTTGGGTAATTTTTTTTCCTTTAGGTCACAGCAGATGAATCCATTATGAATGGGTTGTGTCCACCTACCAGCAGGGGGAGATAGAGAACACTGAAAAGCATAGTGCCTCCTGGACGGCTAGCTCCATCTGCCTCTCAGTATTTTGAAGCTTCCAAAGCAGTGTTAAACCGCAAAGTAGCATAACATGAACTTTCCTCACAGCGAACGAACGCCCCAGAACAGGAGCAACAAAACAAAGGAGGGACGAACTCAACCTCCTGTAGTAGAACAGAAATCCTGAAGACTGTTTTCCAACTTCTCCCAATGAGGGAACATGTCTGCAGGAAAAACTGAACACAAAACAGTCAATCAGGGAGGGATCACGGATTCATCTGCTGTTGACTAAATGAAAGAAAATTACCAAGGTAAGAACCTAATTTTCCCTTCCTTGTCATCAGCAGCAGATGAATCCATTATGAATGGGATGTATCAAAAGCAATCCCTAGATAGGGCGGGAACAAGCCACACCATGCGCAAGCACTTGTGCTCCAAAAAGCGCATCCCTCCTGGCAGCCACATCCAGCCTGTAATGACGGGCAAACGAGAGCTTAGAAGCCCAAGTAGCTGCACTACATATCTCTTGAAGAGAGAGTGCTCCCGTCTCAGCCCAAGAGGAGGAAATCGCTCTTGTGGAATGTGCCTTAAAGGCGTCAGGCAGAGGCCGGCCAGATAGCAGATATGCAGAAAAAATGGCTTCCTTAAGCCAACGGGCTATAGTGACTTTAGACGCTGGAGACCCTCTGCGAGGACCTGACAATACAAAAAGGTGATCAGAAGTCCTGAAAGCATTTGACATCTGCAGATACTGCAACAGAGCCCTGCGCACATCCAGAAGGTGCAACTGCCCAAAAGATTCCGGAAACGCCTCCCTAGTAAAGGAGGGCAGAAAAATAGGCTGGTTTAGGTGAAACACTGAAACCACCCTAGGCAGGAAGGAAGGCACAGTACGTACCATAACTCCGGACTCTGAGAATTACAGAAATGAGTCTCGACAGGACAGCGCCTGGAGCTCAGACACCCGTCTCGCCGATGTAATAGCCACCAAAAAGACTGTCTTTAGAGTCACATCCTTCTCCGAAGCTCGCCTCAGCGGCTCGAAGGGCAAACACTGAAGAGCCTTTAATACTAGCCCCAGGTTCCAAGCCAGACAAGTTGCCCGCACGGTAGGACAAAGCCGAAGCACCCCTCTAAGAAACCGTGCAATGTCTGGATGCGCAGCTAAGGAGAGGCCAGCGACCTTCCCTCGAAAGCATGCCAATGCTGCCACTTGCACCCGCAGGGAATTATAAGCAAAGCCTTTTTGTGCACCATCCTGCAAAAAGTCAAGAATTAGCGAGACAGAAGCCCGCATGGGTGTGATCGTCTTTGGAACACACCAGGCCTCAAACTGGCGCCAAATCCGGGCATACGCAACGGAAGTGGACCGCTTGCGAGCCTGCAAGAGAGTGGAGATGACCTTGTTAGAATAGCCCTTATCTCTCAATTGCGCCCTCTCAATAGCCGTGCCGTAACACCAAAGCGGCAGGGATCCTACATAGTTACCGGGCCCTGCGTCAACAGGTTCGGTACCAGAGGCAAAGGAACAGGAGCCTCCACCAGCATCCGCTGGAGGTCCGCATACAAGGGCCGCCTGGGCCAATCTGGGGCAATGAGAATCACCACTCCCTGGTGCAGCCGAATTCGCAGGAGTACTCGCCCTATCAAGGGACAAGGCGGGAACACATATAGGAGACCCAGAGGCCAAGGCATCCAACCCAGCCGAGCGAGGATCTCTCCGTCTGCTATAAAAGCACTGGACTTTGGCATTTGTGCTGGATGCCATCAGATCTGCTACGGGCATTCCCCATTTGGCACAGAGTTGAAGAAACACTGTCTGCCAACTCCCACTCCGCTGGGTCGATGTAGTGTCTGCTTAGATAATTGGCTTGCACGTTACTCTGATCTGCAATGTGAGCTGCTGAAAGGAACTGTAGATGCAGCTCGGCCCAGTGGCAAATCTGAGCGGCCAGTGCTCTGCACTGCGTTCCGCCTTGACGAATTATGTAGGCCACTGCCATCATATTGTCCGACAGCACTCTGACAGCCAATCCCTCCAAGGTCGATTGAAAGGCCAGCAGCAACGCCTGGAAAACTGCTTTGAACTCCAAGCAACTGATGGACCACTTCGATTCTTCGAGTGTCCACAGACCCTGGGCATGCCTCTTCTGGCAATGAGCTCCCCAGCCCTTCAGGCTGGCATCGGTTACCACCAGGCACCAGTTGGGGAGCGCTAACGTCATTCCTCGCCGCAGCTTGCTGTCTGAGAGTCACCACTCCATGCTGAGTCGGGCCGCAGGGAGCCAACTGAGTCTGCACTGATAATCCTGGGAAATGGGAGACCAACCATGCAGCAGGGAACACTGCAGCGGTCGCATGTGTGCTCTCGCCCAAGGCACCACTTCTAGGGTGGCAGTCATTGACCCCAAGAGCTGGACAATGTCCCAAGCTCACGGGCGAGGCATCCTCAGGAGCAGATGGACCTGGGCCTGAAGCTTGCACCTCCTTTGCTCGGGTAAAATAACCAATCCCGAGGCAGTGTCGAACCACACCCCCAAATACTCTAGAGATGGAGAGGGGGTCAGATGACTTGGGTATATTGACGACCCAGCCCAGAGATTGCAATACTGAGACCACTCTGGCTGTTACATGACGACTCTCTTCTGCAGAGTCCGCTCTGATGAGCCAGTCGTCGAGGTACGGCTGAACCCGGATACCCTCTCGCCTCAGAAAGGCAGCTACTACTACTACCACCATTACCTTTGAAAAGGTTCAGGGAGATATGGCGAGGCCAAAAGTCAAGGCCCGAAACAAAGTGTTTTCCCCAATACCGCAAACCGGAGAAACCGTTGGTGCGGGGGCCAAATAGGGATGTGCAAGTAAGCTTCTTTCAGGTCCAGAGATGTGAGAAACTCTCCTGGCTGAACCACCGCAGTGACGGAGCACAGAGTTTCCATGTGGAAATGCCGTACTTTGAGTGACTCGTTGACTTTCTTCAAGTCTAGAATGGGCCGAAAAGACCCGCCTTTTTTCGGCACCACAAAGTAAATGGAGTAACGGCCACAGCCATGCTCTGCGGGAGGCACAGGGATCACAGCTCCCAGGTGCAAAAAGCCTTGCAAGATCTCCTCTACCGCCGCCCGTTTGACGGCAGTGCCACATCGGGACTCCAAAAACACATCTCTCGCCGGGGCAGTAAATTCCAATCTGTAGCCGTCTCTGATCAGGTTCAAAACCCACTGATCTGAGGTAATCTTGATCCACTCCTCGAGAAAGAGGGAAAGATGTCCTCCAACTGCAGGAATCGAGGAGTGGGCCAGCACACCATCATTGAGAGGGTCGCCCATTAACTCCAGGCCTTGAACCGGCCGCTGCGGAGCGTTTGTCTGAGCGAAAGGTGTTCCTCTGCTGAAAACGGGCATGCGAAGTAAACCCAGCAGAACACCCCGGGTGGTACCTTCTAGCTTCACGGAAGCGAGGTCTGGAAGAGGAGGGAACCGCCTGACCCTTGGAAGAAGGCCGCGGCCTATCCTCAGGTAACTGCTGGGGTTTAGCATCCCCCAGGCCCTTGACAATTTTCTCCAACTCCTCACCAAATAGGAGAAGGCCCTGGAAGGGCAACTTCACCAACCTTTGCTTACAGGCCATGTCACCCGCCCAATGCCGTAGCCATAGAAGGCGGCGAGCGGCCACCGCCACAGACATCTGTTTAGCCGAGGCTCTGACCAGATCATAAAGGACGTCAGCCAAAAATGACAAGGCCAACTACATCCACGGTGCCACCTCCACAAGGGGCTCCGCTTCATCCCCGGGCTGTTCCACTGCCTGTTGCAATCAAGCAAGGCAGGCTCGAGTAGCATAACAACTGCACACATACGCCCATAAGGCTAGGCCTGAAATTTCAAAGGACCGTTTCATTGCTGATTCCAGCTGTCGGTCCTGCATGTCCATCAGGGCGACCCCTCCCTCTACTGAGAGGGTAGTCTTCATCACAGCCATGACTAGGGCATCTACTTTAGGCACGGCCAAGAGTGGTATAAGTGCCCCATTGCCCTGGCAACTTTCAAAGGCCCTCGGGGTCAGCCCATTGAGCCGAAATAAGCTCTTGGATGGAGTCATGCAAAGGAAAGGCTCGAGCAGGCTTCTTAGTACTTGCCATCCTCTGATTACCAGAGCAGGCCTCGCCAAGCGCAAGATCTTCAATAGAGAGGGCCTGCAAGGCATCAGAAATAAGCGCTGGCAGCTAATCGCGGTGGAAACTCCTAACCGCGGTGGGATCATCTGGATCCAGTGGCAATCCGGCACCTTCCTCTGGCTCTTCAGACCATGAAGGCCTGCCAGACCCCTCAGAATCCCCACAGCCCGACCACGGGGGGGGGGGGGGGGGGGGGGGGGGGGAAGGGAGGTGCGCCACTCTCTGAAGGGGAATTTACTCTTCTACGCTTGTCCTGCGGCCACCTGTCTGGGGAAAACACGCCTGTCGGCAATCCCAGACCGGCCTCCACCGGAGGGGAACCAGGTAGCAACACAGAGTCAGACACCTGCAGCAGAGCCCTCTAACATGAACGCTTTATGTAAAAGCAACACAAACTCAGGGGAGAAAGGCTCACCCTGGTCAAGCAGCTCCTCTGGTAGCCTCCATCCGAGACTCCCCTCCGGCCTCAGACCCCTTCGCTCCTGCGGGGGTCGGACCATGTGGCACATCCAAGATGGCGTCCGCTGCCAGCTCCACCGAGCGGGAAGACCATCGCTCGCCATGCTCGTGCCAGCCCTGACGTCTGAAGAGCACGATTTACAGAGCCCCGCTGCTGATCTGCGCTTGCCACAACGTGAACAGTGCTTAACAACCTCCGCAGCCATCGCCGAAAACAGTAGAAAATTTCAAAATGGTGGATTCGTGCCAAAAAATGCCCCGATCGCGGGCCCTCCCCAGAGGAGCTACAAGACGCTCTTACCTCAACAAACTGAGTCCCAGAGCTCCGGTCACGCTCTGCAGAAGATTTTTTTTTTTTTACGCTGTTGTGAGGAAAGTTAGAGGCAACAGCTACAGAGGCACTCCGGAGGTCCAGAAGTGTGGGAAAGGCAGGGAAAGGATGAACCAATGTGCCTGCATCCACATAGAAGAGAGTGGGAAAGGCAGAGACAGGGCGAACCTATATGCCTGCATCCACATAGGTTAGCCCTTTCCCTGCCTTACCCTTCCCCCTATGTGCCTTTAAAGTGGAGCTGCAATAGCCACAACACCCCTGCTACAACTGCCAAAGCACAGGAGCCACCCCAGGCAGATTCTTGAAGGAGCAGAATAAGCTGCGAGCAACCCTGCTGGGAGATAGAGAATACTGAGAGGCAGATGGAGTTAGCCATCCAGGAGGCACTATGGTTTTCAGTGTTCTCGATCTCCCCCTGCTGGTAGGTGGACACAACCCATTCGTAATGGATTCATCGGCTGCTGATGACAAGGATGGAATTTTTTTTCCCACTGCTGTTAAAGAATGCACTAGTTGCATTGGCTTTAAAAAGAGATTAAAACCTGTTTTCTAAATTTCTCTTAAGGAACTGAGTTAGGTAGTCATAACTTGGTCAATCTATGATAGTTTATGATAATTTTGTGAGCTTAGAAGTATTATGTAAACTGTGTTTTGTTACATCCTATACTGAAATATAATCTAGTTTTTTTTTGGTCATAACCTGCTTTGAACTTATTTTTGGTATTAACGAACTATAAGTCAAATAACACTGTAGAAGAGTGGGAAGGAGCGCACCACACACTACATCAAGTTGAGGTAAAATACGCCAACTTCCTTGAAATCTAGAAACACTACCCCCATCTCTTTCCCTACCTTTCAAAAATCACTAAAAGGGCTAGATATCCATTTCCCCCACCAGCACCACCAATCAGCATGCTCACCCTCACAGTGATTTGAAATGTCTTATGTGGCCCTGCCCTTAAAAGGTTTTGGACCTCTTGCTTTAAAAGACAATAATGTCAGTTGAGCAGCTGTGGAAAGGAAAGATTTGTCTTCTGCAGGTGCCCAAACTGCAAAAAAATAAAAAAAGTGAACTGAACCCTGAAAGAGCTTAGTGTTAAAGCCTCCCCAGAGATCTTGTAAAAAAAATAGTTGAGTATATTGGGCAATTCAAAATAAATGTAATAAGCATCAGATTAAAGTGTCACATTCCATTTATAAGAGGCTCCTGGTCTCATAAAAGAGCACTATACTGTAAAACAACAACAACAACAACAAAAAATCAGTATAATACAACTGATTTTTTTTTTGAACATCCTATGCTGGTCCATTAACTGTTAAATAAAGATTGACTGATTGAGACAGCTTTGTCAGAATATGAACCTGTTAAATTCTTCAACAAGGAATTACTAAAATATTTAAATTGATTTTAAATAAACTTTAATCATTCAGTTCAAAAGGAGAAAAAAATTTTTTTTTTTGTTAATTTTGTACCCCGCGCTTTCCCACTCATGGCAGGCTCAATGCGGCTTACATGGGGCAATGGAGGGTTAAGTGACTTGCCCAGAGTCACAAAGAGCTGCCTGTGCCTGAAGTGGGAATCGGAACTCAGTCTTACCTGATAGCTTTCTTTCCTTTAGTCAGCTACACTGTTCTGCACAAGTGGGTGTTATGCACTCTTACTAAAAGGAGGTGGTAGAAAATATGTTTTACCAATGACCTTACCTGTATTAGCTGATGGTGCTCCCTGGAAGGATCTAGTATGCATCTGCCCAAACAGCAGGTCCCTTAGTAATGCACCCATGCCCGATCACTAACTGCAATGAACAGCAGGTGAGCATACCACCACAAAGTGGTACTTCACTACCCTGAATATTCCAGGATATAGTAATATCACAGGAAACTCGTACTGCTAGAAATTTTAACACTTGCAATTTGACTCTTCACATTTTTCCTTTTTGTGTTTTTTTTTTAACATTGAAAGGAAATTGCAGATCATACCCATGGTCCCAGGTCCAAGCCTTCCAAGGCTGAGTTGCAGAACAGTGTAGCTGCCTAAAGGGAAGAAAATCATCAGGTAAGACAATTTTTCCTTCCTTTAGCATCAGCTCCACTATTCTACATAAGTGGGATGTACTGAAGCAGATCTACTAGGCAGGGGAAAGCAAGGCCCCTATGAATGACGACCCTGCCAAAGCAGTCAGATCAAATCTGTAGTGATCAACAAATGAATGGCATGACAACCAAATTGCCACCCTACAAATTTCTTCAGGAACCAACCCCGGGCCTATGCCCAGAATGTGCCCTGAAGCACCAAGCGATTTTTACAAATGTAGGTGGACTCGATAGCTACCTTGATCCGCTTTGCAATGGCGGCCTCAGGGGCTGTCTGGGTCCTTCCATGGGTCATGGAAAAGAACAAACAAGTGATCTGAGAGGCAAAAATCATTCATCTCCATCAGGTACCGTAGCAGAGTCCTCTGGATATCCAGCCTGTGAAGCCTCCAGCCTGCAGGAGCAGAGTCTTCCTCCACAAAGAAGGGCAAAGTTCCTGATTCACACAGAACGACCACCTTAGGTAAAAAGGAAGGGACTGTGCAACAAGAAACTAAATTCTCTGCAATTAAGAGATTTGGTTCCCAAGACAGTACCTGCAGCTCGGAAACTCTTCGAGTCAAGGTAATGGTGACTAGAAAGACCATCTTAAGAGTGAGGTCTTTAATGGAGGCAGAGCATAGAGGCTCAAAACGGAGCCTTGGCCAGCACTCAAGAGAGCCAGACTGAGTCCCACGAGAGAAAGGAGAGGTATTGGGGGTGCAAACAGGAAACATCTCCATGTAAAGCCATGTAGGTGCCTTTCACCTTACCCCAAAAACTGGACAGATCAGCCCCCTGGACCCTCAGGGAGCACAATGCCCCTGCTGAGGGACCTGAGCCTTTCAAGGGGACAGAGCGCGTCCCAAACAGGTTTCAAAAACCTTCCACATCCAACATAAAACCAGAGACATGGAGAACTTCCAAAAAAGTGGAACAGCATAGAAACCACTGTAGGGGAAAAACTGTGCTTCTCTAAGCACCTCCTCTCAATGGCCTAAGCCAGAAGGGATCTGGATCATCCATTTCTACCGGCCCTTGCCTGAAAGGGTCACCCCTCCAAGAGGCCTGCATACCATCCCTGGCAAAGCCAAGTCACAGTAATCAGCAAGACCAGATGAGGATGATGTACAATCCAGTGCAACAGAGACCGCTCATGAGGCCACGGAGGGAAGAGAGATTCTTCCACTGGCTATGGTTGAACTAGGGCAGGGGTATGCAACTCCAGTCCGAGAGCCACAGGCAGGTCAGGTTTTCAGGATATCCACAATGAATATGCATGAGATAGATTTGCATACCGTGGAGGCAGTGCTTGCAAATCTACCTCCTGCATATTCATTGTGGATATCCTGAAAACCTGACCTGCAGCTCTCGAGGACCGGAGTTGCCTACCCCTGAACTATGGCATCAATCCCTTGAGAGACTGGTTCCCTCAGATAACTGAAGAAATGAAAATCAAGACAGATAAAGACTATATGGCCAATCCAGTCTGCTCATTCATGCCATCTACTCTCCCTTTCACTCCCTTAGAAATTAGTACTACTAAACATTTCTAAAGCGCTACTAGGGTTACGCAGCGCTGTACAGTTTAACAAAGAAGGATAGTCCCTGCTCAAAGGAGCTTACAATCTAAAGGACGAAATGTCAAGTTGAGGCAGTCTAGTTATCCTGAATGGAGGTACAATGGTTATATGCCGAAGGCGACACTGAAGAGGTGGGCTTTGAGTAAGAATTTGAAGATAGGCAGGGAGGGGACTTGGTGTATGGGCTCAGGGAGTTTATTCCAAGCATAGGGTGAGGCGAGGCAGAAAGGGCGGAGCCTGGAGTTGGCGGTGGTGGAGGATACTGAGAGGAGGGATTTGACCCGTGAGCGGAGGTTTCGGGTAGGAACGTAAGGGGAGATGAGGGTAGAGAGGCTGCAGATCGAGTGCATTTGTAGGTGAGTAGGAGAAGCTTGAACTGTATGCGGTACCTGATCGGAAGCCAGTGAAGTGACGAGGAGAGGGGTAATATGGGCATATCGGTCCTGACGGAAGATAAGACATGCAGCAGAGCTCTGAACGGATTGAAGGGGGAATAGATGTCTAAGTGGGAGGCCAGTGAGGAGTAGGTTGCAGTAGTCAAGGCGAGAGGTAATGAGAGAAAGTGGATGAATGTTCGGGTGGTGTGCTCAGAGAGGAAGGTAAAATTATGTATCATACCTGATAATTTTCTTTCCCTTAATCATAGCCAATCAATCCACAGACTGGTGGGTTGTGTCCATCTACCAGCAGGTGGAGATAGAGAGCAATCTTTTGCCTCCCTTTATGTGGTCATGTGCTGCCGGAAATTCCCCAGTATGTCGATATCAAAGCTCCATCCGCAGGACTCAGCACTTAGAGAATTACACCCACAAAGGGACAATCTGCCCAGCTCACCATAGCCGAAGCGAGGGAGGGGAAATATTCCAGCGCACCACCGCCGGGGCGGTGGCCGGGAAACCACACCCGCTGACGCAGGGGGGGAACTGGCTTGTCCTGCTACCGCAACCGCGGGAGAAGCTGGATTACCCTAACACTGCCGAAGCGGGAGGGATACAAAGCTACCCTACAGCCTCACAAAGCGGGAGGGAGCGCCGGCATAATTTAGTTATCAATCCAGCCACCGCCGAAACGGGGAGAGAGGAAGCAGCAGCTCACTGTAACACAAAATCGTCTCAACTCGAAGAGACTTCAATTGGAAGAACTTGAACACGAAGTCCTCGTGAACAGGAAATGAAGACTGAACTTGAACCTGAAATATAACCAGAACACAAACAATGCAGATATCTGGGAGGGGCTATGGATTGATCAGCTATGATTAAGGGAAAGAAAATTATCAGGTATGATACATAATTTTACCTTCCCTATCATCAAGCCGATCAATCCATAGACTGGTGGGATGTACCAAAGCAGTACTCACCCAGGGTGGGACATGGAAATCCCTGAACGCAACACTGAAGCCCCAAACTGGGCCTCGGCCCGAGCAGCCACATCAAGCGGTAAGGTCGTGAGAAGGTATGAGCCGACGACCAAGTAGCCGCTCTGCAAATCTCTTCCAAGGAGACAGATCTGGACTCCGCCATCGATGCTGCTTGTGCTCTAGTAGAGTGTGCCTTCAGCTGAATAGGCGGAATCTTCCCTGCCGCCACATAAGCTGCTGTGATCGTCTCCTTGACCCAACGTGCCACTGTAGGCATAGATGCCTGCAGACCCTTACGAGGGCCTGCGAACAGCATGAACAGGTGATCCGACTTCCGGAAATCATTGGTCACTTCCAAGTATCTGATGATGACCCGTCTAACATCCAAGTATTTGAGCGCAGGGTACTCCTCTGGGTAATCCACCCTACAAAAGGAGGGTAGGTAAAGCTGCTGATTCACGTGGAATCGAGAAACAATCTTGGGCAGGAAGGAGGGCACTGGGCGAATCGATACTCCTGCCTCAGTGAATCGCAGGAACGGCTCTCTACACGAGAGAGCCTGGAGCTCGGAAACTCTTCTGGCTGATGTGATAGCCACCAGGAAGACCACTTTCAGCGTCAGGTCCTTCAGCGATGCCCTTGGCAAGGGCTCGAAGGGCAGCTTCTGCAAGGTCCGTAGTACCAGATTGAGATTCCACGTAGGCACTATCGAGTGCAGAGGGGGGCGCAGGTGATTCACTCCTTTGAGAAAGCGTACCACATCTGGCTGTGAAGCCAGGGAAGCCCCCTTCAGGCGACTTCTGAAGCAAGCTAGAGCCGTCACCTGGACTTTCAGTGAACTGAGCGACAGGCCTTTCTCCAGACCCTCTTGCAGGAACGCCAACACTGAAGAAATTGGAGCAGTGAAGGGCGATACAGAGCCTGCCTCGCACCACAATGCAAAGGTACGCCAAACCCTGGCGTAAGTGGCAGAAGTAGAGCGCTTCCTCGCTCTCAGCATAGTGGCAATGACCTTGTCTGAGAAGCCCTTCTTCCTCAGCTGCTTCCGCTCAAGAGCCCGTAAGACCAAAGGGGGAGGGATCCTCCATCACCACGGCACCCTGATGTAAGAGGCCCCGCTCCACTGGCGGCCGCAGAGGGCCGCCCACCGAGAGTCTGATCAAGTCCGCATACCAGGGACGTCTGGGCCAATCCGGACCCACCAGGATCACCCAGCCCGGATGCTTTGCCACCTGGCCTAGCACCCTGCCCATCATGGGCCAGGGCGGGAACACGTAGAGAAGCTCCTGTGCCGGCCACTGCTGGAGAAGAGTATCGACTCCCAGAGATAGAGGGTCCCGTGCTCTGCTGAAAAAACTCGGCACTTGGCCGAGGACGCCATCAGATCCAGGCTCGGCTGGGCCCAGCGTCTTGTGATGTCCAAGAACGCCCGAGCAGACAGGATCCAAGGTATGGCGACTGAGAAAGTCCGCCTTGACATTCATGACTCCCGTAATGTGGGCACACAGCTGTTCCAGATTCGTTTCCGCCCACAGGCATAGCTTCATGGCCTCCTTGGTTAGAGGGGCGCTACTGGTACCTCCCTGGTGATTGACATAGGCCACAGCCATGGCATTGTCCGACATGACCCGTACAGGCCTCAGCACCAGTGCCGGGAGAAACTCTAGAAGCACCAACCGAATGGCTCGGAGTTCCAGGAGGTTGATGGACCATTTCGTCTCTGCAGGAGACCAGAGCCCTGCGCTGTCCGTCCCAGGCAGTAGGCTCCCCAGCCCGTCAAGCAGGCGTCCGTCGTGATGACAACCCACTCCGGGGTCGTAAGAGGCATTCCTGCGGACAGCTTGCCTGGCCTCAGCCACCAGCTCAGCGCCTTTCGCACCGCTGGATCCAAAGGAAGGCGTACGGCATAATCCTCCGAGACTGGAGTCCACCACCGCAGAAGAGAGTGCTGTAGTGGTCTCATATGAGCCCTGGCCCAGGGCACTACCTCCATCGTGGCCGTCATGGAGCCCAACAGCTGCACATAGCCCCAAGCCCGAAGAGAAGAGGCGGCTAGGAACTGGTCCACCTGGGTCCGAAGCTTGATGCTCTGGTTGTCCAGCAGGAACACTCTGCCCACTTGGGTACTGAATCGAACTCCCAGATACTCCAGGGACTGAGTCGGGCGCAGTTGGCTTTTCTCCCAGTTGATGACCCATCCCAGGGAGCTCAGAAGAGCAATGACCCTGTCTGTAGCTCTCCCGCACAGGAAGGGGCTCGGATCAGCCAGTCGTCCAGATAGGGATGGACTTGCACTCCCTCCTTGCGGAGGTAGGCCGCGATGACCACCATTACACTTTGGAGAAGGTCCGCGGAGCCGTAGCCAACCCGAACGGGAGGGCTCTGAACTGGAAGTGTCGGCCCAGCACTGCAAAGCGCAGAAAGCGCTGATGAGGCGGCCAGATGGGAATATGTAGGTAAGCTTCCTTGATGTCCAGGGAGGCCAGGAATTCTCCCTTTTTCACCGCAGCTATTACGGAGCAGAGGGTCTCCATCCGGAAGTGCCGAACTTTCAAGGCCCGATTGACTCCCTTGAGGTCGAGAATAGGCCGAGTAGAGTCTTCTTTCTTTGGCACCACAAAGTAAATGGAGTAGCGCCCCTTGCCAAGCTGATCTACTGGCACCGGGACCACCGCACCCAGGCGGACCAGGTTGTTCAAAGTCTGCTGCACGGCAGCTGCTTTGACCTGAGACTTGCAAGGAGAGTTTACAAACCCGTCTCTTAGGGGTCGGCAGAACTCTAGCTTGTAGCCGTCTCTGATGACTTCCAGAACCCAAGCGTCTGAAGTTACCCTGGTCCACTCGCCCAGAAACGAGGACAACTTTCCTCCTATCTGCACTGGGCCATGGCCCAGGTCCCCGTCATTGGGTACGGGACCCTGGGGGTGGGCTGGAGGACGAACCTCCTGGACGGCGGTCCCTACGAAAGGAATGCTGCTTGGGGGAGAAGTTCCGTTTGAAGGAAGCGGAGGCAGAGGAGGCCGACTTGCCCGGGCGATACCGACGGGCTTCCTGGAATCGGCCCTTAGAGGAACCAGGACGGGCACTGCCGGCCCGAGTCCTGACCTCCGGCAACCTCTTGCCCTTGGACGTGCCAAGCTCAGTCACAATCTTGTCCAGCTCGTCCCCAAAGAGCAGCTTGCCTTTAAAAGGCAGCTTGGCTAGGCGAGATTTAGAGGCATGGTCAGCAGACCAGTGCTTAAGCCAGAGCCACCGCCGCGCAGAAACTGTCTAGGCCATACCCTTGGCCGAGGCTCTCAAAACATCATACAGCATGTCTGCCAAGTTGGCCAAACCCGACTCCAGGGTCGGCCATTCCGCCCTCCAGGAAGGGTCTGAGGGGGAAGCCCGCTGCAAAACAGTCAGACACGCCCTAGCCACGTAGGAGCCGCAAACCGAGGCTTGCAAACTCAGAGTGGCCGCCTCAAAGGACGACTTTAAGGCCGCCTCCATTCTCCTGTCCTGGGCGTCCTTCAGGGCAGTGCCACCTTCCACCGGCAGTGCCATTTTCTTAGTCACGGCAGTGATTAAGGAATCTACCGTGGGCCAGACAAAGGCTTCCCGATCCCCCTCAGGTAAGGGGTACAGACGGGACATAGCCCTGGCTACTTTCAGGCTCGCCTCAGGGGCATCCCATTGTGCTGAAGGTCTGCATGGCTTCATGAACGTGGAAGGTTCTAGGCGGGCGCTTCGTTCCCAGCATAATGGCGGAACCAGTAGAGGCTGAGAGAGAGCCTTCCTCCGGAGAGGCAATCTTCAAAATGCTCATGGCCTGCACAAGCAGGTTGGGCAAATCCTCTGAGCGAAAAAGCCGCGCTGCAGAGGGGTCGTCCGCTCCATCCGAGAGAGGATCAGTCTCTTCCATAGATTCCGCTAAGGATCTCTGGGAAAACTCAGACAGGCTGCTGTCATCCACATCAGAGGAGACCGAGTCCCCCGAGGGTGGAAGATCCACCCGATGATGCTTAAGCATAGAGGCCTCATCACCCAGATCAGAGAGGTGAGCAGGGGCAGTGTTCTGCATAAGAAAGGCCTGATGCAGCAGCAAAATGAACTCAGGGGAGAAACCCCCCAGTCTGTGCATTTCTGCAGCCTGTGCCGCGGCCTTAGAGGCGCCCTCCATCTACGCTCCCAGTAGCGGGGGAGAGGCGTGTTGCGCGTCCAAAATGGCATCCGACACGAAACTCCGAGAAGGAGCCGCGTGGGAAGAAGAGCGTTTTAATTTCGCCGACTTCTTACTGTCGCCAGATTCAAGGGCGACCAAGCTGTTAACGTCTCCCATCTCGAGGGCGGCCCAAGAAGAAGCCGACCAAGTCGCGTGGCCGGTCACGACCAGGAGGGCGGCCAGCGGGGGATGGGCGCCTAAGGCGGGAAAGGCCGCCGCGCCGGAGGAAAAACTGGTGAACTCTCCCGGCTCCAAAAGGGCGCCCAAAAAGGGTGACTCTACCTTCGAGCCCCCCGCTTCCCCGCTAGGCGCGCAAACACGTTCCGGGGAGCGTCTTTTCGCGCCCTTGCCATAGCCACGTGGAGACCGTTCGGGGAACCCCCTGCCCGCTAGTAAAAGGTAAAAATTACCTGCTTCTTGCTCCGAGCAGCGACGACTTGTTCCAGTGAACAGCTGCAAATGGACATCCTTTTTGAACGTTAAAAAAAAAAAAAAATTTAAACGGGGAAACCTCACAGGGGGGCGGAGCAAGATGGCAGCAGTAACACCACTCCACGAGAGAGCCTTTGGATAGTGCTGTATTAAACCCATACCTCCTGGTTGAATTTACTTCTAAAAAAATTTTACCTTATCCTTTTTCGCTGATGCCGCATACCAAGAGGAAAGGGGTTTTGAGAACCGGAACCCTGCCGGTTCGAACTTAGACTCCAATGCAGCTCTCTATCCAAGGATTCCTCGCGAGAACCCCTGCTACGACGCCGGGAAGCCCTGCTGAGCTCGATGCCCGAGGAGAGGCTGAGCTCCAGGGGCAGGACGTTTCATTGTCCCCCCGGTGCGCCCACCACCACCGCAACCAGCTGACGTCGATGATGGGCGAGTAGCCCCTAATCATGGAAACGAGAGAGGAGAGCTACTACCAGGTCCCCACTTCGACGATACAGCTGAGGCCTGTATTATAGCAAAGGCTGAGAGTCAGATGGCACAGAGGCCAGGAAAATCTTTAGTCTCCTTGCCGGCGGTGACTCTTGAGGCGATATGGGAGACTCTACAGACGGTGATGGAATCAACTAGCAAGATTGAACCGTTATTGGGTAAAGTAAATGAATTAACTACTGCATTTTCCTCTATGAAAGAAGAGGTAACTGAAAAGATTCAAAATTTGTCTAATGAAACTTCTAAATTGAAGGAAATTTCAGTTAAATTAATACAAGATAATATGCTGATACATAAAAAGTTGGAACATTTTGAAAATCACAACAGGAGGTTAAATTTACGATTTTTGAATTTTCCACGGACTTCTATATATTGCCCACTAGAAATTTTCAAAAGGTATTTGATGGAAAATTTGAAATTTACCTTAGAAAATATACCTCCAGTGAATAAAATTTATTATCTTCCTACTAAGAAACCAATACAAGAGTTGAAACAACCGGATTTAAATGTATCAGACTTACTAGAAACTTCGTTAACCGATATAACTGACCGGCAAACCTTGCTGGTTTCATTCATATTTCCTCAAGATTTAGAATCTGTTAGAAGGATGGCTTTGAAGAACTTGCAAACCCCATTTTATGGGCAGAAAATCTGGGTATTCCCGGACGTGACTAAACAAACTCAAAGCAGAAGGAAAGACTTCTTAGCACTTCGAGTTGAAACTTTGTCTTTAGGAGCCTCATTCCACTTGAACTATCCTTATAAATGCAATATTAAATATTTAGGGGTAAAATATGTTTTCTTTGAACCCGAA
The DNA here is from genome assembly GCF_901765095.1 of Microcaecilia unicolor. Classification (NCBI taxonomy): domain Eukaryota; kingdom Metazoa; phylum Chordata; class Amphibia; order Gymnophiona; family Siphonopidae; genus Microcaecilia; species Microcaecilia unicolor. The sequence goes on from NC_044034.1 coordinate 88,343,787, forward strand.
CACTTAAAACAATTTATTTCACAGAAAAAATTACTATAATGCTTTTTGAATCTAAACCGTTATGTTTTGCCTTAAGATTAGGATGTGGGGAGAGTAATCATATATAAATTTGGGGTTTGTTTAATCTGCTATTGCTTTATTTCAATCTTGCCATGTGATACACTAAATTTCTTTCTCCTAAGACAACGGCTCTTAGCCCCTCCAAATTTGGTGGTCTATTATAAGTTTGTAATATTTTCCTGTTTTATTTTGCCTAATTATGTGGTGATTTCTTAACTGTATTACCTATTCAAGTAGTAAATGCTTGTAAAAATGTGAAAATGATAAATAAAAATTAAAAAAAAAAAAAAAAAAAATTTTTAAACGGAGCCAGCGGGGGGGGGGGGGGAGAAAAGGAGGGACTTGGCACCACCAGGTTTGCACTTGCTCACGAAGAGCCCTCAACCCCAGGTACTCAACAAAACCTAAATGATTAGGCTTGGAAACCTAGCCAGAGCTGCTGCTGTGTGACCACACACCTGCTGAGATAGAGAACATACTGGGGAATTTCCGGCAGCACATGACCACATATAGGGAGGCAAAGGATTGCTCTCTATCTCCACCTGCTGGTAAGTGGACACAACCCACCAGTCTATGGATTGATCGGCTTGATGATAGGGAAAGAGCGAATTTTGCTGACGTTATAGAGAAAGAAGCGACAGGTCTTGGCTATCTGCTGGATATGCGCACAGGAGAGGGAGGAGTCGAAAATGACTCCGAGGTTGCGGGCAGATGAGATGGAGAGACATAGAAATCCTATGTACTTGTCTTTGAATTCAGATATAGCTTTCATCTCCACATAGTTTTTAAGTCTCCACTTTTGTATTGGCTGCAGAAGCTATCAGACTGAACCATGGAGGGCCCAGAGGTCCAGGATGAGCTGAAAGGTCTTTTGGCCCAACTCCCAATCCCCAGGATCCAGAAGAGAGCAACTGAGAAAGTCTGCTTGTACACTGTTCTTGCCTGCAATATGAACTGCAGTGAGGGCCTGCAGGTGTCTCTCTGTCTACTGACAGAGGAACGCTGCTTCCAAGGCCACCACCCAACACCTAGTACCTCCCTGTTTCGCAATGTAAGCCACCATAGCAGCATTGTCCGACATCACCCCGACTGCATTCCCCTGAAGGAGCAGCAGGGATTCCAACTGGGCCAGATGAACTATCTAGGTCTCCAGATGATTGAAGGACCAAGCAGTGGGGGACCAAATTTGAGGTCTTCCATATGAAAATGCTGAACCTGAGAGCAGTCATTGACCCCCTTCAAGTCTAAAATGGGAAAGAAGCCGCCACCCTTCTTGGGGAACACAAAGTAAATGGAAAAATGGCCCAGACCACACTCTTTGTAAGGTACCAGCTCAATGGTGTTTGAGCTCCAACAGGTGCTTGAAAGTAAGTGCGACAACCTGAGCCACATGAGAAAGGCATTGGGAATGGAGTGGGTGAACTCCAGGGAGTATCCCTCCTCAACCACCCCCAGAACCCACTGGTCTGAGATTATGTGGGCTCACTCACAGTGGAAGAGGGGACCCAGGAGCAGCCTTCACTGACAAAGAAATAGCCCCCCCCCCCCCCCCCCCCCATCCCTGAAGTCAGAAATGGTCCATTGCATTTAAGGCAGAGGAAGCCAGCAGTTGTGTTCAGCCGCTGGCTCTAGCAGGCTGGGTAGAGCTGGCCTGCTGACCATGTGACCAGCATGCACAGGCCTGCATTGTGCATCCAGAGCCCAAGTGCTAGGCATGATAAATGAATTTGTTTCATCCAGACAAAAGAAGCTGAGCAACAAATTATAATCTGCTGCTACTGAAATGCATTTAAATTGAGTCTGACTAAATGTAGATTTTTTTTTTTTTTTTTACTAATAGCAAATTTGTAACATTCTATAGGTAGAAATGCTCCACAGCTGTTGGATATGGTATATTCTTGCCCACACTGCCAAGGAAAATTACTTAGCGTGGATGCCTAATTGGTTCTTTCCCGTCATCTACTATATTATACAAGCTACTCCAAAGTATTTGATTTTTTTTTTTCTTACAATTTTTATACACTATTACAATGAATCGGTGTTCTATAATATAGGTTTCTCAACAAGCAATACATGAGACCTCAGAAGAGGGTACACAGTGCCCAGTATAAAATCTTCCGCATCCCCCTACCACACCCCCTGATGTTGCTTCTCCAGACCAGTCTGCTGCCCTAGAACAGGAAGTTGACATCAGAGATGGCATAAAGATGCAGCCCTGTGTTTACTTTATGTTGTGATGCTGATGGACTGAAGCAGCAGTGGCTTGGGGGGGGGGGGGGGGGGCAGTTTCACAGTCACTGATTTTTTTATTATTAAAAAAAAATTATACTACTAATCATAATGTTCATAGCAGTTTACAATCCAATGTTGACAGCATAAAAGTTTCACATTATACAATTCATAAAACATGTTAAAGAGTTAATACAAAATATTAAAATACTAAAGTTCAGAACTATAAATTTTCTATTTGTATACATAAGTTTGTTGGAATAAAAGTATTGAGTGGGATTTAATTTACCAAACCCACATGTTTTACAGCAAGTATAAAATGTAGTTTACACCATTACCATCTATGGTTTTGGGGAAAAAATTATGCCAAGATTTAAAAAAAAAGTTTTTATTGACCACCCATTATTTCCAGAAGAGAATTTAAGACAATTATGTTAGTTTATAAGGCATTAAGAGAACTTTGTAACAGGTCATCTAAATTGAGGGCAAGAAGGTGCATCTAGATTACGTGTCTTTATAAAACACTAGGAATAAAGCAGGAGTATCACGACTAGAGTGAAACAGCGGACATTTGCTCCCGCTCAGGAGTAAATGAAAACCTTAGTGTGCAAATCACAACTCCACTTGCGCTATGCCCAAAGTCTACCCAAGATCATATCTTGCAAGGTCATGTAGAAGTACATGCCTTCTCTTAAGCATGAATTCTTTTAAATGCATAATACTTGGGGGAAATATTAAAGAAGCCCTATATTGGGTAAAACAGGGTTTTACTTATAAAAAAAGGTTTGGTGGGAGGAACTCAGCCTCTAAAAGTTGACATGACAATTTGAAAGAGGCTCTGATAATACTACTCATCAACAGTCATGATCAGCCAGGCAAGAGCTGTTCTCAGTTCCCTCAAAAGATAGAGCATTTAACTGACTCCTAAGGCTTTTCAGTAGTTAACCATATAGTCTTTGAAATTACTTTCCACTTGAGGAAATTCATCGTCTCACACAGTTCATTTTCTGGGAAGAGGGTAAAAATTCACTTTTTTTTTTCACACAAGCACAATTTCAACATATACTGTATCTTAATAGGCTGCCTATATATTGTAACCAGGTACCTCTAAGTGCAGCCAAGGATAGAACAATCTCCAGCAGCCACAGGCTTCTGGTACAGTCAAGAAATAAATGTCCACCAGCAACTTCAATCTTAAGGACTTTATTCCATGCAGGTTTCTAGTAGACCTGATACACAGTTCCAACAGCAGCATTAACCTTCAATCTTAAGCACATATAAGCCATCTGAAAAAGTGTGTGGCAAATAGTCCCCTTTAAGCAGTAAGCTATCAGCACATACCAGGATTCAATACAGGCTCACAGTCAGCTCCAGTCTGGGCTCTTTATCCAGTGCACAACAAACAGTAGTTCCCAAATAGAAGCAGTTCTTTCAGTTCATCACAGTTAAATCACAAAGCAGCAGTTTCTACCTTCTACTCTCTTTACCTTCAGGAGAGTTCAATACTTTAGGGACTCCTCATACCCATGAGGATTTCACCCTGCATCAGCTTCACTGGTAAATTCAATACTTTAGGAACCTCCCTTACCCAAGGGTTTTCAGCCTGCAAATACTTTTGGGACTTCCTCACACCCAAGGGATTTCAGCCTGCTTCAGTACTTTAGGGACCTCTCTTACCCAAGGGTTTTCAGCCTTCTTCAGTACTTTAGGGACCTCTCTTACTCAAGGGTTTTCAGCCTGCAACTGCTTCTCTCTACTCTGGGACTCCTTCCCACCTGCATAATCAATCCCTGGCTTCTGCTCTCACAACCATTCTCCTTCCATTAGCTTCCCCCACACCCATACCAGCTGAGTTAAGCATTAGACTAATGATGAGCTCCTGCACACAGGGTTTCCTATCTCTCTTTCCCCCTAGTGGCAGCCAATCTACATGTCCTGCCAGCTTGCACCCATGTCTTCCCCCATTACAGCTAGGAGTCCAGTCCGGGTTCCTCATCTCACCCCCTGGCTCCTTGCCTGCAATGCCTTCTGGGACTTGTATGTCAAACTGACACTGCCTTAACCCAACTATCCTGGATGTGACTATCACAATATATATTGCAACAGTAAATTTGAGAGACTGAGATCATACTCCACATACCCTGACTTAGGAGCAAGATTCACTTGCTGTCTTCATTATATGCAAAACCAACCAATTTGAAGGGAAGTCACCAAAATGATATCTATTTATATATGTTTGATAAGTAGTTTGCTTTTCTAATACGTACATGTACTCTGCCAAGAATAAGCTATCAGACTTGGTAGAACAGGTGTGACGGGGTATACATCTAGTCACGGAGAACCCCCAGCCAGTCAACAGTGCCAGAGTTAAACCATATAATGTAACCACCTGGGTCTGAGGTTAGTGCGTAGTCCACCCTTACAGTTAAGGTGAAGACCTGTGACCCCTGCGTGGAAGAAAGTAGCCATCAGGGAAGCTATGAGAGAGGTGACAGGCGGGGAGACTAGCCCTTCTGGGAGCTAGAGACATAATTCCCCAAGTACTGGGAATGAGTGATAGGCACCCAGTGACTAACTCCATTTGCATATGATCTACACAGGCGAACAGACTGTGAACATTCCTTATACATAGGACCAAAGAAGGGAAAGGCCCCTGTTAGGCCCAAAGGGGAAAGATATGTTCTTCCCAGGACTTTAGGGCAAACAGGGAGACAAACTGGGATAGAGTTGTAAACTCACCCTGACCTTAAGGGGTGAAGTCAGGACCATGTGACTGGTGGATCTGTAGGGTTGGAGACCATTCTCTGTCTTGAAAAAGGTGATAGCGCCTTCTGCAGGAAGGAATCGTGGACTGCTGTGGAACATCGTAGATGGACCTCTACTTGGATGATTGCTTGCTGTGGAACATCATGGATGGACCTTTTCTTTGGGACTATTGTTTTGCTTGAAGTACATACACCCTTTTGGCTTTTGGACTTTTGAAAAGGGGTTGTGGACCTACTTTGACCCTGGGATTATCATGTTGCGGAATTCACAGACACTCTGCCCACCCCACTTTGGGTGGGCGATGCAGTGAGTCAGAAACTCGGCCCACACCTTCAGGTGGGCGGTGCGTGACAAGAGATTCAATTTTATATCCCCAGCTGGGGATATAAGTTCCTAAGTCATTCGTGGAAAAATTTTCAGTGTCATGCATATATTTCTCGCTTCATGTGTATTTAATGGTTAAATTTAAAAAAAATACTTCTGCATTTATGATGAAACAGCAGCATTTGGCACCACCTAAATCCTGCAAGCTACAATTGCACAACACCAACATGGTATTTAGTGCATGAGGTTTGGGATGCTCTGCCAGAAAATGTAATGCATATAAGTTGTAAAACATTGTAATAAGCAGGTAATCCCCAGCCAGGCGTCCAAGTTTCTGCCTTAACCTGCTCCTTATGATTTAAAAATGTTCTAGTGTCAGCAGGTTCACGGTGAGTCAGAACTGAAATAATAAATGGTTTATTTTCCATCCTCATGAAGGAAATACATCATTGCTCATTGTAGCTCACTTACTGAGTCTGTTTTTACAGGAAAATGTAAAAATAACCAAGTCATTCCGCTTTACTGCTCTTATTTTTCATTAACAAAGCTTTTGCTACAATCAATTTAAAAAAGAAAAAGCATGTTTTCAATATGGCCTATAACAACAATACCTTATGGCACATGGAAAACAGTGAACAGGTATAAACAGACAAAAAAATTAAGTTGGAGACAAATAACCTTGTTTGCCAAAATGAATTACACTGCTTCGGTCAACCTTTATCAACAACTGCTGCTTATTTATGCTACTGACCATTTGGATAAAAACAAACTAATCAGCCTGTTTCTACGTATTCAATGTTTCTTATCATAAAATATATCAAAATATTTTTAACACAAACAGGATACCTAACCTAACCATACTAAGTTCAATTTCAAAACCGTCTTCTAAAGGCATGAAATGTGAATTAAATCAATGTAACTTAAACAGACAAAAAAATTAAGTTGGAGACAAATATCCTTGTTTGCCAAATATCCTTGGAATGCCCTCCCGCAGGAGGTAGTGGAAATGAAAATGGTAACAGAATTCAAGCACACGTGGGATAAACAAAGGAATCCTGTTCAGAAAGAATGGATCCTAAGGAGCTTAGCCGAGATTGGGTGCCAGAGCCGGTGGTGGGAGGCGGGGATAGTGCTGGGCAGACTTACACGGTCTGTGCCCTGAAAAGGACAGGTACAAATCAAGGTAAGGTGTACACAAAAAGTAGCACATATGAGTTTTATCTTGTTGGGCAGACTGGATGGACCATGCAGGTCTTTTTCTGCAGTCATCTATTATGTTACTATGGAACAGTGATTATTTTTTCTAGAACAGTTACGACTTGTGATTGACTGAGCCACTAGAAGCCATAACGACCTTGTTTGTAAAGGTGTGAAGCTGCCACTATAAGATACTTGGAGGATTTTACAATGTAAAAAGTAAAATTAATATGGTACTTGAAAGAGGGATGAATTGGAATGTGTATGTTATCTTTGATATTCAGGATAAATGCCCAATCTTCTTTGCTGCAGACAGAGTGGATGGATTGGTTGTCATTTCAAATGCCCCCTTGAGAAGAAGACAATTGACGTCCGAGATCGAATATAGGCAGCCAACTTCCTATTTTTAATGAGAAGTATACAGAGTAGAAACTCCAAATCCTCCTCCTGGCAGAACCTGGACTGCTTCCTGCAACAAAATATCATAAGCCCCTGCCAATCTAGAAAGAGAAGGAAATCTATCTACAACCAGAATTGAAGTGAATGCCAACATTTGAAAACCATTCTTAGTTAATACCTTTGAAAGCCTAATAAAAGTGGACAAGTAATATAAGAACTGGTTGTCAGGTACATTGGTGAACTTTCCATAGAAACGTGGGAAGGAAATTAAGTTATAGGCAAGAACTAAGAGGCTCGGTATTGTGCAGTAAAGTAGAAGATTGGAAAAGAAAATCCCAGTGACTGACATACTGAAGATGCAAAGATGCAAAAAAGCTCTTCCCCGACTTGTGGATAGTTTATTGCCTTTGTCAGATTGATCATGCTCTCTGCCTCTTTTTATTTTCCCAATACTTATCACAAGTGAACATGATAGAAGATAGTAATCTAGGTAAATATCTCATAATAAAAAAAACTGTGCACGAAGTGAATTGTACAATATGCAAAGGTGAAATAAAATATAATACCTCTACCTTTTATTTTTACATAATTGCACTATTTCTGTAATGATATTCAATTGTGTGTACTAATATTGATGGTAAACACAACAAATCACTAGGAGTGGAAGACAAGACAAGCTTAGCTGCACAATCAAATTGCATGAGCTGCTTAAAGACGTGAAACGTCAATAGAAAACAGAATTTAAGATGAGTCCATCAGTAGTATGGAACTCATCAGTAACCATGAAAGACAAAAGGCATAATCTGAGCTAAGAGTACTAATCAACTAGTAAGAGAAGTTCTTATATTAAGATAAGAACATATCAACTAGAGATAGTAGTACCTCCTCAAGAGAGCAAACAGCAAGGAATAGTACAATTAAAAAACATCAAGCAATTAACAGCTTTTACTAAATATATTGATACGCAGGACTCCTAAAGTAAATCAGTCACCCTACAGCTGCTCAAGTAGTCCTGATCCATTTCATAATGAAAGTAGGCTCTATTCTTGAAGAGTCTTTCCTGTAGCTGTCTAGCATATCACGCAGAAAAGGGTAAGCCAGTAGCATCTCCACAGAATGGCTTTGGTGTTTAAAACTGCTTGTGCTGTGCAAAGAAGGAAAGGTTTCATCCAGCAGCTGTGCAGTGGAGGACCACAGAGACTCAGCCCAGTGCTGGACCTCTGCACAATGGCCACTGATGTGCAATTCCAGCAAAAGGCCTGTGGAGCATCCCTGATGAGGCAGAAGGCTCTGCTGTCCCTACACAAAGGACACTGTACCCAGTAAGTAGATGGCTTGAGGAAGCTGACTGCTAAGGAGCCATCTGCTAGAGCACCATGACAGCTTGAGCAAAGGAGTTTCAAACAAGCTGAGAAACTCACAAGACAATGATTCCTCCTTGTAATGCTCCTCTTGTGTTTGGATCACACAGGCTTCTGTACAAGTAGAAGGTACTTGCCTGAGGTGCCTTTTCAGGCAAAATGAGAGATGGAGGCAATCCCCTCATGGGCTCAGATTGTCTGCAGTTCTAGCACACCAGACTAAAATTTCTAAAATAGCCCTGGAGATGCTCAAAGAGGTATGAAAAAAGTTGGATAAAACATACAGTCCACTGCAGTATAGACCTTTGTTAAGCTTCAGTGAAAAGGAGGTCCATTTACCTGTGGTTTGAAACCAGGTAGTCTTAAGTGGATTACATATTGGGATACATCTGTCAGATACAATTTTACTGTCTGGAGATTGAATAAGGCTACAGGATTATTGTTTATCCCCTGATGCAGACTGATGCCAAAACGTGGTCATGCTGGGCTCATTTGAATAAAAGTGACTTTCACCATACTATGCTAGATTGTTTTATCTAACTTTTTTCATACCTGTATTCTTTGTTGGATTGTGCCACTATTTTTGGATTATAGATCAACATAACCATATAGAGCACACAGTTTTTCAGGTAATGGATGGGTCCCCCAACAGCCAAAGCACAGCAAGTGAAGGGCCGTCAAGTTTCCCCACATAGAAAAGGCACACACAAAAAAAAAAAAGAGGTTACTCGCAGAACATCAACAGTATACTGAATAAAATAAATATGTTTAAAGAATCTGTATATGTGAGATATGTGTACAGAAGGCTTTGCCCACACTTATGGGAGAAAGTTTGGGTACAGTGATTACCTTGGACCGATATATATGTGTCTGCTAAATATGCTAGTGGAACGTGAGGACTCTTATGTATAGGAATGTATAAGTTTTTGCAGTTTTCAAACCAAAATTACCATCGCTTATTATTGGAAATAACTTATTTTGAATTGCATTTTGTAGATGGAAGAATATATAGTTCAATAAAATAAACTACTTCATTACTGCCATCCAAGCACACTGTGCATAAACACCTGTGGGACATTTATCATATACTAGTAAAAAAGGCCCGTTTCTGTTTGTAATGAAACGGGCGCTAGCAAGGTTTTCCTCGGAGTGTGTATGTTTGAGTGTGTGTGAGAGTGACTGTGTGAGAGAGAGTGAATGTGCAAGTGTGTGTGTGCGCCAGGGTTGTCCCCATCCCTCCAAGTGTCAGGGTTGTCCCCCTCCCTACTACTCACATGGCGCCAGCTCCCATTTCTGGCCACTGCTGCTTCTCCTGTTGAGCAGCAGCGGCCGCTACAAAAACAAAACAACCGGAAATGTTTTTAAAAAGCAAATGCGGCACCGCAGGCAGCCATCAGGTAATGGCTGTCAGCTCTGCAGCCGCTCCTCTCGCTTCTCACGTCACTGTGCTCCTCTGGGGTCGTCCTCCAGGGGCCGTGACGTGCGAGGTGAGAGGAGCCCAGCTGTGAGTGATGTAAGCCTGGCTACGGAGCCTAGCTCAGCTGAAGGAGCCATGGACACAGGCAAGTCATTAGAACGTTGGTGGTGAGAATTATTATATAGGATATGTAAGTTTCCTTGATTATATACCAATCAAAAATAAATTATTAAAAAAAATTCTTGGGAGAGTTGTCACATGTCCTTCCTCAGAGTGGAAGAAACAAAACTGAGGAGCCAAGGAGACCAGTGTCTGGAAAAAGCTACTTGCACTCAGAAATTTCCACTAAGTTGTGAGCTCTGAGAAAGCAGTTCCATCTTGGCTCCATCAGATGGCATCACCCACTTGTGTGTCTGAATCAATCCTGCTTATCAACAGAAAATATAAATTTTAATAAATGAAATGTAATTTACCTGAAACTTAAGTACACGACAGCGGCCAATCCAGGCCAAGGGCACCTGGCAAGCTTCCCAAAAGTACAAACTTGACTATGGTTTATACTGTCATTCTTTGAGCATTATCCATGAAAATAGTCTGACGCACTTACACAATGGTCAACTAATCTACAGCTGACAGGCAGAAACTAGTTTAAAGCTGTACAACAAACTTGTGCCTTGCAAAGCCTTCACACCCTTGTACACATTCCACATTCTTCCAAAATGCAATTCAAAATAAAGTAATTTTATTGAACTAGATATCATATTCTACACTTTCAACATGAAATAGTTACAGAAATCCTATATAATAATTCTCACCTCCAACAGGATATGCTTGGGACCGTGCCTGACGGAAGTGGTCTGCTAGGCAGGCATGCACTGACCATTAGGACACAGGGTTGATAGGAGAGTTTTAAAAGACTGAAGAAACTGAAAGTGTTAAATGGGGGAAGGGGGAAGTTCTGAACAACAGAAAGACATGAACATTTGGGAAAGGAAAATAATCTGAATGCTGGCCATTAGGACACAGGGTAGATAGGAGAGTTTTAAAAGACTGAAGGAAACTGAAAGTGTTAAACTGGAGAAGGGGTGGGGGGAGTTGTGAATGATGAAAGACATGCAAATTTGGGACTGGAAAACAATCTCAATGCTGGCTATTAGCACACAGGGTACATAGGACAGTTTTAAAAGACTGAAGGAACCAAAAGTGTTCGGGGGGGGGGGGGGGGGCAAGTTCTGAATGAATGAAAGAAATGAAAATTTACGATATGAACACAATCTGAATGCCGGGCATTTGTACACAGGGTAGGACAGGACACTTTTTTTTAAAAATGAAGGACGTGAAAGTATTACATCTTGGGGGAGGGGTGAGGAGGAAAGCGGTGGGGTATCCGGATACTGGGCATTAGGGCCACGGGGGGTACATAGACTTTTGAAAGCCTTAAGAAACCCAAAGTGTGGGAAGGAGGAGGAAAAGGAGGGGAGGGAACCCTGTCACACACTCTCATTCTAACACACACACTGTCACACACCCGCACATTCACTCTGGCTCTCTCTCTCAAACGTACACACTCCCAGGAAAACCTTGCTAGCGCCCGTTTCATTCATTCCAGAAACGGGCCTATTTTTTTACTAGTAATCCATAATTTAAAAGAAACCACGCACTACTTGTTATAGAATTGTGCCCTAACATTTACACAACAGGTGTAAAATGTTTAGAATTATGGCATTTACATAAGTTATGTGCACATACACACCTAACTGCCAAACACACATATATGGGCAGAATATGGCCAAGACTCACGCATGTAACTTGTAGAACATAAGTTACATGTGTTCCTGCAGCAATTAAGTGCTAACACCAGCTTTAAGACTGGCATGAGTGATCATGCCTAACTTTTAAGTGCATATATACCCTGTTATCTAAAAAACTCTATAGAAGTGGTCTCCTTCCTTTTTCACGTATAGGGCTGCAATGTGAATACGAAAAGCTCCAAGGGCCAACAAAATATTTCAAGCTTACACACATAAGCCTATTCTAGTTAAATACTACTGAAATTGTAAACCACCTTTACCTGCTTGTTCAGACTGGGTATTAAACATTATTTATACTAATATTGATTCTACAACATTGCAAGCATATACAGTATTTTAAAAACTCACTTTATTTTGGCTTGTCAACAGTAGCAAATATACATGAGACACCTCCTAAGTAACACACTTGAGAGATTGTTTGCAGTTACTATATCAAGCGATTATTAAACATGAAATATTGATTCTACAACACAGAGGATATAGTTAAACTGTGGCTTGTCAGCTATAGCAAATATCACAACTGTGGCAAGCATCTGGGGAAGTTTCAAAATATTTTGCTCAGTAATAAAATTCCTCTTAAGATCCAATAGCTTTCCTTTCCGTAAATCACAACAAAGTGGAAAATCATTTGAACAATTCAGATATTTTGCTGTGTAATGTTGGCTCAAATTAAATGACTTGAAAACCAAGACAATTTTCCTGCAAAGTAGGTATGTTCCCATTCATTTAATTCTGTTTTCATCATGCACTCTTCTGCACTTTTGCAAAACTCGTCTGCCCAGCATTGACCTCACGTTCAAATTGCTGGAATTTCCATCGAAGCGCTCTTCGGCCCGTTCTAAACTGGACTTCCATATATGGGACCCAGACCATACAAAGCTTGCCCACATCAACCTTAATTCTTCACAGCCAGAGTCACTATCTAAGCACCACTTGACATGCAAACACACATGTAACCATTGAAGTGTTTTTTATACCATTAATTTTCTAATTAGAGATCCTCTGTGTTCATAATTCCATGAATGGGATTTGATATACTTCCTTTTTGTGGTTACAGTCAAAGTGGTTTACATATATACAGGTATTTATTTTGTACCTGGAGGCAATGGAGGGTTACGTGATTTGCCCAGAATCACAAGGAGCTGCTGTGGGAATTGAACCAAGTTCTCCTGGTTCTCAGGACACTGAACTAACTCCTCCACTCCAAGAACGCTATTAAGTCATCATGAAAATGAAACAATGTCAGTAATATACACACTATAAAAGGTACAGAAGGACATTAACAAAAAACGACAAAAAAAGTCAGCTTAATACAAATGAAACAGAAGGTAAAATACATTCATACCTATTAATTTCCTTTCCTTGAGTCCTGTTAGACCAATCCCCCTACCAGCAGATAGAGGCAGAGATACTGAACTATTCCAGTGACATCACTGGTATAAGGGTTCAAAACAGCTAATAGATCTCACACAATTGCTCATAACAGAAAAGGCATAATCTCTATTATATCCTCATCTGCTAGAAACAATTAAAAAAAACCACTTTACTTACAAAGCAAGCTACTGGATTAACTGCCAGCAATCAACTGCTCTTTTCTGCTCTCCAACACAGTTTGCTATTGAAAAAACAAAAACAAAACTCCTCCTTGCTGAAAGTCCACCCCCACCCCCCCCCCCCCCCCCCCCAAGCTGTTTCTTTGCCCTCCAACAAGTTTTGCTTTTGAAAAACGCAGGCAGACTGCTCCTCTCAGAAGTCTCTCTCTCACAACAGCTCCAGACCAGATGGAAATTTTGCACGATTATAGGCGGTCCTTTCTGTGCATCACTTGGAATACTCATTTTAATACTAATGAGCTCTCTGTAAAACATTTGCGTAGAATTATCTTAGCTGCTACCACAAACGGTAAAAACCACACAGAACCCCTTTGTGCACTAGACACTCAATAATATGATCGCTAGACTAGATAGAACCAGTTTAAATCAGATTTTGCTAGCACGGTAAGCTTTGTACATCAGCCCCTGAGGCAGGAGCAGTCGCCCCAGAGCAGAGCTGGAGCTGTGAAGTCCATCTACCACCTGCTGGAGAAAGAGAATACTGAAGGTTCTGGAGCTGCATGATACCCTTAAGGGGGTGAATCACAAGGAACTATAACTCTCTGACTCCATCTGCTGGTCGATGGACATAACCCACAAGTTTCTGGACTGATCTGTGGGCCAAAAAAAAGAAGCTTCTATGTTTCTTTGTTGTTCTTCCTGTTGATACTATTTCCTCCATCTTATTTTCTGGACTACAAGCTCTCTTAGTCACTGTTAATGGGAAAATCACCTTGGGACCCTTGGCCTTACCACTTGCAATTTTATTAGAAAATTTCTCAGCTATCCTCATCTTAACCAGGCAGTAATGCAATTACCTAAATTCAAATCCAGTTTCCATCATTCTGTAGCAAAATATTAAAATATTCCAGAGAGAATATCATGAATGTATAGGATTGCTGCTATCTAACTTAAATTTAAGCCACTCTACAGAATCCATAGCAATTCTGAATAGCCCGTGTTTACAATATATGAGAGTGCTTTTAGCCTAGGTACATTAAAGCTAATTTTCAGAAGGGAAACCAACCACATTGCAGCTGCTAATTTTCAAGTTAAACAAAGTATGCATGCGCCAACATCTTTGTGCTCTGCACCTGCTATTTGTGCAGCCAAGCAGGGACAAAACAACATGAAAATCCAACGTAGGCATACTGTTTTACTCCCCCAGCCTTAACCTATGCATGGGAACATACCTTTACAATAAAGCTAAAAGTTGTTTTCATAATGTGCAACCATTTTCCCTAAACAAATTAAGTTTAATGAGATGCAATAGTTGGTCAAACATAAAAGGGGCTGGTTGCCAATGTGTATTAAGGGAACAACGAACAATATTGGACACCAACAAATGTGGATTGGCAAAATCAGGCATTTTACTGCAACACATGCTACATAAGATGCAAAGCACACAAATGTATACAAAGTACCTTATTATTATGCCAATCAACACCAGTTTTAATCTGGCATTATTTTTCCTCCATGGAACATAAGCCGTGCTCCAAGAGGCCAGAAGAAAATAAAACCTCCCCTGTCCCAAAGTCACCCTCCTTGTTACCCCAGCAAAGAACCTCCCTCAAACCCTGGGCCTACCCTCTGCAAACCCTGGTATCTAGTAGTAGGGGGGCATGAGCGAATCCCCATTCATTCCTGACAGCAAATTTTTATTTATTTGTTGCATTTTTATCCCACCTTATCCCACCTCTTTGCAGGTTCAAAAAATGGCAACTGTCAGCCCCTAGAAGTCATCTTGCTGGGGATCAAGCTGTCAAATAAGGGCTTGCACTAATTATTTGACAGCATGACCCCTAGCAGTAACACCATGGGACTACGAGAAGGGAGTTGACCAGCAACTGAACAAGAAGAAAGGAATAGAAATTGTTAATGCCCTCACCCCCCACTGCTAGACACCAGGGACTGCAGAGGCAGGCCTAGGGGATGTGTGGGGGGGCACTTTGCCAAAGGGTTTGATTTTATGCACTGGGCTGCACATGATCAGCTTGATGCTTCTGAGGAGAAAAACAGCTTGCAAGGTTAATACAAGCTGCATTATTCATTTACATTGGAGTTAATAACCTGCAGCACTGAAGTAACAGGAAAGCGACTCCTGCAGTAAATAAAACACTACATTTTAACCACACAGCTTAAGGAGAAACTAGGTCTTATCTGCTTTCCTTTAGCCCCTCCATACTGGCCCAGAAAATGACTGATGGGTTATGTATGCCTACCAGCAGGTGGAGACTGAAAATTTTGACTCTTGAGTGAGCCAATAAGGTCCCTGTTCAGCCCTAGCTAACTCAGTATTATCATAACAATGCCAAAGTAGGACAGAAGAAAAACATGTGCATCTGTGAAGCTGGCGAACGTCCAACAGCAAGGAAAACCATGACAAACAATGAGTCCTGCTCTTTAAGGACCAAGAAGCGCTCGGCCCAAGAAGAGGCCTGACCCCTCGTGGAATGTGCTCTCACCCCCTAAAGAAATACTTTACTTGAAAGAAGGTAAGCAGACCCAACTGCTTCTTTAATCCACAAGTAGCCTTTGAAGTCACCAGTACTTTGCGACCGCCACCAAGGACGAAAAGACTGTCCAAGCGTTAAAACTCACCTGCCCAGAGCAAACACTGCTTTAGAACTCAATGTCCAGCTTCCGAAGATAACGCTGCTCCTTCGAACCAGAGGAAGACCCCAAAACCGGCAAATTCACCGACTGATTCAAGTGAAAGACCAACAGGAATTTAGGCAGAACTGATGGCACAGGACAAAACATTATACGCTCTCAAAAAATCTCCAAAAGGACAGCTTGCACGACAGAGCTTGCAACTCAGGTGGAGATACCAGTGAGTGGTATTGGACAACCAGCCCCTCTGTACATTAGTATATATAAATCTCATCACAAAGCAAAAATAGCTCCACACAAACAGGAAAAAAACCTTCCTCACCAGAAGGAAAACTTCAACAGAACAATAGTATTATAAATTGTAAATACAACTCTGTCCAATCCTTGATATTCATGTATTAAACTGCAAGTCACAAAATAGCCAGAACAACAAACTGACAGATTGAATAGAACCCAAAAAGTGAAGGTAAGCTAGGGAGGATGCTGGATTCATCTGCTGCAGCTAAAGGAAAGAAAATTATCAGGTAAGAACATAATTTTACCTTCCTTAGCGCAGGTAGCAGATGAATCCATCAACTGGTGGGATGTACCAAAGCAGTCTCTAAACAGGGAGGGACACCGTCGCCCCTCTAGTCAAAACTGCCGTACCAAAGGAAGCATCAGATCTGGCTGCCACGTCCACTCTATAATGCTTGAAAAAGGAGTGTACGGAAGCCCAAGTAGCAGCCCGACAAATCGCCTCTTTGAGCCACCTCGCAATAGTCTGTTTAGAAGCAGCTTGACCAAGACGAGAACCTGAAAGAAGCACAAATAAGTGGTCTGACGGAAGTCATTCGACATCGCCAAAATAGCAGAGGAGGACACGGCGTACATCCATGAGATGAGTCCAAAAGGTCCCGGGAAAGCATCCAAAATGGAATCAGATGACATAAGACACGTAGCTTAAATGGGATTCTGTAAGCCAGTGCTCAGGAATGAAAAGGGGAAATCGCATGATCGCATTTCTTCTAATTATGGATAAATTAATAGCAGTGTTTCCTGTTACGTGGAGCCTATGTGTTTTGGAATTCAGGCGACCGGCAAGAAGTTGCAGTAATTCAATCTAGAGATTACAAGTGCATACAAAAGGATGCACAAAGAGGAAGGTTCCAAAAAAGACCAGACAGAACATATCTGTCAGAGGAAGAAACCACTTAGAAATATGGGTATGGAAAGATAAGGCGTTACTGAGTGGGACACTGAGTATTTTAGTAGATATATAGTGTACGAGAGGTTTACCCTTAATGATGGGGATGGGATTTGAGTCAGAGAGAAGAAAATACCATAGCAAGATTTAGTGCTATTCGGCAGTAATTTATGCTCAGAGAGCCAGTCAAGCAGAGAAAGTGTGAGTAGAAGTCAAAGAAGAAGTAGAATTTGGATATCAGCATAGACAAAAGTGGTAAAACTGAGTGACTGAAGGAGTCTAAGATGATGTTGAAAAGAAATGGACCAAGAATTGGTCCCTGTGGAACTCCTGATAGCAGGAGTTGAGGATAGGAGGTTGCACATGAATGATGAAAGACAAAGGAGCAGCCAGTTAGGTATGAATTGAACCAATGCAGAGTGGTAGAGAAAGCCCATAAGCCTTTTTCTGTCCAGTTTTAGCCAAAAGTTTAATTTTCAACCATGATTTGGCTTCAGTTGAAAATATATCCTGTCTCCAAACACAAGACAAGTCTGTGGGACCTTCCCCCCATAGTTCTGGTAGGAGGCAAGATCAACCAGGTCAAAAGCAGCGGACATGTTAAGGGAAAAGAAGAAGACATCTTTTCCTTTGTCTAGAATAAGCTTAATTTGCCAGACCCAAAAGTGTGTTCAGTAGAGTGGTGTGAGTGAAATCATGTTTGACAAGGATACAAGGCATCAGTTTGATCCAGAAAATTGGAGAACTGAGTAGCAACCACTTTCTCAGCTATTTTAGAGATGAATGGTAAACTGGAAACAGGCCTATAGTTAGTTACAGAGACGGAGTCTCCTTTAGGATCCTTCAAAAGTGAGTAGATGACCGCTTGTTTCCATGGGGTAGGGAAAAGCCCCAAGGTTAAGCTAGTTGTGCTCATGGAGCGAAGAGAAAGAAAAAGTGGCTGAAGGCATCATACTAAGAGAAGTGCAGGTAAGAGATCAGTGTAGGGGGAGGAAGATTTTAGGACGGCAATTATTTTTG
This sequence comes from Microcaecilia unicolor, assembly GCF_901765095.1. Classification (NCBI taxonomy): domain Eukaryota; kingdom Metazoa; phylum Chordata; class Amphibia; order Gymnophiona; family Siphonopidae; genus Microcaecilia; species Microcaecilia unicolor. The sequence goes on from NC_044034.1 coordinate 88,361,762, forward strand.
CCAGTTGAGTTTGGTAGGGGAGGTTAAAGAAGTGAAGGAAGACAAGGGAATGAAATACGAGGGAGAAGGGGGAAGATATAGATGATGACTGAGGTGTACAAAAACAGTCTAAGATTACCAAATTTATAAAAAAAAAAACAGTAGCAAACTCCAGAGTCAATAACTGGCATGATGCTGGCATGGATGGTCTGGTGAGAGGATTCAGGGTATGATAAAGATAGTCAAGTCACACCTGAGTAAGGATAAGTTCTCGTTTCACTTTTGCAGGGGTTTTTTTTTTTTTTTTTTTTTTTTAAATAAAAACTGGAGTGTGTCCTGAACACTTGCAGGGTTGCAGCAGATTGTCAAACAGATTCTTCTGACAAAAGGTGCTCTAAGTTGTAAATGTAATCATCTCCTTTGTCTCTCTCCCCTCAAACAGGAGTTGCTCCTCCTCCCAAAGCACTCTGAGTGCCACCCACCTATAGACCCCCCTGGGCCTACCTTACAATAACTGGTAGTCTAGGGGTGTAGTTGGGGCAGGAGCGATCCCCAGTTACTCCTGTCCACTCTGACTCTGATCTCAAAAACAGATGCCAGATGCCATGACTGGGGTATCAGTCCTGCCCCGACTATACCACTAGACTACCAGGGATTGTAAAGTAAAGTAGTTTGTTTTTTTTTTTTTTGGGGGGGGGGGGGGAGGGCACCATTGTTTTGGGGTTTTTTTCTGGTACTGCAAACGTAAGAATAGTTATGATCTTGCACAATAGTTTATATGGTAACTAGAATGCTACAAATAAATGCTTTTCAAACAACGTTTTAGCAGGAATTTCAACTGTAAACTTAGGATAAGCTCCTTAGGAATTAGCCTCTTTGTGGAGTGATGTCAGCTGTCACTCTGAGTGTGGTGACAAGTCAGAAACTGTAAAAGTATCATGGCTTTTAGTTTCAGTTTTCATTAGCTGCAATCCATGTGTGTGGAGGCTATTTTGCTTGGCAGTGGATTGGATTTATTAATCTGATATACCACCATATTACAATCATAAGATACAGCCTTTCATTTTAAATTATTATATCCTGGCTTGGATATTGTGAGTTTAGCAGAGGTATGCAGACTGCAAGCTCTGACAATCCATGGCAGCCCTCGCTGGGTCACATTCATACAACCAAACTTGGGATATATTCTTACATGGTAAAAAGTAAACTTTATATATAGGAGGAATAGTCGGCAGAAAACTTTAAAATTATCCATCAAGAATCTCTCAAACGGATCTAATGGCAGAACCCCAGGAATTTTGGGTAAGTTGAGCAAAATGAAGGTTCAAACGTTGATTAAAATTCTCTGTTTGTTCTATCCTATGTAGGGCTAGATTATCCTTAGCCATAGTACCCTTAAACTCATGCAGCACTTTCATATTCTGCAACTGCCTGATTTGGCCAGTAAGGTCCATTTTGGCAGCCATGACCACCTTTTCTAACGCTTGAAATTTGTTAAAAATCTAAGTTACCTCTCCTCAAGATTTATCGAGAGCAGCATCTATCCTATGAAGCATAACTTGCATTTGTAGTGTAAACTCTGTGGGAGCAAAAGGGAAGTCGTTGCTCATGTTTATTCCTCCTTCGGCATTCCTTCCCTTGCTAGGAGGTGCACCCACAGCACTTCCGGCAGCCTGTGCTTCTCCATTATGCGCGGCTGAGGACACTGGACATGGGGGGGTGGGGTGGGTTTGGATATTTAAGTGACAAAGATCTGATGTCCCCATGAAGATGGCTCTCCTTCGCCATTCTTCCATACAGGACTCAACTCTCCAAAAACATCTGAACACCAACGGGACTTGGTGAGAAAACGGTTGAGTCTCTGCTGCACTGGGGATGAAAGGGATGAAGTTGAAGCCAGAAGAGGTAAGAGCTAACATCTGCACCTGTCAGAGGCTGGTAAGTCATACTTTTCACATTTTTGGGGGGGGAGGGGAGGGGAGGGGGTTCCCCCCCCCCCCAATTCCCTCCAGTGGTCATCTGGTCATTTAGGGCACCTTTTTGTGCCTTATTCGTTCTGAAAACAGATGGACTTCATTGAAAAATGACTGAAAATATGTTTTGAAAATACTGAACATTTTTGTGAGAAAAAAAAACATCCAAATGCTGCTTTATACCACTTTTTGCCAAAGTCTTGAGGACAGAAGAAACTTGACCTGTCCCAAGTATCTCGGTATCACAAACTCCTTAATGAATGAAGTGCACTCTGGCATATCGAGCACAAGGGAAAGTCCAACTGTGAGTCTCACTCTCAGATACAGAAAGAAAGAGAAACTGAACTGATTTCATATATCTTCCTCCCTTATCATACATAAAGGAGTACTATCTCTAGATTTGCCGCTGGGTTACAGGGATCCTAAAAGCATCTCAGATAGCCCTAGGGTTACCATATCACTAAAGAGGAGTTGAGAACTGCAGGGATCGAACAGCACCACAGATGGTCCTCTGCTAACCATAGATGGTAACCAGAGAGGAGATGAGAACTGCTGTACATTGATGAAAGAGAAACTGATTACAGTATCTAGCCAGACAGATTAAAAAAAAAACAGGCAGATCCGTAAGAAATGAAATTTTTCAGTCTTTGGGAATAAAACATCCTTTAAAAGGTCAGAAGCATGCACTGAACAGTCATGCAGTACCAGGTTTGTCAGAGGACACAAACAGGAGAATACAGGTGCTGATCAGCAACAACAATGGATGAAGCTAATACATCCTCAAATCTGCCTGGGCTAGTTAATGGGAGAACCTAGCACTACCAGAAATCTACGTTAGTCCTCAAAGTATAAAATAGTTGGAACCAGCAGAAAAAGGATACAAATCCCAGCTATTATTTAAAAGGGAGACAAATATGAATCATTGTGATAAAACATGGACTTTACCATTGTATTATGCAGGGTCTTATAGCTATAAAAAAAAAAACCCCACCAAGCGGGAAGTATATATTGACAGATATTTCCATTGTATTGAGAATACAGACTGAACAATCCTAATTCCAGCAAACCCCACCAAGGGTTTAAGGAACTGGAGAATCTGATCTGTACCAATAATGGACCAAAGCTGTGGCTGGCCAACTGTAACGTCCCTCTGAGAGCCAAACTGCAATGTCCCTCTGAAATTGCATAATAAGTCTGACTGCCAAATGTCTCAAATGACCCGCCAGCCTTGCAAATTCCTCTCATGCAGGGCACCACCACACACAATTCAGGAGAATCCCATTCCTTCTCCAAATAATAACCTGGCACTCCCCAGTGTGAAATACCCTCACTACTGAGGGCTCCTCACCCGGAGACAAGGCAGCTTAGAAAAGAACCTTCTCCAGCAAACACAAAATACCTCATCCTCACAAGGGCTGATCCTCCAGGTCCTCAAAAAAAAAAAAAAAAAAGAGGAACCCCCATGCCACTGCCACACACTTTAGCTGAGGAAGTTTGGAACCCTATGAAGGCTCCTCAACACCCCAAAGGCCCAGGGTCCACCTCCAACAGAGACTGAAAGGCTGGAGGACCAACGTCCACACATCACTCGGGTGAAAAGCGAAGGAAAGCCCCCTCTGTACACTTCCAAAGAGTCTGACGGAAAAGAAGTGGACCATAGGTGCAGCACTCTCTGAAGGGGAATGAGCCCTTCTGCGCTTCATATTCTGCCAATTATCAGGGAATAACGCCTCAGAGGGCATACCCAGGCTAGAATCCACCGGGGGGGCATTAGAAGAGGCCCATGCCGGGCTTTGTGGGAGAGCTCTTTTAAGCATGTATGCTTTATGCATTAATAAGACAAAATCAGGGGAGGAAAAAAAAAATAAAAAAATAAAAAAAATAAAAACCTCACCCTGGGCACCCGGCTCTCTGCCGGGGCTAGTAGCTCCCATATCAGACTCACTCCGAGGCCTCCCCCCGGGCTCAGGACTCTCCGTCTCAGCGGAGGTCGCGCCATGTAGGAAATTCAAAATGGCGCCCGCTGCCAGCTCAGAGCACGAAGAATCGTTGCTCGCCATGCTCGGCCCGGCTCTAACGTCTGTATAGCACGATTTACAGAGCCCCGCTGCTGATCTGCGCTTGCCACACTTGGAACAGCATTTTACTGTCTCCGCAGCCATCGCCGAAAACGGCGGTAAAATTAAAAATGGCGGTTCGCGCCAAAAGCGCCCCGAACGCAGGCCCACCCCGGAGGAGTCAGAAAACACTCTTAACTCACTGGACCGAGTATCACAGCTCCGGTCCCACAGAAAAAGGCAAGGAAAAACCTCTGTTCCAGCGTCTAAGCGCTTTTTTTTTTTTTTTTTACGCTGTGAGGAAAGCAAAGGTAAATAGAACTCGAGGCTCAGGTGAGTGGGAAAGGCAGGGAAAGGGCGAACCTATGTGCCTGCATCCACTGTTGGTGGGGAACGACAGGGAAAGCTAAGCAATGTGTCCACATCCACGGAGGTATGGGTAAGGCAGGGAAAGGGCAAACCTATGTGCCTTTAAAGTGAAGATGCTATAGCCTCCAACACCCCTGCTAACAACTGGCAAAAGCACAGGAGCAACCTCAAGGCAGATTTTAAATGGAGCTCGAAGAAGCTGCAGCCACTCTGCTAGGGGAGATAGAGAATACTGAAGAGAGGCAGTGGAGCAAGCTGGTATGAGGCACTGAAAAAAGTGTGCTCTCTATACTACTACTACTATTTAACATTTCTAGAGCGCTACAAAGTGTACGCAGCACTGTACAAACACAGAAGAAAGACAGTCCCTGCTCAAAGAGCTTACAATCTAATAGACAAAAAGTAAAGCATTTAAATTTAAAATATTTAAGCAGTCAAGCACAAGAGAACAGTTACAGAAGGACTGAAGATGTTGAAGGGTGGTCAGTGTGATTAGGTGTAACTCTGGTTGGAGTAGTGGGAGAAGGTGATAGAAGAATAGAAATGGGTGATGTAAAAGTAATGAGTGGGTTGATAGGGAGGTTATATAAGACATGTCACTCTAGGGGTGGGTGGGACTAAGTCTAAAGCAGGAGAAGGTATTCTCTGCAGCCTATCTGTGAGATGGAAAATGCTCTCTGAAGCTGCTGCTATAAGTTGTTAGTTTTCTCTCCCTGAAAGAGATCCAAGCCACACCCACGAAGTTCAAACTGTCTGAGGGAGGGTGAGGGGAGGAAATGGCAGTGTTTGATGAAAAAGAGAGCTCAGTTTGATATCTATCTCCCTCTGCTGGTTGATGGACACAACGCATCTGTAATCGCTGCATCTGCTTGATGACAAGGAAAGTCCTATTGCTTAATGTCAAAGGCATCAATAATCCTATTAAAACATGCTAAGTTAATGCTTTACTATAAACATTTGCATGCATAAGAATATAACATAAGAGTAGCCATACTGGGTCAGACCAATGGTCCATCTAGCCCAGTATCCTGTTTTCCAAACAGTGGCCAAGCCAGGTCACAAGTACATGGCAGAAATCCAAATCGTGGCAACACTCCACACTATAAATCCCAGGCAGTCGCTTCCCATGTCTGTCTCAATAGTAGACTATGGACTTTTCCTCCAGAAATTTCACCTATTCTTTTTTTAAACCCAGATACGCTAACTGCTGTTACCACATCCTCTGGCAGAGTTCCAGAGCTTAACTATTCATGGAGTAAAAAAATATTTCCTCCTGTTTTAAAAGTATTTCCATGTAACTTCCTTGAGTGTCTCCTAGTCTTTCTACTTTTGAAACGAGTAAAAAAAAATTTTGATTTACTTCTCGTTCTACACCACTCAGGATTTTGTAGACCTCAATCATATCTCCCCTCATCCATCTCTTTTCCAAGCTGAAGAGCCCTAACCTCCTTTAGCCTTTCCTCATACGAGAGGCATTCCATTCCCTTTATCATTTTGGTCGCTCTTCTTTGAACCTTTTCTAATTCCACTATATAGTAACATAGTAACATAGTAGATGACGGCAGAAAAAGACCTGCACGGTCCATCCAGTCTGCCCAAGAAGATTAAAAAAAAAAAAGTAGCACATATGAATTTATTTGTACTGTCCTCTACAGGGCACAGACCATATAAGTCTGGCCAGCCCTATCCCCGCCTCCCAACCACCAACCCCGCCTCCCACCACCAGCTCTGGCACAGACTGTATAAGTCAGCCCAGCACTATCCCCGCCGCCCAACCACCAGCCCCGGCACAGACCGTATAAGTCTGCCCAGCACTAGCCCCGCCTCCCAACCACCAGTTCTGCCATGAAATATGTGCCCGCACCTTTGAGTATTGCGTTCAGTTCTGGTTCCTGTATCTCAAAAATATCTTTTTTGAGATACAGCAACCAGAATTGAACGCAATACTCAAAGGTGCGGACACAACAGAGCAATATAAATGCATTATAGTATTTTTGGTTTTATTCACCATCCCTTTCCTAATAATTCCTAGCATCCTGTTTGCTTTTTTGGCCGCCAATGCACACTGAGCAGAAGATTTCAGCGTATCATCTACACCACCACCCAGATCTTATTCTGAATGCTGACCCCCAAGGTGGACCCTAGCATTAGGTAACTATGATACGGATTATTCTTTCCAATATGAATCACCTTGTATTTGACCACATTTCATCTGCCATTTGGACACCCAGTCTTCCAATTTCTTAAGGTCTTCCTGCAATATTTCACAGTCCGAATGTGTTTTAACAACCTTGAATAGTTTTGTTATCTGCAAATTTAATCACCTCACTCATCGTTCCAATTTCCATATCATTTATAAATATGCTAAATAGCACCAGTCTCAGTACAGATCCCTGCAGCACTCTACTGTTCACCCTCCTCCATTGAGAGAAATGACCATTTAACCCTACCCTCTGTTTCTGTCCAATAACCAATTCCTACTCCACACCAAAACCTTACCTGCTATCCCATAACTAATTTTCTCAGGAGCTCATGAGAAACTATCAAAAGCTTTCTGAAAATCTAGGTACACTATATCAACCGACTCACCTTTATCCACATGTTTATTCACACCTTCAAAGAAATAAAGCAAACTGGTGAGGCAAGACTTGTCTTGGCTGAACCCACCTATTTTGTGCAATTCTACACTCTTAGCTGTTTTGCGTAGATAACTCCACAGCACTGGCATTAGTCACTGCTGTTACACAACTTCAGGAAATCTCTGATACTGTGGTTTTAATCTAACAGGCTTCCGTTCTTGGTTGTCCTGTCTGAGTGTCTCATATTTCATGGCATGTCTCAAAGTCCTTATGCTCTCATCTTGCTCATATGATAATTGAATTTTCATACTGCTGTCTCAACTGGAGATATTTGTAGATTATCTGAGAAATATAAAATGGTACCCTTGAGGACACAGATATATGCCAGGTCATATAATATTTATGCAACCTACTTTGGACTTTTGCTGAGAGCAAATACACCTCTGTTGCTGTTTTTGTTTGTACTTTTTAAAAACAAACTTCACATGTGTTGTGCTTATCCTGCTGGTTGTAGAGCTGCTCTTTTGTAATCACAAATCGTAAATATTTAATGTCTAGCTTTTGGGAGCTAGCCATCCCCCTTTCCTCAGGTCAGAACAGATATTGCAAATAATTCTCTAACTTATCAACTAAAAGTATTCCGAGATTGTTACCTCCAAAAGAGTGCAATACATGGCTGTATATTTGTGGGTTTTGGTCACTAACACACCCTGCAGCTTCTTAAACAAAGGCTTGGGCTTTGTTCAGATTGACCATTACCCTTGACAAAAACATCCAACCTGCTGTTCTCCCTTCATGTCCCTTATATTTTTTTTTACAGTCAAAAAATAATTGCGTATTTTTAAGCAAACTTATAGTCAGTTTGTTGCCAACTGTTCTTTGAATTCAGAGTGGGGGAGTAGCCTAGCGGTTAGTGCAGTGGACTTTGATCCTGGGCAACTGAGTTCGAGTCCCACTGCAGCTCCTTGTGACTCTGGGCAAGTCGCATAACCCTCCATTGCCCCGGTACAAAATAAGTACTTGAATATATGTAAACCACTTTGAATGTAGTTGCAAAAACCTCAGAAAGGCAATATATCAAGTCCCATTTCCCTTTTCTCCAGATACCATGCAACACATACATGGGGGCTTATTTTCAAAGCACTTAGCCTTCCAAAGTTCCATAGGTTTCTATGGAACTTTGGAAGGCTAAGTGCTTTGAAAATATGCCTACTGGTCAACTTAAAAATTTAAAACATTTTTATACAGAAGTAAACAGTTGCTACTTAAATCTTCCACTAGAAAGATAAAAATGTATTTTAAAAAATGCTGTTTTAAACAGTATAAATGGATTCATACCAGGTGGTTTTTGGTCTCAGAAGATGAATTGTAATCAACATATTACATTTTACCTAAAGTATCTACTTTTCATGTTCTCATACAGATATATACAAGGGCTTAAATACAAAAATACTCAAAACAAAGAAGAGATAGCATTCTCCTACACACCACAATTATGTAAGTTATAATTACCAGTACTTTAGATCTTGAGCAAAAAAAGTTAAAGCCTAATAGCTATTCACTCCTGAATGTTATCCGGCAATGAAATGGGTAAACTGACCTCTATATCTGAATATAATTCCAGTAACAGTTACATGTTTCTACAATGCATAAACAAATTAAGAAATCCATAAATGTAGACTTTAGTTAGATTTATCAAATCTATTTGTGTTAGGTTAGATTGTCAACTTGCATATATTGAGAAATCAAAAATTAAAAACATAAGGAGTTTAAGGCACAAAATGCTCAATGAAGAATTAGTAATCACTATAGTAGTACACAGGGTTTTTTTTTTTTGTTTTCTTAGAGGGGGGGGTTACCTTTCTACCAATAAGGATATATAATCAACATTCTTAAAAATTAGAAATCCGCTCATTTTTTAAAAACACATTTTGTTGGAATACAGTGTGCCTACACAAGCATTATGAATTAGGCGCAGCAGAAAAAACAAAATCTTCTATTTCATATCATCTTTAGTTGCCTAAAGACTCTTCCACAATCTTATTAAATGACAAAGGGGCTCATTTTCAAAGCACTTAGGGCCCTGTCTACTAAAGTGCACTAGCATTTTTAGCACTTGCGAACGCTAGAGACACCCATAGGAATACATATGGGTGTCTCTAGCATTAGCACACACTAAAAATGCTAGCGCGCCTACCGCACAGATTAACCAGGGCCCTAAGACTTACAAGTTCCATAGGTTACTATTGTGTCATTTTCAAAGCACTTAGATTTACAAAGTTCCATTGGTTATTATGGAACCTTGTAAGTCTAAGTGCTTTGAAAAATACACTTCCTCCCTCCTGTTCCTTATTACAATGGCTGGGTGTTTGTTTTGTTTTTTAATGTTACATGTACTCAATTATGTATCTTTTGTACTCCTTTAATTTTACCTTAAAAATTCTAAAATATTTAACTAAAAAAAAAGTAAAAAAGGTAAAATTATGTATCTTACCTGATAATTTTCTTTCCATTAGTCTGTATAGATCAATCCATAAATGAGTGGATTATGTCCATCCACCAGCAGGGGAGATAGAGAGCAATCTTTTGGCTCCCTATATATGGTCATGTGCAGTCACCAACTCCTCAGAATGTCGATACCAAAGCCCATGGACCTTGAGAAGTTCTTCTGCGACTGCCAACTCATTAACCCTATAACCGCCGAAGCGGGAGGAACTGAATCGATTAATTGGCCCTGCCACCGCAAAAGCGGGAGAAACTCAAACAGCTCACTTAAACAGATTCGCCCCAACTCCAGGCAAATCAGGAAACTTAAACTTGTTGAAGTTGAACTTGACTTGACTCAAACGGAACTTGAGTTAGAAATTGAAGTTGCCTCTGAAAAAACAAACTCAAGAAAAATACACCACCGTTTTCTGGGCGGGGCTATGGATTGATCTATACAGACTAATGGAAAGAAAATTATCAGGTAAGATACATAATTTTACCTTCCATAGCATCTGATAGATCAATCCATAAACGAGTGGGATGTACCCAAGCAGTACTTACCCAGGGTGGGACTCAGAAATCCCAAACAGCAAGACCGAGGTGCCGAAAGCCACATTAACCCCTTGTGGCCATGTCCAGGCGACAGAGTTTGGAAAAGGTCTGGAAAAAAAAAAAAATGAACAAGCCGCCGATCTACGAATCTATTCCAGAGAGATCAATCTCAATTCTGCCATATAAGCCGCCGAAGCTCTCATAGAATGAGCCTTCTGATGTGCTGTCGGTGATTTTCCAGAAAAATGTATGCTGAAGCGATAGCTTCCTTGACACCAGAAGCCACTGAAGGCTTGAATGCCTTGTGACCTTTGAGGTTCAGCAAACAAAACCAAAAAAGATTATCCATTTTCCGGAAATCATTTGTCACCTTCAAGTATCTGATGAGTATCCGCTTAACATCCAGGCATTGAAGGACGAAAAACTCCTTCGTATCATCCTCCACTCGGCACGAAGAAAGGCAGAGTTGTTGATTCCTATGAAAACAACACACACCTTGGCAAAAAGGAAGGCACTGTACATATAGAGACCCCCACTGCCGAAAACTGTCGGAAGGGGTCTCTACCAGACAAGGTTTGAAGTTCTGACCCTCTTCTTGCCGAAGAGATTGCAAACAGGAACACAGACCTCAGTGTCAAAACATTCAGAGAAATTCGAGAAAGAGGCTCAAAAGGAGGCATCTGCACTGCTCGCAGGACCAAGAAAAGAACCACGAAGATATGATCGATCTCAGGGGAGGTGCCAGTTGGTTAACTCCCCTTAGGAAGCGCACCATAACATGGACAAGAAAGAAACCCTACACCCGTCCTCTAAAGTAGGCCAAGGCCGCTGAGAACCCAGAGAGAGTCTCTTCTGGAGACCCTCCTGAAGGAAGGTCAAGACGGAAGCTACTGACGCCTAAGCGGGAGACTGATCCTGCTGCATACCAGGACTCAAAGGTGCGCCAAACTCTGGCACAAGCTGTTGGTTCGGAGCGCCACCTCACTCTCCTCATAGTGGCTATGACTCTGTACGGAAAACTGTTATACATCAGTCTAGTCCTCCCAATAGCCAGGCCGTAAGAGCACATGGAGTGGGCCCTAAATCGCAACTGGACCCTGGCGCAAAGTTCCTTGATGTGAGGAAGACGCAAAGGCTCCTGAAGAGTCGCATGAGGTCCACCTAACACAGGCGCCTGGACCAACCTGGGGCTTGAGCACCACTCACCCCGGGTGCAGAACCACCCGTCTCAGACTCCTGTACAACATGACCAAGAGGGAAAGACATATAGAAACTCTTCCACAGGCCATAGCTGAAGGAGGGCATCGAAACCCAGAGTCTGAGGGACCAGGCCTCTGCTGAAGAAGCACGGAGCTTTGGAGCTGGCAGGGGTTACCAACAAATCCATGGCCGGCAGACTCCAGCGGCTTGTGAACCACGAGAACCCCTGGTCTGAGAGCTGCCACTCTCCCAGACCCAACGCATGTCGACTGAAAAATCTGCCTCGACATACGGATATCTTGCAATGTGCGCTGCCGTCAGTTGCTCCAAATGCTGTTCCGCCCAAAGGTACCAGCACCTCGCTTCCCCGGCTAAGGGAGCGGTCCTGGTTCCTCCCTGCTTGCTGACCTAGACCACCGCCGTGGCCTTGAAGGACTGCTCCGCACCAAATTCTTGAACAACAGCTGCAGAAAGTCCTGGAGGGTCAGACGAATCGTCCTCAACTCCTAGAGAATGAAGGGCCACTGCGCTCCAGCAGGGCCTAAATACCTTGTGCCGACCGTCCCTGGCAGAGAACCCCCAACCTGACAAACTGGCATCTGCGGTGACTGCAAACCACAAGGGCGTCGTCCGGGGCTTGCCCAGACAGAGAGTCTTACCGCCATTCTCCGACACTGGGGACCAACGGCTGAGCAGAGAATGCTGTACCTGCCTCCCAGGTTCGCGGCGCTGACTTGGGTAACAAGTTGGAGACCTGAGAGTCGAAGATCACTCCTAGGTACTCCAGAGAGCGTGAAAGACTCATCCGAATCTTCTCCCGAAGGATAATCTAACCCAAGGATCGCAGTAGGGAGAGAACCCTGACCACGGCTCTCACACCTACCTCAAAAGATGGGACCCGGACCAGACCGTTAACTAGGTAAGGGAACACTGCGTTGTGTTGCTGAAAAAGACTACGATGAGAACTATCACCTTGGAGAAGGTGCGAGACTCTGTTCCAGCACGAAAGGGAGGCCCTGGAATTGAAACAGGCAGTTCAGGACTGCAAGCAGAGACAACGCTGAAACGGGGTCAAAATGAAATGTGCAAATAGGCCTCTTATATCCAGAGCTGACAGAAATTCTCCGTTCCTTACGGTGTCCAAGAACGACCGGAGGTACTCCACCCTGAAGTGACTCACTCTCAAGGGCTTGATGACTCCCGAAATCGAGAATAGGCCGAGAGGAACTTCCTTCCTTGGTCCCAGAAAATAAATGGAATAGCGTCCTGTGCCACATTGTACCACAGGAACGGGCACGGCCTGACCAACAGAATGAGACTATCCAGAGACAGCTTGACTGCCGCGAACTTGCAGGGACTTGCAATGAGGCCAAGAACAGCCTCTTCAGCTTGTAGCCGTCTCGGATAAATCCGAGGAGACATTCGTTCGTCGCTACCCTGGCCCACTCACCCAAGAAGGAGGACAGCTGTCCTCCTAGCAAATCCAGGTCAAGCGCCAGGACCCCAAAAAATGGCCACGAGCCCTAGGGGTAGCTCTAGAAGCATTACTGCCGAAGCGACAGTCTCCACGAAAAGACAGCTGGCAGACACTGCTAGAAATAGAGCGTTATCCAGACGATACTGGAGGGCCCCTCGAATACAGCCTCTGGAGGAGACCATACAAGAATTTGCCCTATTCCTGACCTCTGGGAGCCGCTTGATTCCTTGGAATCTCCGAGCTCCGACACTATCTAAACCAGCTCGACTCCGAAGAGGAGCTTACCCGCGAATGGCATCTTACCATACTGCCCTATAATCCGTGTCAGCTGCCCCATGGCGAAGCGAAGGCCTACGGCGGTGAGAAACAACTAAGGAAGTCCCTTAGTATCAGCCCGAAGGCATCCTATAGCCGATCCGTCACATAGGCCCAATCTATTCTAAGGTTGGACCAGCTGATATTAACCCCCCCCCCCCCCCCCCCCCCACAGAGGAAGTCTGTTGAAAGGCGGTAAGGCCAGGCCTGACCACGTAAGAGCTGCAAACAGCAGCCTACAACACAGGGAGGGTAATACAAAGACCTACTGCAATGCGGCTTCTAACCTCCTGTCCTGCGTGTCCTTGACAGCGGTGCCGCCTTCCACAGGCAAAGCTGTCCTGGATCCCTGAAATGACAAGAGATTCCACAGAAGGAAGGTGGGAGAACTTGCGCTCCCCCTCAAGAAGGGGAACAAGCGCTGCATGACCTTAGCGACCCGAATGGCAGCCTCCTGAGAACCCCATTGCCCCGCAATAAGAGCCTTTAGAGCCTCGAAAGGTGGAAGGCTCTAGGCGGGCGCCTGGTGGCCGAAACTATAGAAGGAGCCACCAAGAAGGAAGGCCCACCATAGGTGCTGAGATTCCCAGAATTTTCATAGCCCGCACAATCAGGATTGGAACTGCTCCTTGCGAAAGAGGCGGGCAAGAGCGAAAACATCTGCTCCCTCTGAGACCTCACCGTCCTCCTGAGTGCTGGGAAACCTAGACCTGCTGCCCTCATCTACCCCAAAACAGCAGACTCCAGGTCTAGAGGTAGGGGGGGTACCCTGGGGTGCTTGTGAGACCCTCAGAGCTACTATCAGCCAGAGGAGTCCCAGCCCTTAAAAGCAAAAAACCTCGTGCCTAAGGGCACAAAATCTGGGGAAAAGCTTCATGCTCCGCTCCCACAACCACACCGTCAACCACACCGTCTCCGAAACGGCTTTAGAAATAAAGACATGGAGGTTCGCGAATCTAAGATGGCACCGGTGCTTCGGTCTGAGAAGGCACCACGCAGGAAGAAAAGGCACTGCTTAACTTAGGTGCCTTTCCTGAGCCACCCTTCTTTGGAGCGTCCTGCTCTGTTAAGGAGCCATCGCGAACGGGGGAAAATACAACAAAAGTTGCCATCAGTAAATGAGCAGCTATCGCAGAAGGCGCTCCACAACTGGTGGCAAAAGGGCAGGCAAAGGCGGACAACGCCGCGCTTCTCCCGTCGGCCCTGAACCGCGGACCGGGGATACAGTCGCCGCACTATAAATCCCGGAATCCCCCTCCCGCTTAAGCTGTCAGTACCTGAACGACCGGAGCTGCAACAAATCTGTCCAAGTGAGCAAACACCTGTTCCTCTGTTTTTCTTCGAAGCTTTTTTTTTTTTTTTTGGCAGGAGAAAACTCACGTTGCGCTGGCTCCAGCGGGAGGGGGGAGAAGGGTGTCACCGCTCGATCCCAAGCCTGGGAGAGCCCTCAACCCCGGGGGTTAACAACTACCCCTGCAAAGCAGGAGAGGAGCCCCACCAGTGCTCAACTACACCTGCAAAGCAGGAGAGGAGCCCAAATCCAAGCTCAACTACACCTACAACGTAGGAGAGGAGACCAAAGCAGAGCTGCTGAGTCTTGTGACCATTCCCTGCTACATAGAGAGAATACTGAGGAATTGGTGACTGCACGTGACCATATATAGGGAGCCAAAAGATTGCTCTCTATCTCCCCTGCTGTTGGATGGACATAACCCACTCGTTTATGGATTGATCAGACGATATGGAATAATTTTTAAGCAGTTTTAGTGATATTCAATTTTATTTCATATGGGAAGCTTTCAAATAAATTAAAAAGCTGTGAAATAAGGTGAAAAAACAAAACAAAACCTTTTGTTCTCCACCTTTTAAAGCGCTGGGCTGAAAAAGGGGATGGGAAAAGAGAAAAATGAGATGCTGGACCAGCAGTAGGGGTGGCGCCTTTACAAGGGGGGGGGGGGGGGGCCTAGCACCGGCCCTGTTAGAAGCCCAGACGAGATGTTTTTCACATACCAAAAAAAGTCAAAGGGACATCCAGGGACAGCCAGCATGGTTAAAAGGTGAAGTGAAAGAGGTTAAGAGACACAAAAGAAACATCTTTCAAAAAAAAAAAAAAAAAAAAATGGAAAAAGGATCTTAAAGAAAACAGAAGCTAAGCACTGATAAGCATTGCTAAAGAAAAGCTAAAAATTTGAGAAGCTTGCCACAGAGACACTCATAGTAAAAACTTCTCTCCATGGACAACCAGAATCCAGCGCCACACTGATGGTGATGTAATCGCACACTTCTGGAATGCTGGAACTCTCTCCTAGCAACCAATTCAAATAATACTACTGCCCCTATGCACACTCCCTCTTAGAATCCCTTTTTCTGTTAACTTACCAGTCTTTCATCTGCATAGATATGGTTGAGTTTTTCTATTCTCTTAGTTTTAGGATTTGTTGTTTTATCAGTACAGTATGTCGCTTTAGAAGCCAAGATTCAAGAGAAGTCCTCGTAAGAGGAAGATCTTGAGACTAGACACACGATTGGTGTGTCAAGTGCAAAATTGCTTAAAGGGTGCCCCCATTTCTCCTCAAGCAGGTCACATGCGGTAACTGAAGTTGAAGGATTTTTTTAGCGCAATTATTCCTTCCTCGAAAAAAGCTTTAGTGAAAACAAAGAATTTACAAGCTCAACTGAGCAAGCTTTGAGATCTAGCTGCTCTTCTCCGGTGCTGTGAGATAGAAATGTGCAGCAGGGTGGAGTCAGCTCCGATACAGTAAACTCGACACTCCACGGAGTTCTTGAAGAAGGCTGTGTTGCTAGACACAATGTTGAAGTTCGCATCAGAGCAGGTTGAGTCAGAACTGAATGTCACAATGCAAAGGGCAAAGGTCAGCCTCGCCGGAGCAGGGCAGTGGAATTGGAGCTTCTTCAAAACGGCACAGAATGGAGGATCTCTACCTCCACTCTTCCCCAGCTTCCATTAGTTTAATGAGAAGTAGCAAGTACATTCCGGAAGCTTTCTTCTCCATTTCACCTCCTCTGTTGGAGCGCACAGTGCAGCAGCCACACCCCTTTTTGAGAAGATGCAGCACGACTTCTTGCAGGAAAAAAAGGAGGGGGAAAAAAAAGAAGTGTGCAGCTTTGCCTTCTCTGGACCCTGTCTCCATCATTGGAGCAGGTAGAAGTCATCTTCTTCTTCCTCTGAGTGCTTTTCAGTACAGCGAGAGGAAGATTTTGCTTCGCCTGTGCAAACTCCATGTTTTTTCACCTGTTCCTGATATTCCTGTCTCTCAGGAGGATGTTTCATACCTAGCATTCCTGCAGAAACTTTCAACTGTTTTACTAGGGGTTCATTCACCAGGATTCCCCAAGTTACATGGACCTTTAGATTAAGGAGAACTCAAAGGATAAGGCCACAAAGCTACAAAATAAAATTTTCTAAATAAAGAATTCGAAAAGAGAAATTTTTTTTTTTGTTCTGCCAACTGCAAGTGACAAATCTAGTACATGACAAAAGGAAAGAAAGACTTACTTTCTGTACCAGCATCATTGTTCATAAGTGTAAAGAGACTACACTAATAAGCAATTACACATTAAGAAAACACTTCTACAATAGTTAATGTATGCACGTGATCCACAGTAAAAGCATCTTTACACAAAGTTATTCTAACTAGACGTTATGCTTCATAACTTGACTCCTTTCAGAAAAGTTAGTATACTAATTAAGTGATCATATTTTGGCAAAAATTTCCCTAGGATTCCATCAGTGCAACTGAAACCAAGGCAGAGTCAAACCTGGTGCATCGCAACAAAATTATTACACAAAATAAAATTGAAAGCACAACATTTTAAGGCTAAAAGTATTTAAAAAATTGATGCAATTTACTAAAGGACAAAGACTGTGCATTAAAAGGGCATAACGTTTTGAAGCATCTCTTACAAGAAACAAATGCATAGGTCAAAAGGAATGGCAACATGGATTCCTGCCCTCCTCTGTCCCCCTTCCCACCTCTACAATAAGTTGAGAAACAGAACAACATTTTATCAGCTTTCTTTAGTTATTAGATGCCCACTACACATTTGCAAAAGGAGAAAACAAAAACTGGTCTATTTTGGCCCATACCGAATACTAGAAAATCTAAAAGATTAGACCATTCTAAAATGTTAACACTATAAATATTCCTTTAAGTAGAAAATTCACTTTTGCTCAAAACTACAATTTCTTTTTTTATAAACTCTATATGCTATCATAGCTGTTGATTAGAAAACAATTTAGACAATATCTCCTTCCATCATTTGTACAAAAATGAAATATGTTTCACAGAAACAAAGCATGGTTTTCATTTTCCTATTTAAAATATGCCCAACTCCTCAAATTTTCCCTCATTTTTCATATAAAAGCAAATTGCTACATATTTCCAACTCTTGTGAATTCCAGCAAGCTTTGAACCTAGTACTACTACTACTTATTTCTATAGCGCTACTAGACGTACGCAGCGCTGTACACTTGAACATGAAGAGACTGTAAGCTCTGTCGAGCAGGGACTATCTAATTAGGACAGACAAACAGGACAAACAAGAGAAGGGAATTTTAAAGTGAGGATGATAAAATAAGGGTTCTAAACAAGTGAACAAGGGTTAGGAGTTAAAAGCAGCATCAAAAAGGTGGGCTTTTAGCTTAGATTTGAAGACGGTCAGAGATGGAGCTTGATGTACCGGCTCAGGCAGTCTATTCCAGGCATATGGTACAGCAAGATAAAAGGAGGAGAAGGGTGCAGATAAGAGATTTACCCAGTGACCGGAGTTCCCGGGGAGGAATGTAAGGAGAGATGAGAGTGGAGAGGTACTGAGGAGCTGCAGAATGAATGCACTTATAGGTCAATAAGAGGAGTTTGAACTGTATGCGGAAACGGATAGGAAGCCAGTGAAGTGACTTGAGGAGAGGGCTAATATGAGCATAACGACCCTGGCGGAATATTAGTCGTGCAGCAGAATTTTGAACAGATTGAAGAGGAGAGAGATGGCTAAGTGGGAGACCTGTGAGAAGCAAGTTGCAATAGTCTAAGTGAGAGGTGATAAGAGCGTGGATGAGGGTTCTGGTAGTGTGTTCAGAAAGGAAAGGGCGAATTTTGCTGATATTATAGAGAAAGAAACGACAGGTTTTAGCAGTCTGTTGAATATGTGCAGAGAAGGAGAGGGAGGAGTCAAAGATGACCCTAAGGTTACGAGCTGATGAGACAGGAAGGATGAGAGTGTTATCCACAGAAAGAGAAAATGGGGGAGGAGGAGAGTACTACTACTACTTATTTCTATAGCGCTACTAGACAGGGTTTCTCAACTCAATCCAGTCCTAGGGACATGCCTAGCCAATCATGTTTTCAGACCACCCACAATGAATATGCATGAGAAATTTGCATAGAATGGAGGCACGGTATGCAAATGTCTCATGTATGTTCATTGTGTATATTCTGAAAACCTAAGTGGCTAGATGAGTCCTGAGGACAGGGCTGAGAACCCCTGTCTTAAAATGATGGCCTGGTACACATTGGGTTTTCTATACTTATATGCAAAGCAACAATTCAACTGGCAGCATGAGCAAAGTCTAAAAGGTAACAAGGGTGGAGAGTAAGATACCCTGATGCTCTTAGCTAAAAATGTCACTGCCCTACCAGAATGAAGAGTCTTATTACATTATTTGGCTTTTTCAACCTTAGCTCAAAGTAGGTTACAATAAACTGCCACTAGTAACATAATAGATGACGGCAGAAAAAGACCTGCACGGTCCATCCAGTCTGCCCAACAAGACAATTCATATGTGCTACTTTTTGTGTATAACCTACTTTGATTTGTACCTGTGCTCTTCAGGGCACAGACCGTATAAGTCTGCCCAGCACTATCCCCGCCTCCCAACCACCAGCCCCGCCTCCCGATCTCAACTAAGCTCCTGAGGATCCATTAACTATTAGCACCATCAACAAAGTGTTAGCAACATCCTAGCCATGAGCATTGTCAAGGGCACTATTTTCACCTTACAAAGGAAGGAAACACATTCTACAAGGCATCTGGGCCACAGTTCGATTACAGCAACAGACAACATAAGTATTCAGAAACCTAAACAAGGGAACTTCCTCCTCTCCTCTTGTGTCTGGGTGGTCAATCTGTCACAGCCCTAGCAGATAACCATCTTCAATCACCATGGTTTCAGGCACTGTGTGGCACTTGCCTGATTGCAAGGCCACTGCCTCGACCTCCAACTTCTAGATGCTTTTACCCACAAAAGCCAAACTTCACATAACAACCAACCATTAAGGTTAGCTTGGGTTTCTGCTTCTATCGCAACAGAAAAAAAAAAACCTGAAGGCAAAAGAAGGGACAACATAAGGACAGGACAGCAGAGCAATGTCATCTGTGCCCATGGAACCCTAAACACTCAACAAGGCTCTATCCCATTACGGCTCATCCTCCAATCCCAGAGCTAGTTAAGAAGTATTCAAATAATAACATCTATATTTACCCACAACAATGGACCCTCCCTCCCCCCACAAGCAAGGGAGAGTGGACAAGAGATAAGGGCGGGTTACCTCCAGGCTCTGAGCTATGTTGAGGCTGACCGGAGGTATCCACCCCCCCAAGTCTCAAACTTTAAAAAAGTGAATACAGCAGAAGAGACACTGCTAATAGCCTTGCCCACAACAGATGTAAGGTCGAAGACCAGGCAAAGTTTTGGGGCTACAAAATTTGACAGTACAGACTTAATATTAAGGGCACCATAATGACAAACAAGGATGCATAAAAAAAAAAACGAACTACTTCTGTAGCTCTTTAAGCCAATAGGAAAACATTTTAGTACCCTCCTGGAGAAGAATTCCACCTCACTTCTCTATGAGGTAGCCACAATGGTGAGACGTGTAGAATAGTAGCTCAATTTTGGTCTCCGTACATGCTGAAGAAGTCTCTGCCACTCCTGCCATTGTATGAAATTTTCCTTCTAGAGATGTCTTCATGAGCCACCATTAAAATATGGCCTCAGATGGCAGAAGTCAGCTGCAGGAGAACATACACTGTGGGAAGGAAAGCTTTTGACATGCTCCCTCCTACTGAAGGACAGTCACCACTGTTCTCATTGCTGATTGGGTTGACAATGAGCAAATGGGGTGGGGTCTGAGTGTATCATGTTATAAAAAGGGAGGGCAGTACAAAATAAAGGTGTATGTACACAGGTTCCATGCATTGCCCTGATACTTTTCTTTTCCTCATTGAGAACCTACTCTCCTTTGCAAACAAAGTGGAACACACATGCGACCTCCTGACCTTTGCAGTGACACACAATTCCGAGTAGCCATCAGGTTCTGTGTCAGCCAGGAGAGAAAGGGGTTGAACTTTCCTTTTACTCAAAAGACAGAAAAATACTGCCTTTCCACAAGAAGGAATAGTATTGCAATACCTTGTGAGAATGTTCTGAAGTTATACAGTGTTATAAGTTAGTGTCCTGGGGGGGTCACATGTTGCAGCCTGCCTCAGAAAACATGAGAGAAAAGTACTGCGCCACAAAGCCTCTGAAAATCAGCTGTTTTACCCATCTTCTCCTCCCAAATTGTTCACATTTTTGCTGGGACTTCTCTATACCTCCGTGCTGCTGAGCAGAGTCCTCTCGGGCGAGAGGATCGAGGTATGCCTGTAAAATTGTTGAGAACTCCTCAAGATAAACTTTGCTGCCCAGGGCTCAAGATGGAGACAGAACAAGCTGCGTTTACTGACCATGCGGGAGACTAGGTTCAGGAAATCATGCGTTCGGTGTCGGCAGCGCTGGCAGACAGCTTGAATAAGCTGCAATCAGCGGTGGACGAGCTTAATGAAAAAGTCAATATCCACCATCAGAGGTTGACGAGGTGGAGAAGAGGGTCTCAGCCCAGGAGGACGCGGGGACACACACGGTGCAGCAAATCACTGAACTGCGCAAAGATACCAAAAACTAGAGGAACAAGAAAACAGGCAATGGAGGAATAATCTGCGCCTTATAGAGATTCCCGAATCATTGAAGGACATCGATCTCTACAATACGTTTAGTAAGTGGCTGCCGGAGCAGTTGGGGCTCCAAATGGATCAGGAGCATTATGGATGCAAATACACACATCGAACTGGGCCCAAATTAGAAGCAAAATAGAGAACGTCCAGCAATAGCTCGATATCTCAACTGGAGATAGAAAGAAACTTTGTTAAAAGCATATCGAAAACATAGCCCACTGACTTACGAAGAAGCCAAGCTGCTGTTTAATGATTATTCAGTGCAGGTGGAGGCCCAAAGAAAACTCATGGCGCTGCACTGCTCAGAGATGCGCCACAGAGGGATTCAGTTTGCTTTAATTTTCCCAGCGAACATGCGGATATGGCATGCAGGAAGAACAATAACTTTACAATCTCCGGAGGAGGCAATATGTTTTTTGGCCAAACTAAATAGGCGTCGTGCTTCTCCCGGAAGCACTGGGTTGTGAGCCCTTGGACCCCTGCCGTGGAGCGGCAGTGGCAGGTGAAATCATCTCCAAACCGCAGACAAGGCAAAACAGGACTGGAACCCCGGACTGGAGTACTGAACTGGAACACACCGGACTGGTACGCACTGAACTGGAACACACAGAACTGGACCTAGGCTTCACCTACACATAGCCGCCGTTCCCCGGGGGTTGAGCCCCCAGGTGCAGGCAGCCGGCAGGACTTGGAGGAAAACTGGTACTGGAACTAGCAGGCAGGAACACCAGGAATCAGGATTCAGTGCCCACAGGCACCTAGACAAAAGAAAGGCAGACATGGGTGCAGGGCTATGGCTGAAGCTCCAGTAGCTAGAAATACAGGCAGGGAGCAGAGCAATACTGAAAGCTGCCAAGAAGCCACTAAGAAAGAAACCCAAGCCAGGAATACAGACCAGAGGCAAGACAAGGAAATAATGAATAGAACCAAAACTAGCTACACACAGACTAACTAGAATTAAGCTACACACAAGCTAACTAGATTCAGGCAAGAAACTCAGAATAAAACTGGACTAGGCAGAAGTGCACAGAGCACACCCACATCCCAAGGACCTTAGACGATGCAAACACAGAAGTTTCTAGGTGATTAATAAAGCCCATCAGTACCTGAGGCTCAGCTGCAGCAATCTCAAGGCAACTATGGGTGCTGTTCAGGCACAAACAAGAAAGACAAGTCTGGCAGCCTGGAAGATCTGAACCGTACTGAGCTGAAGCCTGGAACGGGTAAGGACAGCAAGACAGTCTATGGCAGCCACCGGTTCTGGCCACCAGAAGGCGAGAGGAGCACAAACCAAGAAGCAGGCAGAAAGCATAGTGAAGCATAGAGAGGCTCAACACACATAGGTGCAGTATAGCGGAGTAATTAGAGCCACGTTGGAAGCAGCCAGCACAGAGACAGAGCTAACTCAGGCAACACACACAGGTGCAGTATAGTGGAGTAATTAGAGCCACGCTGGAAGCAGCCAGCACACAGAGACAGAACTACTACTACTTAAACATTTCTAAAGCGCTACTAGGGTTACGCAGCGCTGTACAATTTAACACAGGACAGTCCCTGCTGAAAGAGCTTACAATCTAATGTACAGTCAGTCAAGTAGGGGCAGTCAAATTGGGGCAGTCTAGATTTCTTGAAAGGTATAAAGGTTAGGTGCCGAAAGCAACATTGAAGAGGTGGGCTTTGAGCAATGATTTGAAGATGGGTAGGGAGGGGGCTTGGCATAGAACTAACTCAGAAAGGACAGAAGCCAGCTCAGAAGCTGACCCCCCGAAATAAGGTAAGTGAGAGGGGTTACGACCACAAACGTGACAATGGGGCAGAGGGAGAACCTTAACCTAAACCAAAGCCTTGCACTATGCCATCAGTATGGGCAGTGAACAGACATGGCTCTGAGAGAATTGATTTCTGATGTCTGCACATTGTGGGGGATTTTCTGTGGGCTGGAACAGAGGAGACTGAGCTCTGCTCCCACGGGGGGGATGCCCTTCTCATCTTGGTACTGAGCTGGTGCCCGGAGGGAATTGCATGGGCAATGTTTTCTTTTT
The DNA here is from genome assembly GCF_901765095.1 of Microcaecilia unicolor. Lineage (NCBI taxonomy): Eukaryota > Metazoa > Chordata > Amphibia > Gymnophiona > Siphonopidae > Microcaecilia > Microcaecilia unicolor. The sequence continues at coordinate 88,384,802 of NC_044034.1, forward strand.
TCTTTCAGATTGCACGCCTGCTTTTGGAGGGTATTATAGGGGTGGGGTTGGTGTGTTATGCATGGACAGGAATGTGTGAGGGGGAGGGAAATGGTAGCTGCCTTGTGGTTCTGGAGAGAAAGTGGTGTGAGTGGAATGGAGAGGACTAAAAGTGTATGTGGGGATTTTTTCTGCTTCTCTGTCGGGTTTAGATGGGAGGCCTGACAGGGGTTTGTATAAATGCTGCTGTGTAACATCTTATATTCTGCAGGGTAATGTCCAACTGTGAAAACCCTAAATGTTGATGGCATTAAATCCCCAGTTAAGTGTACAAGGGTACTTATTGGCTCAAAAAAAAGCTGCATGCAGACACTGCATTTGTAAAAGAGACACACTTAACTAGTGGAGAACACCTGAAACTCAAAAGACAGTGGGTAGGAGAGATCTACTATTTGGCCTTTAGTGGCAGGAAGCACAAACAAGTTACCATTTCACTTACATAGCAGATTCAAGATAAAGAGGGGAGGTTTGTTTTAATAGTGGGTGAAATTTAGGGAACAAAGATGCTTTTTATGTAACATCTATGCGCCATATGTGTATAGCCATAAATTCTTCTCCAAGATGGCAGGCCATCTAGCGGGATACCCAGAATATCAAGTAATATTATGGAAGGATTTTAACATAACAGCAGACCCCCCCCCCCTAAAAAAAGAATGGACCATGAAAACAGGGGAGTGAATGTTTTGGCCCAACAGATGGATTTGCTAGATATATGGAGGATTTTGCATCCCTATGAACAGGAATACACTTTCTATTCCAACACACACAATGTCTATGCAAGATTGGATTATAGATTAGTAAATGGGTGTCTTTTTTTCTAAAGTACAAGGGACAGAGATCTACTCTTCTACACTCTTGGACCATGAGCCTGTGGGGTTGTTTCTAAATTTCACCCAGGGACAGAATGCAAGAAGATTTAGAGTAGCGGACCTACTAAGAGCTAAGTGGTTGGATTACTGTGCAGATACCACCACTCCTGATGTGGACCCTATTAACTTTTAGTACACATCGAAGGCGGTGCTGCAAGGTCATATCCTGTCCTATGTTGCCCACCAAAGGAGAGCAAGAGAGAGAAAGTTGCTCAGATTGACCTGAAAGTTGCAGCAGCTTCAGCATTCCCAGACTGCTTTTCTTGATACTCAGCCTAAAGTAGAATATCACTATTAAAAGGCAGATCGAAAACTTTCTGCATAACAAAGCTGAACATGCCCTGTATTATCAGAAATTTAAGCTCCACAGGTGGGGTGGAAAAACAGGTAAACTTACAGCTAATTTGGTGTGTCCAGTTAGAAAGAGGCAATTGATCAACTCCATCAAGGACTGGCAGGGGAGGCAGTATAACCAAGAAAGTCAGACGGTAGAACAAGTTGTACAATTTTATACAAATCTATACAGCAAAAGAACTAGATCTCGCTGCTGTAGATGGCTTTTTCCAGAGTGCAGAGCTGCCAGCATTTACACAGAACCCATAACAGCAATGGAATTTATTACTAGTATTAGAAATCTCAAATTCATGAAGGCTCCGAGGCCTGATAGACGAGGCTCAGGATGGAATACTACGACACGATACTCCCACCACTTAGTCGGATGTGCAATGCTGTTACAGAGAGGGAGTCGGATGGATACTGGAGAACGTCACACACATGATACTGCATCCCAGACCAGAAAAAGACCCAGACAAGGGGGGGGGTTCTATCGCCCAATATCCTTACTGAATCAGGACATTAAGCTTTTGGACAGCACTCTGGCCCGCAGGCTAAATGTTTTCTTACCATGGATTATACATCCTTACCAGGTAGGCTTTGTTCCAGGAAAATATGCCTCTATGAGACTTGCAAGGGTGATGGGTGCTTTGCATGAACACAGGGGTAGTGGGGGCACAGGTGCTTTAGCAGGGTTAGACATGGAAAAGATCTTTAATAGCATATCATGGGAATACCCATTTTGGGTCATGGATCGATATGGCATGGAGGAGGGGGCAGATTCACTGCATGGGTAAAAGCGCTATATACGAAACAAACAGCATGCCTTTTGATCAATGGGAATTTGTCAGCCCCTTGAGCTGCAGCGGGGGAACCAGACAGGGTTGCCCTCTCTCCCCCCTACTGTTCTTGCTGACAATTGAGCCTCTGGCTATTAAGATGTGGGCCAGGGACACATTACAGGGTTGGTGGGGGGGAGGGGTGGACAGAACGTCGTATTAGCCTTTTTGCAGAATGATATACTTTTACATCTTGCTCAATTCCAGCTGCACTTGGAACCTGCATTGGAAGTAGTGCGAGAGTTTGGGGTTATCTCCAGCCTCAAAGTCAACTGTTATAAATCTGAACTTCTCTTACTGTTGGGAGAAGTGAGGCTCCATAGAATACGCACCCGGCTATCCCTCCTACTACAAAACCTATGCAGTACTCGGGGATCTATTTAAGCTCGAACCCCGCAGTTATGTATCGTTACAACATACTGAGGCCATTGGAGAGCACAGAAAAGCTATGCAAGGCTTGGAAAGATCTTCCTCTGACACATTTTGACCATATAGCATTAGTGAAAATGGTTATGGTCCCAAAATTACTGTATCCCCCTTCAGACCATGCCTATCTGGAAGATGCAACGGGATGAATTTAAATTTTGCTCGATTGTATCCCAGTTAATCTGGAGGTGGGTAGCGAGACGAGTCCCCCATTTTGTTTTTTTTTTTAATCTGCTGCACACTCAGGAGGGTCTTTTAGTCAAACATCACCCTAAACTTCTTTTTATATCCCCGTTGAGAAGGGCGTGGAGGTGGTGGAGGAAGTTTCAAGGTAGATCAGGGCTGTGTCCTCTTTTATGAAGATGGAGGGGAATGCCAATTTTCAGCCTGGGTGGGGTAAATCAGTCTTTGCAGATTGGTCTTCTCGAGGATGTTCATCCCTGGATCAGCTGCTCGATTTGGTGGGGAGGGTTTTCCACTTTCTCATAAGTACAGCAGTCCTGGGGATTACTTAAATACATGTTTTCCTATTTTACGCTTCAGCACTACTGGGACAGGTTTTTCACATTAAACAATATATTTTTTTTTAATTAAAAAAAAAAAAAAAAGTTAGTGTCCTGGACCTGAGATAGTCTCTTGAGCTGGTGCTGTGGAATGAATTCTAAGTCCACAATCTACCAAAAACCTCAGTCCTGGTTGAGAAGCACAGCGGTTAGGACCCTGTTCTACCTCTGGTGGATAGGCTTAAGGAAGGTTCCTCAGGCAGTGGTTAATAATTAACTGAATCCATTTCCTAATAGGTCACAGGAACAGTTATTGGAGCTCCTATGTATTGCTATGAATTGTAATTGATATGTTTTAATCAAAAATATTACATATATAATTTCTGTAAAGCACTTTAGCTATTCCTCATTGAGTTCAATAATAGGATACAAGTCTACACAGAAAACAAGCAGAATACTGATTATAAAAAATACAATTCTCTGCTTACCAAAGAAATAAGATAGAAAAAAAAACACAACCTGAAGTTGCTTTTATGCAAATACACCCAAAAAAACCAAACTGAAGTTACTTTTTTTTTTTTTTAAATGTTTCTCTGTTGCTTCAATGCAAATAACACAAAAAAGCAGTACACTAACATAGGGCTAAGCAAATGTTGAGACTGACCAGAAAAAAGCACTACTCAGGAATATTCTACAAAAACAAAACAAAAAAAAAAAAAAAAGTAGAAAGGAAAGAAATCAAGAGAAGTATCACAACATCCTAACTCAGGATGCATTTAGGGCCCCTTTTAACTAAACTGCGCTGGCGATTTCTGGTGCGGCAAATGCACCGCAGCCCATTCATTTTTAATAGATTCCCACACAGCAAATGTGAGTCAATCACTAGTGTGGTTTAGTAAAAGAGGCCCTTAGGGCCTAACTCATCAAGGTCTTTACCCATAAACACAGAATGGAAGCAACGCCTTAGTAAATCAACTTTTCAAGGATGGGGCAAAAATAAAACCCTCTTATGGGTGCACATCTATTCTTTCTAAATTTCCTCACCATTAATCCAAATCCTCTCTACCATTCTGCTGCACTAAAGGTTACATCAAAATTTAAACTTACTGATAACTATAAACTGCATTATAGTGTGTAAAACTAGGACATACCAAGCAGCGCTTCCTGGTAGTCTATGACATTCAAATACAAAAAAAAAAAAAAAAAAAAGACATTTCAAAGATAGAATGCAGTATCAGTATTTTTAATTAGATACGATCCAACTGGGTCACTTTTGGGTTAAAATGTAAAGCTAAATGTTTGTGTACTGTTAATGTCACAAACATTTGCATAATGTACCTCAAAGCATAGCACATCCAAAATTAGAAATACTGTATATCATCAGATCACTTCCAAGCTAAAACTTTTAAAAAGCAATCATGCATAAACTAGCAACACAGTGTAGCAAAAGGAAATGCAATGCCAGCTTCCCTGCACCAACTCTGGGGAAAAAAAGCTAAATATACTGCTAATTAAAAATCAGCAACCTGATACAAGAAGATTTTCAGTTATGTGTAAAGGGTCAAACGTTAAGTCAACTGCACTGCTGACCTAGAGGGCACTCACCTTTTGTTACTTACCTAACTCATTCATACAACATTCCAATAGAATACCCACTAAATACATCCAGTTTATTTTATATGAATTAATAGTCCCAATAGATCAGACTTTGGGGGGGGGGGGGGGGCTCAAAGCTGCCTACCTGAAGAACTGATACTAGATTGAACCCTTATTGATACCAAGACTGAACCCTTCTTAAAGGAGCTGTGAAGACGTTATTTGTAGAAAACAGAGACTCGCTACAGTTCTGCAGAAGAAACCGCAGTCAGCTCCTGCCACCCACAGCTCACCTTTAAAACATTCTCATCAAAACTTGATCGTTTGTATTTAGCCTCCTGGCAATCAAAATTGGTACCAGTAAATATAGACGACCGATCGCAATTTTACTGTCTGGAAACTCCTTTTTTTCTGCAGAACTTTTCAAAATATTGAAAAACAACCTGGAAGACTTACAGCGAGTTTAAGTATCAAAACCTTGCAAAAAGTGTCACATTTCAAAGTACTTTTTCAACATTTGCAAATTCAAGAAGAAATGCCATTTGTAAAGCTGGTCTTAAATTCAAAACTACTAGGCAGTTCCTCGTTACCAGGCAGAGTATACATGCAGCTCACCCGGCGGTTCGTGAAGAATCACAGCTGCCCACTTCAAAGGTCTGAGGGCTCGAGAACTACGAACAACGTTTTGCTCAAAAACGTACGAAAGGCAATAAAAGTTTACTAACTGCAAATAAAGGCAGCTTAGACACCCCTCCCCCCCCCCCAAAAAAAAACACTGAAAAGACATTGAGAGTTTAACAAGTAAAATGGCAGCAAGTGATCTACTACCTTTAGATTCATACTTAAAGCATCTAAAAGGGACAAAAAAAACCTCCCCCTCCATATACACACACCTATCAACTATCATATGTGTATGTGCATGTATACACGTTATATAAATCTGTAAATAAAAGGGCCTTTAAGTATACCAGCAAAATATTAAGTCGCTTTATTGACGTTTGTGCATCTATAGAGTGCTTAAAGCAATTTCAACTGAAAGAAGTCTCGAATTCTTTTTTTGTCTGCCATGCACCTTTACAACCTCCTTTTCCTTTGCCAACTAATAAACATATATTAGCCCTAGATAGCACCCCGAGTGTTGGATGCGTCAATAAGGGCGCACGTGAGCCAAGTTTGGTAAACATTGTTTTGCTCTTCCCATTTCCAAGAACCCTTTAGTTAACTCTGAGGATCTGATTTTTTTTGTGTGTGTGGCGATTTAAAAAAAAAAAAAAGTTACTTTTTATTTTTTTTTCACTTGTCCACTCACCTTCCAGCCGGCCGAGCTGTTACTGTCACCCTTATCCTTGAAGTAGGGAACGCTCTTCACCATCCAGTCGTAGATCTGCGAGAGGGTGAGTCGCTTCTCGGGGGAGCTCTCGATGGCCTTGGTGATCAGGTCCGCGTAAGACATGTTGCCCCAGGCGTTGCGGCGGGACGAGCTACTCCTGCGGGGTTGCTGCTGCTGGCCGCCCACCACCAGGGAGGCCGGGGAGAGCGCCGGGACGTGCTGGAGCTGCTGAGGCGGCTGGAGGCAGTTCTCCTGACACTGGAAGTCTCCGCACACGGCCCCCGCTTTGCCACGGTCAAAGTCCTCGCTCTCCTCCAGCAGGCTCAGGTTACTGATGAAGTCAATGTTTCCGCCGGCATCCGGCTGCACCGACGGCGCCGGCGACGAGTTGGCCGAGTTGGCCTGGTTGAACTCCGGTCTGGGCAGCGGCCAAGTGCAAGAGCGCGGCCGGGAGAAAGGCTCGAAATCCGGGTCGATCTCGACGACCTGTGGCTGCGGGGCTTCGGCCATTGCTAGCTGACTGGTAATAAATAACAGCTTAAAGAGGGTGAAAAAAAAAATAAAGTACGAAATAGAGGTGGGGGGGGAAGAGGATTAGTCACAAGGTGTTGAGTGACGTATGGGGGGGGCAGAAAAAAAAAAGAGTGAGCGAAAAGAAAACTGAACTTCGTCACTTCATCAATGTCCGCAGCTCGCGGGGCTCCGAGCGCGAGCCGCTGACAGCTCAGAGAAGGCGGGCGGGCGGGCAGTCAGCGGCCTCCGCGTAAGCCCTTCACTTCCCTCCTTTTATGTTTCTCGTTCTTTTCGCTGGTCTTCTTCTTCAGTAGTTGTTGCTGCGCCGCCGCCGCCTCCTTGGAAGAGACAGAGCGTCCGCCCGCTCACTCACGAGGAGTTTAGTTTCTCACTGTCAACACATCAGCCAGCCCGCTCGCGATTTTCGTCTCCAACGCGCGCCGAATACTACTGCTGTCATTACACTCAACAGAGCGTGAGGACGAGCGCATCGCCGCCGCCAGTAACCCCCCAATACTTGCACTGCTGCAGCCTGTTGAATGATCGGAAGCGGTGCGAAGTGTGACCGGCCCACAAGAGAGTTACTGGAACTAACCAGACGAGTCATCGCCCAGCCACGCCCTTCTTTTCTTCTGATTGACAGGTGGATGCGGACCAATCAGCAGAAGGTGTCGACTGCCAGCTTCGGGCCTGAGTGAGACGCGCTTCCCAACTTTTTGTTTTTGCTTTTCCTGCGTTTTTGCCAGCGATGAGCGGGAGTTTGCCACTTTCCTGCTAGATTTTGTTGTTACAGCTGCGCTGCGGCAGCAACAGCCAGAGAGATGAGCAGGCGAGGTCGTCTACGGCGAGAAAACTAGCATACACGGTGGCAGATAAACACCAAAATGGTCCTTCCAATCCCTGACCAGCAGAGATCCCAATACCACTGTCCGCTTGAGGAGTCCTGTGGCGCCTTGGCTCTGTTGGGGAATGTTGTTTTTCTGTGTGTTTTCCGTTTAGTACTTCAGATCGGACTCGGGCAACCGAGGCGCCGTGCATTGTTTAGCCCAGTCTGACAGCCGCTAACAATGACAAGGAGGACTGGAGCTAGAGATTGTATGTTCTATATACTTTCTATAACTACTAGCTTCTGCCTGCTCAGGTTACAAATTAAAATGACTGTTTTACGTACTGGCTTATTGCACAGGGCAAACTAGACCTGTTCTGCAAGAAACTGATGTCCTCAGCCTACGAGAGGGACTTTGTCTAATGTGGTCAGCTAACTGTCCTCCAATGACAAAACACATCTTGAGCCCTGCCGTTTGTTTTCCTGTGCAAGTCATCATAAGCTAAAGAGCGCAGTGCAGGATTCTCAGTGTAGTGTGGTTAAGTTAGTCCAAAATGAATACATAGAACTAAAGTTTAACAAACAAGTTGTTAAATTATAGGTCATTGGACCAATAAAAAAGTAGGATCAGCTGAAGATAGGGCCCCCAACTCCGAATTAGCACTTATGTGGTTAGTTGGTGAGCTACTATTGGTTGTTACTATTTGGGTTTCTGCCAAGTACTTGTGACCTGGATTGGCCACTGTTGGAAACAGGATAGTGGGCTAGATGGACCATTGGTCTGACTCGTATGGCAATTCTTATGTTCTCATGAACTGAGCTGAGGAGGGGGGCAATCTTTTGGAGAATTGTCAGTTTCTCATCTGAGGATTTATTATTTTATTATGTACTGACTGGAAGCTACTGAAGTGGTGTTCAAGTACAGTAGGCATTTTTCTGTCCCTGAAGCACGTAGCCAGGCTGCCAATTTTGGGTGGGTCTGAACCCAAAGTGGGTGGGCACAAAATTTTCTCTCTACCCCCCTCCAAAATATAGAACAGGAAAAGTTCTCTACGATGACGAATCACAGAAGGCAAAAGTAGAGACTAATAGACGATTCACCACTGGAGACGTGAGTCCAACAGTCTTTATTATATCAAAGATAACGACCCCCGACACAGGCCGTGTTTCGAAGCTAAAAAAGCGTCTGCATCAGGGATCAATAAATACACCAAGTAGTGAATGCAAAACGAGGAGTCCTACTTGTATGTGTGTTGTCAACTCACTAAACACATAGCACTAAACAGAAAATGCTGGACACAAACTATCAGAGCAAAAGCATTTTTTAGCGTCGAAACACAGCCTGTGTCGGGTCATTATCTTTGATATAATAAAGACTGTTGGACTCACGTCTCCAGTGGTGAATCGTCTATTAGTCTCTACTTTTGCCTTCTCTACCCCCCTCCCCCAGCAAAATTTAGTCACACTAATCAGATGCATTTGTCACACAGGGATAAAGTGCTGCTTTTCAGTGCATCAGGTTTTAGAAAATAATTTATTTAATAGCCCAACATCCTTTTCCATGAGCTTTCAGAAGCCAAAACCTCCTGCCTCAGGTCAGTATAATGCTGTTATGGTATCTTCTCCTGACCTAAGGAAGTATTGGTCTCTGAAATGTTAGGTACCATATTACTTTATCCTAAATTAAAAATAAAATTATTTTCTTTACCTTTGTTGTATGGCCGTTTACTTTTTCTCATTGTGTTGCTCCCAGTCTCTAGATTCTGCTTTCCCTCATTTTTGCTTAACTCTTCTGCGCCATTTGTCATTTTTCTCTCCTTTGCTTTCTTCAATATTTTTCAGCCTCTCTCTCTGTCCAGATTTAATTCATTCTTACTATCCATTCTTTAATTTCCTTCTTTTTCCTTCATCTACCTATGGCTTTTCATCTTTTTCTCACCCTTATTCTTCCCATGCCCCTTCCTCTTATTCTCCAGTCTTTCTCTACTCCCCTTTTCCATCCAGCAGCTCTCCTCTTTCTCTCCCCATCCTTCCAGTGTCTCTCCTCTTTCTCTCCCCATCCTTCCAATGTCTCCCCTCTTTCTTTCTGCATCCTTCCATCCAGTGTCTCCTCTTTCTTCCTACCCTTCCGTCCAGCGTCTTCCCTCTTTCTCTCCCCATCCTTCCACCCATCTACCTTCTCTCCTGATCAGAGAGTTGCACGGGGACAGAAATCTTACCCATCCTCGCCCGTCCCTGCTGGAATCTTGCCCGTCCCCGCTGGAATCTTGCCCGTCCCCACTGGAATCTTACCCATCCCCGCAAACACTTAACCCATCCCAACCCGTCCCCGCAAGAATTTAACCCATCCCCACCCATCCCTGTAAGAATTTAATGGTACATAAAAAAATTCCAGTCAGCTCCCTCAGTTGCTCTCTGGATTTGAGCCACAGCACTGTAGGCAAGGAAGGAATGGAAGTTGAAACTTGGAACACTCTGGTGTACACATGTAAGATTTGTCTCTGATTTACTGGCACTGTGTGCTGAGAGGTCACCACATGCATGCGCCAGTAGGTCAGGTGACATCCGATGCTCATGCCTGTGTCAGAGCTGAGGTCTGCGCATCAGCCTGGGAGCAAAGAGGATTAATTGTAACATAGTAAGTGACAGCAAATAAAGACCTGAACGGTCCATCCAGTTGGTTGTTTAATTAGCTCTTTTTGTTTTTGTAGCAGCTGCTGCTGCTCAACAGGAGAAGCAGCAGTGGCCGGAAATGGGAGTTGGCGCCGCGTATTTCGCGGGAGACTTGGCAGGTCTGTGTTGGGTGGGCGGGCCTGGAGGGAAAGTGGCTGGGCCTGGACCCATTCAGGCCTGCCCGTGGCTACGCCCCTGCCCTGAAGGGCAGTTATACCTAAGGAAATGGAAAGTTAAGTGACGGTCCAGGATCACAGGGACCTGAAAGTTGAACTGGGCATTCCTGGCGGCCGATGCTCACACAGGTTTGCTGTAAAATAGAATTCTAGCCTGAACCTAGTGCAGAAAAACTGCAGTGGGATGTTCAGAGTTATAAATGTTCAAATTAATGCCATATTAAAATCATAACAGTAATTTACTACTCAGAACTCTGTGCTAAATTTTCTATTAGTGTCTGAGTTATAATTGGCTCAGGCACTAACAGGAAAGTTGAAAGTAAAGAACATAATAATAATAAATAAATAAATACATAAATAAATAAATGCCACAGCAACCCCCTGTTCCTGCCTCCCCCACCCCAAACATCCCTGGTGGTCTAATAGACCTCCCCCCAGCATCAGCTTGACTCCCCTTTCCCCCAAAAAACATTTTAAAAGCCTGTGGTCTGGTGGCCCCCCACCTCCCTCAGTAGGCCCCCTGGCCTTCCTCCCCCAAATCTTAAACAAAATGCTCTGGTGGTCCAGTAGCCCCGACCCCTTTGGTGCCCTCCTAAACTTAAAGCCCTGGTGCTCCAGTGGGAGCCGTGACCCAGCCCAGACTCCTCCCCCCACCCAAGTCAGCCCTGGTGGCCTGGCAATGGCTCACCCCTGTGCCTGGTAGGTTGGGAACAGGAGTGATACCTGTTGGAATGTAATTGTATTTTACATGCATTGCCTGTCACCTATTATTTCTCTGTGATTACTCTGTGACCTCTGATGTGAATTACTTAGAGAGGTCACACTGCTATGCAACTTCCTGTGGGGGTTAGATGCAGCACATGCAGCACATGGAGCACATGGAGCTCATGATCTCTCCTAACCTGAGAGGATCTATGGTGGTGTGAGCATCCATTACCATCTAAGCACATGGAAGGAGCTGATAATACAAATGTATAGTAATATGTATATATAAGCCTGTCTGATTATAATCTAACTACAAACTGTGAGTAAATAGATGTTTTGTTACTTCAACTTTAAAGTGACTCAGCAGTGAATTATTCAGGGGTGAATGAGAGAGAGATGAAGAAAGAAATTAACATTTCTAAAGCTGAAGCTGTGTGTACTAAAATCTGCTAATTATTTACTACAAATAATCCAACAAAAGGGTTATGGGCCCAGGGCTCAGGAATTGAAAAAGAAGAGAAATATTACCAGGCAGAAAAAAAGGCCACATTTTTCTCTTAAGTTTTAAAGGAAAGATTCAGTCTGTCTCTCTCTCCCCCCACACAGCAGACAGAAGGCTAAGAAAATGGCTGAGGGAGGAAATTCACCATTTTTCTATTCTCTCAAGGTGCCTAGATTAACTGAGTTTAATTATCAGAAGTGGGAACTAAGATTCATATGTCTCCTTCGAGCAAAAGGATTAAATATATGCTTAGACCAAGACAGAACAGCTGAAAATATGGCTGAATGGGACAATGCAAACTATTATGTGAAGTGCATGCTTTTGGAAGCTCTCTCAGAGAAACAAGCCATATTAGTGGAGGGAAAAGATACACCAAAGGACATTTTATATAAACTGAGAACTATGTATGCAACTACATATGCAAAGCAGCAACCAATTTGGTTGGCAGAGTTGAATGAAACCAAATTAAGGGATAAAAGTAAATGTAATGATCACATTATGCATCTTATGTCTTCATTTCAAAAGTTAGAACTTTCTGGAATTCCCATGTGTGATGCATTGAAAAGAGCATTTCTTTTTACCTCACTATCAAAGAAGTTTGATGTTTTTAGGTCTGTAAATGAGGCCATTGAAGGGCAATCTTTTGAACAGGCAACATCAAAACTAAGGCAGGAATGCATAATAAATGATTCTGAGGAGATGTGTTCTCAAAGCAAGTCAGAGAGAAATGAAACAAATTTCTTGGCAAAGAACAGAGGAAGGCGGAGCTATGGGAAAACTCCACCCAAGGGCAAGCTGATTTGCTACTCATGTGGAAAGGAGGGACATGTATCTAAATGGTGTAAGGAAACACAAAACACTCCCTCTAGCTCACCTAAGCCAATGGAACTAAAGAATTTTCAAACCAGGAAATGTATGAAGGACAAAGATAAACACAAGGGCTTTCTAATGGCAGAAAAATCTTTGACTATGGTAAATAATAATTCAAATGAAAGTACTTGGATTTTGGATTCAGGGAGCACATGCCATTTAACCAATTGTAAGGATTTCTTTCAGGAAATGTGTCCAGAAGAAGGAATTCTTAAAACTGCAAACGCAGGGACTGCTAAGATCCAAGCAAAAGGTATTGGATTCTTAAAATGCAAAGTGTCTAATGAAGTTAAAGAAATTCCTGTAAGTGATGTCTTGTATATTCCCCAAGCAGTTTGCAATATGCTTAGTGTATCTACATTAGATAAGAAGGGATTTGCGATTCATTTTGAAAACAGTAAGTGCACAATCTCTAAAAATGATGAAGTGTATGCTGAAGCTTTTATGCATAATGATGTTTATAAGCTGAACATTTCAGGTGAAGCCTCACATATGGCGCAAGTAAGGAAGAATGATGGTAAATGTAGTCTGGAAATCTGGCACCGCCGCCTGGGACATCGTGATTCTAAGGTGATCCAGGATCTTTACAGTAAGCAACTGGCCACCGGCATTCAGATAAGTGCAGATGCTGGTAAAATGGAGAAATGCATAGACTGTGTTACTCAAAAAGGTGTGAGACCCTCATTTCCTGCATACACAGGAAATAGGAGTAATAAAGTGCTGGACTTAATACACAGTGACTTATGTGGACCGTTTAATATCCCATCATTGGGAAATAACAGATTTGTGCTAATATTCTTGGATGATTTCTCTAGATACTGTGTGGCCTATTTGCTGAAAGAAAAAAGTCAAGTCACAGACATGCTGAAGAAATACGTAGCCATGGTGTGCAATAAATTTGAAAGAAAACCAAAGGTTCTTCAGACCGACAATGGTGGTGAGTTCACTTCGCAAAGCATGCGCACATTTCTAGAACAAGAAGGCATTCAGCATATCACAACAGTAGCTTATACACCAGAGCAAAATTCTGTTGCAGAGAGAAAATTTAGGTCACTTGTGGAAATGACCAGATGTATGCTGTCAGATAGCAATCTCCCTAAAAGACTATGGGGGGAAGCCATTCTCACAGCAGTGTACCTACAAAACAGAATGCCAACTAAAGGCGCTGAGCGCACACCACATGAGACATGGCATGGTAGGAAGCCAAACCTGTCACACATAAGAACATTTGGAAGTACAGCATATGCTCATATACCAAAGCAAAGAAGGCATAAGCTGGATTCCACAACAGAAAGGGGCATTTTAGTTGGCTATGCTCCAGGACACAAAGGATATAGAATTTTGAATCTGAAAACTGGCATTGTTGGCATAAGACATGTTACATATTTTGATGAAAACAAAAGGGTTGATAAAGGCTGGATTATCCCATATGAGCCTTATCATCCAGAATATGAAACTAGAACCATAATAGACATGCCAGTGTATATAAATGCCATACCAAGGCAGATGTCTGAAAGCAACTCATCTGTTTCTAACGAGGAACAGGCAGAGGAAACAGACACAGAAAGGATCATTGAAGAAGACAGTACAGTTGGAGAAGGGGAATCAATTGGAGAAGGACTCTCAGATTTAGAGGATGCGGAAAGGTCAGACCAACCTGTTGTCAGACGCTCATCCAGGGAAAACAAAGGTGTTCCACCCCCAAGACTGTCTTACTTAACAAAGTCAGCAGAAGCTCAAGAGCCCTTAACATGGGATGAGATTGAGAAAATGCCAGCAGAAGAAGCTGCTGAATGGCATAAAGCTGCACAAGAAGAAATTGATGCATTGGATAAAAATAATACTTGGATTCTTACAAAATTACCTCCTGGCAAGAAAGCTATAGGATGCAAATGGGTATTCAAGTTAAAAAGGAATGCACAAGGAAAAGTGGAAAGGTATAAAGCCAGATTAGTGGCAAAGGGATATCTTCAAAAATATGGAGAAGATTTTGATGAAGTGTTTGCACCTGTAGTGAAACACACGACAATAAGAACACTTCTGAGCATTGCAGTCTCAAAAGGCATGCAAGTCAAACACATTGATGTGAAAACAGCGTTTCTTCATGGAGAAATAACTGAAGACTTGTACATGGAACAACCAACAGGTTTCATAAATACAAAACAAAGACAGCTAGTGTGTAAATTAAACAAAGGTCTTTATGGATTAAAGCAAAGTGCAAAATGTTGGAATGAAAAATTGCATGAAATATTGACAAATTTAGGATTTAAGCAAGGTGAAGCAGATAAATGCTTGTACACTAGGTGCACAAATGGACAATATGCATACATTTTAGCTTTTGTTGATGATCTGCTCATTGCAAGCAAAAGTGAGCAAGAGTACAAGGACATTGTAAAGTGTTTAAACCTCAATGTTGAGATAAAAGAACTGGGTAATGTGTCATACTATCTTGGTATAGAAATTGAGAAACAAAATGATGGTTCTTATCTTCTAAGCCAGAAGCAGAAAATAAATGAGCTTATTGAAAGTTTAGGTATGCAAAATGCCCAAGTTGTAAGCACTCCCATGATCACTGATTTTCTGAAGGATGAAACAGTAAGAGAACCTTTACCAGATAACATCCAATATAGATCAGCCATAGGTAAGCTTTTATATCTAGCTACCACATACAGGGCTGATATAGCAAATGCAGTAGGAATTTTGAGCAGAAGGGTCAGCTCACCTACCAAATCAGATTGGACTGCAGTTAAAAGGATGGTAAGGTATTTAAAGGGTACCATTGATTGTAAATTAAAGATTTCAGCCAATAGTAATCCAAAACTAATATGTTACTGTGATTCAGATTGGGCAGGGGATCATTCTGATTATAAATCCACAAGTGGATATGTGTTTATGTATGGAAATGTACAAATTTCATGGGCCAGTCATAAACAAAGTATTGTGAGTTTGTCTTCTACAGAAGCTGAATACGTGGCCGTATCGGAAGCGTGCAGAGAACTGATGTGGATTGAAAAACTTTTGCTGGATTTCGGAATAGCTGAACAGAGACCAATCCAGATAATGGAAGATAATCAGAGCTGCATCCGACTGTCACAGAATGACAAGGTTCAGTCACGCACCAAGCACATCGCAACGAAATACCACAACGTGCGAGAGTTGGCGAAAGAAGGGGTCATCAGTCTACACTATTGTCACACCAGTGAGATGACAGCTGACATCATGACCAAACCGTTACCCAGAGAACATTTTGTGAATCTGCGTATAAAGCTTGGACTTTGTATGAATAAATAATTGCATGACAGTTATGCATGAGAAGGGGTTTGTTGGAATGTAATTGTATTTTACATGCATTGCCTGTCACCTATTATTTCTCTGTGATTACTCTGTGACCTCTGATGTGAATTACTTAGAGAGGTCACACTGCTATGCAACTTCCTGTGGGGGTTAGATGCAGCACATGCAGCACATGGAGCACATGGAGCTCATGATCTCTCCTAACCTGAGAGGATCTATGGTGGTGTGAGCATCCATTACCATCTAAGCACATGGAAGGAGCTGATAATACAAATGTATAGTAATATGTATATATAAGCCTGTCTGATTATAATCTAACTACAAACTGTGAGTAAATAGATGTTTTGTTACTTCAACTTTAAAGTGACTCAGCAGTGAATTATTCAGGGGTGAATGAGAGAGAGATGAAGAAAGAAATTAACATTTCTAAAGCTGAAGCTGTGTGTACTAAAATCTGCTAATTATTTACTACAAATAATCCAACAATACCCACTTGCTCCTCCTCTGGGCTGCCATCTATAAAATGGTGGCACCCTGCCCAGCACAGTGCATTCTAGGATGCACTAGGCAGGGCCAAAGTATCATATAAGACAATTTCTCCCTTATACGATACCTAGATCCACCTAGTGCATCCCAGGATGCACTACACTGGGCAGGGTGCCACCATTTTATAGATGGCAACCTGGAGAAGCAGGGGGAAGTGGGCATCGCTCCTGCTGCTTCCAACCTACCAGCTATGAGGGGGATGACTATCACTAGGCTACCAGGGATAACTTAGGAGGGGGGATCAGGGTGTCCCACTGTGCCACCGGGGCTTTTTTTTTAAGTTTATAGGAGTCAGAGGGCCACTGGACCACAAGGACATTTTTGTTTAAGTGTAGGCCAGGCGAGGAGGTCAGAGGCCATCGGATCACTAGGGCATTTTTAAAAGTTTTGTGGGGCATTGGGCCAATGATCAGGGGGGGCTCCATTAGACCACCAGGCTTATTTGGGAGGGGAGCCCATCCAGGGCAGGGTGGTTGGTTGGGTTGGTGGGAGAGAAGGGGTTCTGCTAGACACCTTTCAACCAACCTAACACTGCCCTGGATCTGGCATAAAGTTTCTGGGCTAAATATGCTTGAGAAACTTTTTTTTTTTTTGGGGGGGGGGGGGGGGCATTTTTGCAGGGTACTTAATGACTGCATTTAAATGTGGTCTGCACTAATGGTTTCAGCACCTGTTTTGAAATCATTAGAGCATTCAGCACACAACACAACATGCATGCTAACCTTGTTTTAGTGTTGGTGTTAGTTTTGAGCATCAGCTCCCTGGTTTTCAGCCCACTGCTCTACCCTCCTGTACTGATTACCAGATTACTCCATCAGAAGATTCCCTCCCAAACACAGAACAATTAGTAAGGAAGGATATGCTAACAATTAGGAGGAGCAAGGGATAGGGAGGTAATAGGCGAGGAATGAGGAGGAGATGCCCCCAAAATAACTTTCTTACCCCTTCTCCTTGCAAATAATCACATTGATGCTCCAGAATAAAAAGCCTTCTTTGGCACAATGTAAATACTAAGGAGAGCACTAGAAAAAATACGAGATTGAGATCATATTTAACATACCTGGCTTAGAATTGAGGTTCTTACTGTCAAGGTATGCACAAAACTAACTCATGTGGAGACACCATCCTCCAACCCTCCCCATATGAATGTCCTACACTGTAGCCCCAACTGATTGATATTCACCTAAAGATTCCCCATATTCACATCAGCCATTACCTGAAGATTCATCCCCCTCCCAAATTACTTTGTCTGAAGATTAACATCACCTACATGTTTCAACTTGGGGGGGTGGGGGTGGAAGATAGCTAATCAAGGTGGAGAACTCTGCAGGAAGCTAGTCTTTGGGTGATATCACCTATAACTTCATTTATTGACCCTCAGTTTACACAGTCCCTTTGACCACCATAAAAGCACTAACTTAAAAAAAATTTGATGCAAAACATTAATATGTTTGTAATGATTGTGTTTCAGTCACAAATCTTAAATTTCAAGTAATTAGCCCCCAAAGCATCCTATGCCTCTAGAATGGAATTCAGTAATATATGTAAGTCAAAGTTCAGGCAGGTCTCAGTCACTAACTTACAAGCCAACTTTTGAAACCTACTACCAGTGGTAAGGCCAATTAGCATGGGAATAGCGCATGTATAAATCTGTATGGAATGCTCAGAGGGCTTTAGCATGGGAACAAAGTGCGTGGCAGAGATGGCCGCAAATTGTATTTAAATGTAGTCAAAATAATGTTCATGATATTGTTTGTTTTCCCAATGCTCAGAGAACGGTGCACAAACAAACCCTGCTTTTACCGCTGGAAAAATGCCAGTTTAAAGTTGGCGCTGGAAGGTTTGAAGAGGGGTGAACAAACATGTGGATAAAGGTGAGCCAGTTGATATTGTGTATCTGGATTTTCAGAAGGCGTTTGACAAAGTACCTCATGAAAGACTCCAGAGGAAATTGGAGAGTCATAGGATAGGAGGTACTGTCCTATTGTGGACTAAAAACTGGTTAAAAGATAGAAAACAGAGAGTAGGGTTAAATGGTCAGTGTTCTCAATGGAGAAAGGTAGTTAGTGAGGGTCCCCAGGGGTCTGTGCTGGGACCGCTGCTTTTTAACATATTTATAAATGACAGAGATGGGAGCAAGTGCAAAGTGATGCATGTGGGAAAGAGGAACCCGAATTATAGCTACGTCATGCAAGGTTCCACTTTAGGAGTCACCGACCAAAAAAGGGATCTAGGTGTTGTCGTTGATGATATGTTGAAACCTTCTGCTCAGTGTGCTGCTGCGGCTAAGAAAGCAAAAAGAATGTTAGGTATTATTAAGAAAGGAATGGAAAACAAAAATGAGGACATTATAATGCCTTTGTAACGCTCCATGGTGCGACCGCACCTCGAATATTGTGTTGAATTCTGGTCGCCGCATATCAAAAAAGATATAGTGGAATTAGAAAAGGTGCAAAGAAGGGCGATGAAAATGATAAAGGGGATGGGACGACTTCCCTGTGAAGAAAGGCTAAAGCAGCTAGGGCTCTTCAGCTTGGAGAAAAGGCGGCTGAGGGGAGATATGATAGAGATCTATAAAATAATGAGTGGAGTGGAGTGGAACGGGTAGACGTGCAGCGTCTGTTTACACTTTCCAAAAATACTGGGACTAGGGGGCATGCGATGAAGCTACAATGTAGTAAATTTAAAACAAATCAGAGAAAATCTTTCTTCACTCAATGTGTAATTAAACTCTGGAATTCGTTGCCAGAGAATGTGGTAAAGGCAGTTAGCTTAGCAGAATTTTAAAAAGGTTTGGATGGCTTCGTAAAGGAAATGTCCATAGACCATTATTAAATTGGACTTGGGAAAAATCCACTATGTCTGGGATAAGCAGCATAAAATGTTTTGTACTTTTTTGGGATCTTGCCAGGTATTTGTGACCTGGATTGGCCACTGTTGGAAACAGGATGCTGGGCTTGATGGACCTTTGGTCTGTCCCAGTGTGGCAATACTTATGAGAGGATTTCTTTTGATTTGCTGTTTAAAATCTGCCGGTTTTGATTTCTTTTGGACGCAGAAGAAAGCCCATGCAAGGCTGTAAGGGCCAGTACTGAGAAATTAATGTGTGCGAGTCCGAGGAAACCCGAAAAGTGAAATCACACATTGGCACCTGTTTTCTGTGCTTAAATATAAGCCTTCCAAGTAAAAAAAAAAATGAAAAGCTTATATTTAAAAGCACAGAAGAGACTTCCGGCGGAGCCGTGCGGCAAGATGGCCGCGGTCTAGAGGAGCTCCGTAACGCCGCTGGCAGGCTCTTTGCCCCCCCGCTCCCTGGACCCTCCCCGCAACATCTAGGAGATACCTTAAACCCACCGGAGTCAGAAGTCACCTCCGAATGCCCACCGACACGCTCTGCAGTGCGGGAACAACGGGCAATAACGTTGCACGCGCTCAGACCCAAGATGGCGGCCAGCGGCTCACAGTGAAGGAAAACAGTGAGACAGCTGCGCGGAAGAACGGCGTGCAGAGTAAGATTGTTGAGACGGTTCTCTGGGGAGGTCAAGGCATAGTGGCATAATGGGAGCGGGAGTATAACACATAGACGCCGCTTTCGTTTTCCGTTCCCCCATCCTACTGACGAGAAGAGATTGAACGGGATACCGAAACCCGGAGAGACCAGAGGTTAATCGTACATTATAAGGAACCAAGAGTATTAACGTCCTCCACAGAGTGCAAATTGGCCCCGCACACAAGTGCACGGACATTTTAGTAAAGTCTACCAGCGCAGCACTTGTGATAGTTGAGTGGAAGCTATACTGACAAGTAGAGCAGTGCGAATCAACATTAAATTACAACAAATATTAGAACTGCCTGGCTTAAATTCAATTCTGACAGCAACAAAAATAGAGCCTACATAACAGGATTGTGCACTAATAAAACAGCAGTTTGCTGGTAGACTGAAGGCAGTGAGCTCAGCCTAGACAACTAGCAGAAACAGAACCCGGAAAGGGATTACAATTGCGGCCTGGATAAGGGTGAAGAACTGGCTCAATAGACTTCTAAACCTAACTGCCTGTTCCGTTGGACTCGTGGAAGCCTGTTCTACCACGCCGTGGCATTACCCTCAGGTAAAAACGTTAACATCACGAGAACAGACGCACAGAGATTAGTGAAAATTACAACACTCTCTGTATGGATCAATTTTTGAGGCCCAAGTCCTCAGGAACAACCAGAAGCGGCACTAAATACGATAAAGTGAAGAATTCCCCGCCACCCATTGAGACCAAGATGGCAGAAGGGAAACTTGAAAAGCTTGGTGATTTCTCTGAAAAACAACTAGCTCAGATCACTATGGCTGTTAGCGCCGCACTGAACCCGAGATTTGATTTGTTAGAGCGCCAAATGAGCAACTTAGAAGCCACCACAGCTGACACGGTGAGGCGAATGGGAGAGGCGGAAAGCAGAATCTCAGCGGTAGAAGACATGAGGGCGCTGAATGTCCCAGATGTCACACGTCTGATGGAACAACTTAAAGCACAACAAGACAAGATCGAGGACATGGAAAATAGAGCGAGGAGGTGCAATTTACGCCTACCTGAAGCAATCCCTGAGAAATCACTAGGACATCTGTTGGAAAACTGGCTTAAAAAGGAACTAGCCCTGTCAGACAGCTACGGAGAATTGTGTATAGAACGGGCCCATAGGCTTGGTCGCTGGCAGCAAGGACAACAAAGACCCAGACTGGTGATAATTAAAGTACACAATTACTTGCACAAGGAGGAAATCATGAGGGGCTTCAGACTGAAAAGAGAGTCTTTACAATATGATGGGTCACCAATAAAAATTTTTCAAGATTATTCAGCTGGTGTACAAGAGCAAAGGCGCCGGTTTCATCTTCTTTGCACAACATTGGTACACAGGAAAGCAAGATTCATGTTGATATATCCGGCTGTTTTGAAGATTCACCATGGAAATAGATGGCATTCGTTTCACTCTGTTTCAGAGGCCCAACAGTTTATGGACTCTGAACTGCTTGCACCAGTTGAAGCGCCGACATGATTTAATATTTTGTAGATTTCTCAGGGAACAGAAGATTTTGCCTGGTTTCCAGCTTCCTAAGAAAATGCCGACAATGCACCTATGCAAGCTAAGTTGCTCTTGTTAAAGAAAATGTGGATCTCGAGTTAATATGTTAAAATGTTCCAGTTGTGTTAATAACAGATTAGGGGGTCTTCACGGCAGAGGCGTTAGACTAGATTTCACTATATCTCCAGAGGGGTGGGGGCGGACCCCTCATTGGGAGGGGGGGACGGGAGACAATAGGGGGGGGACGAGCCACATAGCGGAATTACAACCGTAGGAAGGAGAGAAGTTTAAGCTAAAAGGGAAGGGGTTTTCACCAAGAGATAGGAATGGGTGGGGGGAGATGGGGTTCTAATGGGATTCTATACTTCGGGAAGGGAGAATCATGGAACACAAGGGTCAGGTCTCACACTCAGGTTATACAAAATGAAAAAGTGTGGTCAAGATGTCTAAGCACACAACATTCACAGCTGCTAGGAAAGGGCTGGGTCCCGGCGGCTGAACATTTTAGGTATACTATTCTGGCATTAGCATGCACCTGTGGTAACACACTGTAAATTAGTCACTTGGAATGTGGGGGGCATTTCGTCTCCCATTAAAAGGAAAAAGATACTAGCACATTTAAAGCGTCTCAATACCGATATTGCATGCTTACAAGAGACGAAGCTGACGGCCGCAGAACATGAAAAACTCAAACAGGGCTGGGTAGGTCAGGTGTTCCACGCTTCACCAGAAGGGCGGAAGGGAGGGGTGGCAATCTGCATTCACCGACAGCTTGCCTGCACGGTGGAGACAGTTATGCAAGACCCCAATGGAAGATATATTTTGGTTAAAATGTGGTTACAGGGGAGGGAATTATACCTTCTAAACGTGTACGCCCCCACACCACCTGATAGCTCCTTCTTTCCTGAGCTGTCCAGGCAGCTGCTCCCTTATGAAAGCAAGCAATTGATAATTACAGGGGATATGAACGTACTAATGGACCCCAAGATAGACTATTCAGGGGAGAGATATGGGGGAACGGAGAGTAGGAGGGGGGCACGGATGTTGAAAGAATTTAGTAACTCTCTCTCCGTGATAGACGCATGGCGAAACTTACATCCAGATTCCAGAGAATACACACATCAGTCCAGAGCACATGGGACTTGGGGCAGGCTAGACTACATGCTTATTTCACCAGCTTTGTTTCAATGTGTCCGTGACTCAGAGATCGAGGAGATGTTGATTTCTGATCATAGCCCTGTCTGGTTAGAGTTGGGAGCGCCAAACAACTTTCAGATACACAGACAGTGGAGATTTCCCAATCACCTAGTTAAAGATAAATCTTTTCATAAATTCTTGGTCAAAAAATGGGAAGACTATGAATCATTTAACAAAGAGCACAAGTCTGATCCGCAATTGTTCTGGTGTGCTGGTAAAGCAGTACTCCGGGGAGATCTGATCGCTTATATAGCAAGTAAGCGGAAAAAGAACGCAGCTAGCCTCTTGCACCTGAATAGGCAATTACAGAAGGCTAGACGTCGCTATATAGAACGGCAAACTACAGTAAATAGGGAAGCATATTTGGCTGTACAGGCAGCTGTGAACTCATTGTTACATGAAAGAGTGGTTAAAGATAGAACTTTCCTAAAATATAGGTTCCACAGATTTGGGAATAGAGTAGGGAGCATGCTGGCCCGGGTGGTTCAGAAACGGGGAGGAGGTAGAACCATATCGGCTCTGAAAGAAAAGACGGGAAGCCTTACCAATAGCCCAGATAAGATTCTGCAAATATTTCAGGAGCACTTTACACAGTTATACACTGCCGAGCAGCCAATCGGGGAGGCACATATGACTGAATTTCTTTAAAAAGCCCAGATGCCAAAGCTCGGAGATTCTGATATCGCATACCTAGCGGGTCCCATTATGCCAAAGGAGCTATCAGAAGCTATAAAAGGGTTGAAATCATATTCGGCACCAGGGATAGATGGGTATTCCGGAGAATTTTATAAACTGTTGCAACCCCAGTTGATAAGGCCACTATCTGAATATCATCAAGCGGTGATTCAGGAGGGGAGGTTCCCATTACATGAAAATACTGCATGTATATCATTACTGTTGAAACCCGGGAAAGCCGCTGAGGAACCAGAGTCTTACAGGCCTATATCGTTAATTAACGTCGATATTAAGCTTTTAGCGAAGATTCTGGCCTCACGACTTAACAAGTGCTTACCCAGCGTGATTGAATCTACACAGGTGGGATTTCTCCCCAATAGACACTCTGTGCTACATATTCGACGTGTCTTACTCGCAATGGCACGATGCCGATTTGAAAAAACCCCTGGGATCTTGATAAGCCTAGATGCCACCAAGGCTTTTGACAGGGTAGGATGGGATTTTTTGTTTCATATGTTAAATTGGATAGGGGCCCCTGCTGGAATAAAACAGGCAATACCGGCTTTATACACGGGTATGGAAGCACATGTGACTGCAAACGGGGGGCTTTCAGCTAGATTTCAGATAGGTAGGGGAACACGGCAGGGCTGCCCCTTGTCACCACTCCTGTTTGATCTAACATTGGAGCCACTGCTGCGTCTTTTAAACTATGACCCTAGAATCAGTGGAGTGCAGCTGGGTGAGCAAGAGGTTCGAGCTTTGGCTTATGCCGATGATATTCTCCTGGTACTGACCAACCCACAAGAGTCCTTTAAGACAGCCTTGACACTGATAGAAGAATATGGGGCGATGTCGGGGTTTGGCCTCAACCTGTCTAAGTCATGTGCGATGTCTATGGACGCGGACACTGATTTACTCTGGAAAGGGGAGACCCCTCTTAGATGGGAGACAGCGAAAATGAAGTATCTGGGAGTATACATTACCTGGGATAAAACCATCATGTATAAGGAAAACATTGCCCCACTGTTGGAAATGACTAAAAGTAAGTTGTTGATGTGGAGGGAGTTACCACTCACTATTTGGGGTAGAATTGCGTTATTCAACATGATGATCGCCCCCCAGGTGGCTCTATGTCTTTCAACAATTACCTCTCTTTTTGAAACATAGAGATGACAAGCGGCTGCAGCATTTAATACAAACATATCTGTGGCAAGGGAAGAAACCTAGAATACCGTACCACCAGATAGCATCCCCAAGAGAAGGGGGCGGCATGGGACTTTTAAATATCAAATTTTTGACAATAGCGAGTTCCATGCGGCACATAAACGATTGGTACAGGGGAACATCAGATTTTTCCATAACACAAGCGGAGACCTTGATGTTTACGGATACACATTTTAGTCACTTGCTTCACTCCGGGACTCCACTTCCCACAGCGGCATTTCAGAGACACCCGTTATTGAGATCTCTCAGGGAAACTTGGAGGTGGGTATGTAGGCGTCATCGTTTCTCCCCCCGAATATCTCCCTGGATGTCAATTTGTGATAACCCAGCATTTTCACCAGGTCAAGGGGTCAGTATATTTAAAAGATGGGCGAAAAAGGGGATCATATATCTGGCGCATATAGTTACAGAAGAGGGACAAATTCTCCCATTCACGGAATTACAGTCCCGATATGGGATTCCTCCGACGCACCGATTTGCATATCATCAATTACACCACTATGTAGCCTCCCTAGAGTGGACAGATCTTACGGAAGATGTAGTAGAGGTTCTTGCAGAGGAGTTCACTCTGGGATCACAGCTTAAGGTTCCACTGAAATTTCATCACCAACAACTCAAAGACACTACAGAAGAGATAGACTTCCGGCGATTAGCGCAGGAGTGGTCGAGGGACTTAGGTTGTACATTTACCGAAGGAGAATATAGATCATATTTGAAATCTATCTATAAGCAGCGGCTTTCCATCCCACAAAGGGAACGGCTATACCGCTGGCTGCTTAGAACACACATATCTCCTCACAGAGCACAGAAAGCAGGGTTTAATACAACAGGAGCATGCCCAAAGTGCAACCATGGTTCTGCCTCTCTCGGCCATATGTTCTGGAGTTGTCCCTGCATAGAGCGGTTCTGGAAACAGGTTATAGGGGGGGTGGACCAATTATGGAACTGTACTCTAGTGTGGGATCCTTTAATTTTATTTAATATCTTTCGGTATTCTACAGACCCCCCAGAAGGCTTTAAGGCATTTGCAAAGATAGCAATATATTTTGGAATAACTTCCATTTTGCAATTCTGGAGAATGAAGGAAACTCCCCCTCTGCAGATATGGCGATCGCAATTAGTGAAACAAATGAGAATTGATAGATGCGGGATACATGATCTGGACAGTCCAGCGGGCCAGGGGTTTCGGGCGCAGTGGGAGGCACTCTGGGTTACTCTCCCGTCCAGAGCGAGAAGTTTACTGCTGAATTTCTAATCCTTACCAGATGCCCTCTTGTATTCGGCATCACACGGGGAACCAATTAGTGAGGACAATGTTATATGATGCTCCTGATAAGAGGGCCCTCGTTCAGTACCGTAGAACAATGCAGTCATCCTAGATGAGTAAAATAGTGTGACAGACATCACCACTTTAGATATTTGGTATCTATAAGAGACCCAAACATTACATATTGCTGAATCCATAGGAACCTGAAGGGAAGGGAAGAGGGTGGGTATAGCCGGGAGGAGGTCAAGCCAATGAGACACATTAGGTGGGCAACTCCGGCCAATACGTTATATATGTAGCTTAGACATTAATTAGAAAGTTGTGAATGCCCTAGGAACAATAGTTGACACTGGTAGGGAGGGAGGGAGGATGGGGGGGTGGGTTAGGGAGAAATATAAATGCACTATTGTAATTTACTATGCTGAATATGTGATTTTGGATGACCTTCCTTTGTAAAGTATCTTTTCTGACTAGTATTTGTTAACTGTTCATGTCAACTAATAATAAATAAGATTCAAACATAAAAGCACAGAAGAGCGGCGCTGATGTGTGCTTCACAATCAGGTTTTCCTGGTACATGTGCACCAGAGCTATGCTTACCACAAAACTTCTGCACACAGGCCAAGCACATCCTTCCACCTTGTTTTCACTTTTACAGCACGCATATAATTTGCTTTGAGTACTGGAGAACTATTTTTCTGCGCTGTTCCGGCAGTATGGGATCTGCGTTCTTGGCTTTACCGCAGGAGTTCTCAGAATGCAGCCCTAGAGTTTATGGAGAGCAATTTTATAAGGTATTTTCCAAGTATATAGCATGTTTTACATACAAAAGGACATTAAAGAATTGTACATAGGAATACAGGCGTAAAGCGGAGGCATACTTCAAGATTGCATCTACCTCTTGGCAAATTGTGCATTGGCATTCCAAGGGACATTTTGCAGTTACTGTAAGTTAATGGCAAAACTAATGCACAGTAACTGCAAAGCCATTAACTGCTGGAGACATGCCCAGCAT
Organism: Microcaecilia unicolor; assembly: GCF_901765095.1. Classification (NCBI taxonomy): domain Eukaryota; kingdom Metazoa; phylum Chordata; class Amphibia; order Gymnophiona; family Siphonopidae; genus Microcaecilia; species Microcaecilia unicolor. The sequence continues at coordinate 88,411,287 of NC_044034.1, forward strand.
CACTTTACACAGGCCCAGATGCACAAAACCTAACGAGCCAGCAACGTGGTTTTTATGCCCATTCTAGCCAGTTTAGCGAGCAAGGAGTCAAACGAGACATGCACAAAAGGGTTCTCCAAGCTATTTTCCTATCACGGTAGCAGCTAACGAAAATGGAATGCAAAGCTATCATAATGAGTTAATTACTATACAAATGTGCATGCAAGGCATTGCACAGACGTTTTCCGACCCAATCCACAGAAGCAGTCCCTAGCTTTACCTTGGAAAAGTTAATGGGAGGTCTGGAGCTATCAGTCCTGACAGCTCCGGATCTCCCGTTAAATTTGAGTGAGTTTCACACAACAAAATATCAGGGCAGAGAGAACTGTAGGTAAATGCACTGTAACAACAGGGCCTGCTTTTAACCAGAAGACAAAAAAATGTGACAAAAATCCAACCTGAAAGGCTGTAGGGAGCTGGTGAGTCCCTGCGATGGGAGGAAAAGATCCTGCTTCTGTCCAGGGCCAGGCAAATAGAGAAACCGCAAGCCAGAGTGCTGGAGCAAACATCAGAAATTCCGTTGAAATAAGGGAGAACTGCAGGAGTTCTTGTGCTGCCCTGTTCTGCCCCGTCCTGCCCCCTGGCAAGGAAGCGGGGGTGGCAGAGGAGAGAAGAGAACCCCGGAGCCCACGAGCGATAACCTGGGGGGCTTCTCTTCTTGAGGGCTGCAGTTGTTTCAGCTGTCTCCCTCCGCCTGCCTTTTGCACTGAAGAGAGCAGCAGATTGCTAAATCAGTAGACCCCCCCCCCCCCCCCCCCGGCCATGAGAGTGCAGGCTCCCAGCTTGTTTTTGAAAAAAAAAAAAGGCTACTCTGGATCTCATACAAGCAGCTTGTCTGCGTGTATGACAGCAGTCTGCAGCATGCACAGAGCAATCACGCTTAGCAATGGGCTGCTCTGCACATGCTCAGCTGGCCAACTGGCTTCCCCCCTATCGCATTCAAATAAGCTGAGTCGCAAAATGTAATCCATAACCTGAATTGTAACAAATTGTATTTCCATTATTCATAATGTATTGTAAGCCACACTGAACCCGCAAAAAGGTGGGAAAATGTGGGATACAAATGCAATAAAATAAATAAATAAATAAATATCCATCTGTATTTCCAAATCGGTAATTTTTACTGATTTGAAAATATGAATGGATTCTTAACGGGGATCTTAGTGCATCTGAGCCTGAGACAATACGCTTACCACATGTTAATTGATTTGCAGCTAACTCTTATACACTTAAGCCCACCTATGAGAAGGCATTAACTGCTCCACTTTATCCAGTATGGCTGTTCTTATTTCTGCCAGGTACTTGTGACTTGGATTGGCCACTGTTGGAAACAGGATACTGAGCTAGATGGACCACTGGTCTGACACAGTATGGCTATTATGTTCTTATCCACTTTGTTAACATGCAGTATTCTATTACATATTGCAACCACTAGGGGCGCCCTAGGGTGCAAGTGCCTGTCTTTCGGACTGGTTAAACTGAGTGAGCGGGCCCTGAAGAAGTCTCACACAGGCTGGTACTGAGAGGGAACTGCTGCCTTTCTGCTATTTCTATTTCCTTTCCGAACTAGCTCAATATATGAGAGCCTTTTCCTATAACCACCACATTCCCAGCTTTTCCCAAAACTAATCTTTTATAGTTGTTATAACAAATAGAAAATACAAGCCTTTATTCTTGGCATCTTCTCACAGGGTTTCCTTAAAAGACACAAAAGACACCACTAATAGAATAATAGTTCCACTTTCTTTACAGAAAATAGGACATCAAACATGTACCAGTGAGGATTCTCTCCTACCAATGCCCCTTTCTTTGGTTCCACAGCACTAGTTGCTCTTAAGCACTTCCCCTCTTCCAGGCTCAGCCTGCCAGTGCTGTCTCTCCTTTGCACAGTGCTACACAAGGAGATTTCACCCCTTCCCATACTCTGCATACAACATATGCTACATCCAGACTCAACCCCTTTTTCGAGTTCAGCCTACCAGTGCTGCTTCCCTTGGGTTGCAAAACACTGCACAAGGAGGTTTCTCCCTTCCCCCTCTCTGCATCCAGCATATAGTGGGCCGATGATCAGAAGCAAACGCGGGTGCTAAAGGCTATTAGCGCCATACTAGTGCCCGCGTTTGCTCCCGCCTTATGATCAGAGTCCGTAAGCGCGTGAACACACTTGCAGGACCTGACTGCAAGTAGCATGCAAATGCATGCTAAATAGGGCATTTACTATTCCTCCTCAATGCTCAGTGGGAAGAGCGCTAATCATTGGCGCTGCTCCTGCGACAAACCCTACGCCAACTCAGAACTGGCATTAGGGTTTGCGGAGCTTTGGGGAGGAATGGGGAGCCCTGTCCAGCATGCATTTGCATGCTTGCAGGCCCTCCCCACTCAAGGGGCTTGAGGTCCAGTGGATCTCCAGCCCCCCTAACCCCCCAGAACAAGTTTTCCTAGTGGCCCAGTGGCTTTCTCCCCTCCCCCAACACCCTGACAAGGGGGCACAGGGGGGCTGGAAGTACAGTGGACCTCTAACCCCCCCCCCCCAACACCAAAAAAACCTCCCTGGTGGCCCAGTGGACAACCCTATCCCTACCCCCTTCCCTACCACTGTGGAGATGGTGTTGGAAGGAAGAAGGAGTGCTACTCCCTCCTCCGTCATTACAAGGTATGGGAAGTTCAGGGACGCTAGACCACCAGGGCGGGTGGGGGTAGGATTGCCTACTGGGTCACTAGGGAGGTTTTTTTTGGTATGGGGGGTTAGCAGGGCTAAAGCTGCAGAAGACCACTGGACCACCAGGGAGACTTGTTCAGGGTGGTTGGGGGGGGGGGGGTTGAAGGTCCACTGGACCTCTAGCCCCTTGCATGGTGGGGGGAAGAACTTCCTGTTTGACAGGTCCGGGCTTTTTTTTTTCTTTTTTTTGATAGCCCGGACCTGTCAAACAATTTCTATGGGAGGATTGTGCCGTGGGCACGATTGTGCTTTTGGTGCATGCCCAGGCACAATCCTCCTGCAGAAGTCCCCCGATGATCAAAACTAATAGCATGTATAAATTTGCATGGTATTAGTTTTGATCATAAGGGCTTTAATCCCCTGCACTGTTCCGGCACTAATTTTCCAGAACTGTTTGGAAAAGCGTGGGGCATTTGATCATCGGGGCCTCTATTCTTAACATAGCCGTAGTCCTTCACTATGTGAAGGAACGTAGCTACACATAATACATGTCTAACATATTCTTCTGCCCAGCCCTTTTTACTGGGATCTCTATTCACCAAACTATAGCATTTCTTCTATAGCCTAAACCTTCTGCTAGGCTCTCTTCCTGGGCTGTAATAACCCTTTACACTTTTCCAAAAGCTTTCCTTCTCCAGCCCCCATTTCCAAGGTTGTAATAATCTTTTAACTTTTCTCAAATTCTTTCCTTATAATTAAACTCTGGAATTCGTTGCCGGAAAACGTGGTGAAGGCGGTTAGCTTGGCAGAGTTTAAAAAGGGGTTAGACGGTTTCCTAAAGGACAAGTCCATAAACCACTACTAAATGGACTTGGGAAAAATCCACAATTCCAGGAATAACATGTATAGAATGTTTGTACGTTTGGGAAGCTTGCCAGGAGCCCTTGGCCGGGATTTGTCGCTATCGTGGACAGGATGCTGAACTCGATGGACCTTTGGTCTTTTCCCAGTGTGGCATTACTTATGTACTTTCTCAGCCCCCTCTTCCAAGGCTGTAAAAATCCTTTTAAACTTTCCCAAGGCTTTCCTCTCTCAGCCTCGCTTTACCTCTTGTCAGGTTCTCAGGTTCAGAGCCCGTGGGGCCGGGCTCTGGAGCAAACGTGAGCCCTTGGGCTGCTGCCGAGGAGCGACAGCAGCAGGCAAAACCCACCAACCAACACTGGGCAAGCACACCGGCAGGGACTGCAGGCACTGCCCAGCGAACCGGAACACATGGACTGGAATCCCCCGGACTGGAGGACACAGGACTGGAACACTGGACTGCAATTCCCTGGACTGGAGGACACAGGACTGGAACACACACTGGACTGGAACACACTGGACTGGAGCGCACCAGACTGGAACACGCACCGGACCGGAACACACTGGACTGGAGCACACTGGACTGGTCCGTACAGCTTCACCTGCGCTTGGCCACTACCCTCCCCAAGGGTTGAGCCCTTGGGTTCGAGTGGCCGGTAGGACTTACCGGATACCGGATGACACAGGGACCAGGACTGGAAACAGAAGTACTCCTAAACCTAAACTGATCTAAGTGCTCCCAAGCCCTAAACCAGCAGGAGTGTTCCTAACAGTAAACTGACAAAAGGACTTCCTAAGCCCTATACTAAACAGGAGCTCCTAAGCCCTGCTCAACAAAGGGACTTCCTAAGCCCTAACAGAGCAGGGAACTAAACACGAAGCTAACACAGGTGCAGTGGCGATCCTAGCCAGCATGACACCCGGGGCAGAGCGCCGATGCGCCCCCCCCCCCCCCCCCCCCCCCCGGTGAAATGACACCCCCCCCCCCCCCGGGTGCACGCCGCTGGAGGCGGGTGCCGCAGCGCGCGCCTGTCAGCTGAGTTCGCTGACTTCGCTAACTTCGCTGCAGCTCCCTCTGCCCCGGAACAGGAAGTAACCTGTTCCGGGGCAGAGGGAGCTGCAGTGAAGTTAGCGAAGTCAGCGAACTCAGCTGACAGGCGCGCACCGCAGCACCCCTCCAGCGGCGTGCACCCGGGGCGGACCGCCCCCACCGCCCCCCCCCCCCCCTTGGTACGCCACTGCACAGGTGCTACTAAGCACCAAGCTACAAGCAGAGCTCTACACTAACAAGCTAAACACAAAACTAACAAGCTACCTAAGCACTGCTCTAACAAGCTAGACACAAAACTAACAAGGTGCTTCCTAAGCACTACTCTGGCAAGCTAGATACCAACTAACAAGGTGCTTCCTACAGCACCAAAACCCAAACAGCAAAGACTGCAATGCTCCCAATAGCACAAACACCAGAAGTACTTCTAACAGCAAAATCTGTAGTGTTCCTAACAACACCAAACCCTGAAGTACTTCTAACAGTAACAGAGCTTCCAAAGCCCTACACACAGCAATGCTTCCAAAACCAAGAGGGAAAAGCAGGGGAACCACAAGGGAAAAGCAGGAAAGCTAAACACACAGACATCAGTGCACACTGCACTAACACTAACCTGGACCTTAGCAAAAGCAAGCAGGGAAACTAGACACAAAGTCAGAAGTCCACACTGCACCACTCTACCTAAAGCAAACACCACCGTTGCAAAGGCACTGAAGGAAAGAACACCACTTCCTTATCAAGGCCCTCCCAGATGATGTCACACTCCCTAGACCTAGGCATACAGCACACTGAAACCTAGCACACTGAAACCCAGAGAGGCCCAACCCACACCAATGCAGCACTGTGAAGCACTTGAAGCCAGTACACCCAAAGAGAGGTAGAGCTAACTCAGTCCACACACACAGCTGTAGTAAAGTGAAACAATTCGAGTCATGCTGCTGGAAGCTGCCAGCACAGAGAGAGAGAGCCAGCTCAGAAAGGACAGACAGCAGGAACGGAAGCCAGCTAAGCTGACCACCAGGAAAAAGGTAAGTTTGAGAGGGGTTATGACCACAATCATAACACCTCTATTCACTAGCCAAGGAATTTCAGCCTGTGGAACACCTTTCTTTTGGGTCTTATTCACTACCCGAAGGGGTTTCAGCCTCTGTGTGTGTATGTGTCCCTCTCCTTGTGCTCCATCTCTAGCTCCTTCACATACTGCCTGCAGCGGATGCTTCCAACCACACCCTCTTGCTTCTGCCAAGGAAGCCAATGAGCTATTTGCTTCAGCTGGGAAGATGCTAGCTCCTGGACTATCTGACTCAAGAGGCTCTGACCCCAGCTGGCTGCTGGAGTTACCTTCCAAGGAGGTTTAATGATAAGAGATGGCATGACATCAAAAGTTGAAGCTGGTTTCCTCCAGCAGCTGCCATCTTGGTACTTCCAAAACAAACTATCAGCTGCTGCATCCACAATGTCATTGTTCATTGTTATTTTATCTCAGTTATAGTTAGAATCAGGCCAACTTGTATAGCATATGGATGTAAGTAGGAAAGAAGAGTGAGTGTATGGAGGCGGCCTCGTTTTGCAGCTTGCACAGGGCATATATGGATGGGCTGAGAGCTGTAGGAACTTCAGAACTTGGCGACTTTTCTATGGACTTAAATATTGAAAAGAGAGAGAGAAAACCCAAACCCCTACACATCCGTTTGAGAATAAAAATTCTATAGTCATATGAAAATGCCGGGAGTGGTGAATAAAATCCAGATCTGGAGTTTGACTCCCTGCAGTCCTGCTTCTACCCGTACGAAGACGATTTCTACTTCTGCAGGCCGGACTCAGCCCCACTGGGGGAGGATATCTGGAAGAAGTTCAAGATTCTTATCAGTAGGAATACAGTAGCCGAATGGTATCTGGAGTTGTTTTGTTGAAAGCTGCAAACCCTAGGGGTCAATTGAAAAAGTTTTCCTTGCTCAACAACTAGTATAAAAATTCTATTGAAAAAGCTATAGTTTGCTGATTTTCCCACCTGTTTGTTTACAAAGCCGTGAACAGGCTATGTCGGCATTAGCCGCTACCATGGCTATGTAAACAGGGGGCTTTGATTCAAGTACACTGGGTACCTGTAAAATGGCGTATTCAGTTCAAAGTTTTAACGTTGATACGTAAAGCATTGATTAGTGAGCCATTACTATTAGTCACAACTTCTTTGCTTATTTACCGTCCCTTTTGATCACACTTTTAATCAGCTAAACTTTCATTAGAAGTACTATCTTGTCATCAATTTAGACTTGATGAATATTTTATATTTTATATATCTGGCTCTGTGATGTGGAACACTTTACCATCTGAATTACATAACTTCACAAATACAGCCTTTTTCAGAAAACAGTTAAAAGCTTATTTACTCAGAAATGCCTTTTTCTAAGAATTGCTTTGGATTGCTTGACTGCTGTTATTTCTAACGCCTCACGGATCGATTGTGTATTATGTGCTGAGCATCCAATTTATTATCATATTTCTTGCTGTATCCCAAATTGTTGCAGTGACCCATTTGCTGTCTTGGCTGGCGTTATTGATGATTGTGATATTATTTTACATATTTTCTAGACCTTGATTTTGTTTCATTTTGGGGTCCTTTTATTAAACTGCGCTAAAAAGTGACATGCAGTGTCAGTAGCACAGGGCTTTCCTGCGTGCTGAGGCCACTTTTAGCGCAGCTGTAAAATGGCCGCATTTCCCATTTTCTGTATTAATGGTCATGCGCTAATGTTCCCATTAGCACATGGCCTGAGCACGCCCCCCCCCCCCCCCCCCCAGTAGTGGATTTTAACCTACAGTAAGCACACATTAGTGCTTACCACAGCTTGGTAAAAGGCCCCTTTCTGTGTTATTCTGTTGTCTATTAATTATGCATGTATTTTTTATATCTGCCTAGAATTGCAGAGAAAAGCAGAATACAAAATGTTTAATAAACAAATATTAAATATCTTTTCTATAAGTAGACTTTCATAGTCTTATGGAAGTCAACTGTATAAAGGTCAACTAAATATTTGAGCACGCCTACATGTATGCATGTATTTTCATTCTTTGAGGGCAAGTAGGCTATCATGGGTTGATGCCCATGCACAATGGATCCCTTGCACAAGAACCACTCTTCACCTTCCTTATTCAATGGTTTTGAGAGTGTTGTACCGTGCACGTACACACCTTTACGCCTGCCACTGTCACATGGGACTTAGCCAGTCGCCATTTGTCTTTTTGATTATTATTTTTTTTTGTTACATTTGTACCCTGCGCTTTCCCACTCATGGCAGGCTCAATGCAGCTTACATGGGGCAATGGAGGGTTAAGTGACTTGCCCAGAGTCACAAGGAGCTGCCTGTGCATGAAGTGGGAATTGAACTCAGTTCCTCAGGACCAAGGTCCACCACCCTAACCACTAGGCCACTCCTCCGCTCCAAAATAATTAATAAAGCATAACTTGTTAGTGAAATACAGCCAGGAAATGTTAAACAAACATATTGTCAAAAAAAATACAAAAGATTGACAATTTACGAGGAAACAAATTTCGCTTTCTCAGACCACTAGGTTGGGGGGGGGGGGGGGGTGAAATGAATAGAGAAGTTTACAATGCAGAAATTATTATTTAAACAAATAGAAAAATCGCTGCATACTCCCAAAATATACATACAGATGTTATTTAAGTTGCTTCATATCCAGAACTGACTTTAGTTGATCTGGTGAATAAAACACATACTTAATCATACCCATTTTTACTATGCATTTGCATGGATATGCAAGAAAAAAAGAACCTCCTATCTCTAATGTCCTTTTCCTCATTGCCAAAAAAAATTTCCTTTTTTGCTGGGTTTGTTTCGTCACATCAGGGTAAATCCAAATCTTTTCCCTTCCAAAGAGGGTATTAATATTCTTGAAGTAATGTCGCATAATAGCATTTAAGTCCTGCTCAAATACCAAGGAGACAATAAGAGTTGATCTTTCTGTGGAATTGTCCAAAGTTTGTTCTAATAAAGCTGAAATATTATCCAAATCAACATTTGCTCTTGCTGAGTCAATTTTTTTTCCTTCTTTCTCCACAGGATTTACAATATAGTATATTTTATTTATAGGAGGAATAGCTTCAAGAGGAAACTTTACATTTTCAGTTAAATATCTTTTAAACAATTCCAATGGGGAGTTTCCTGGAAGTTTTGGAAAATTCAAAAGACGCAGATTTAATCTTCTATTATAATTTTCAATCTGCTCAATCTTACGACAAATCTCATTACTATCTTTAACTACTATATTTTTAAATTCTTGAAGAGATTCTACACCTTCCTGTGTCTTCATTACCTTAGTTGTAAATTCTTGCTTTACTAGTTCACCATTTGTTTCACATCCTCTAATTTCTCATTTAAGACGTGGACTTCACCTGATGTCTTTAGAAGAGTTTCATTCATTTTATTTAACGTCGTCCAAATCAGATCTAGATTTACCTCCGGAACTTTTTCTGAGACAGCAGTCTCTAACCTCGGCGTCATTCGTAGCAGCTCTAGTCCCTCTCTCGACGCCTCTCCTACCACACTTCCGGTGATGCACTGGGTCATCCCTGGAACCGCTAATGCTGCCGGACATGGAGGAAGCAACTGTGATGGTGGAGAAAGGGAAATGTCTTCTACCCGTGGAGATTCCACTTCTCCGGTTTGCTCCACTGTGGGATCGGCTTCCCTCAATAGTTGGGAGGTTGGTGCAAAGAATCGCTCCAAACTCTGTTGTGTAGGTGTCGAGGTAGTGGAGGACGAGGGGGCCCTTTTCACGACCCCTTTCCTTTTAGTATGAGGCATTATTAAGGAAAAATCTTTTACTACTCAAGCAGGAGCGGTGCTCACATCGTCTCTATGCAGCAGCCATCTTGACACCACCAGTCGCCATTTGTCCATGGAGCATAACGCATTATTCTGGTGCTCTTCTTCAGCTCATGTCAAAATTGGATTGTTGGTTATTTTTTCACAGATCTTGCTAATCTACTTGTGCATAAGCATCAGAACGTGGGGAGGAGGGTGGAAGGAGAGCTACAAGTGCCATGGCACCCACAAAAGGTGAGCACGCGATCCGGCATCTGTTCCTCCTTCCCCCCCACCCAGTGGCCTTGCATTTCTCACACCCCCTCTTCCTGCAGCCCACCAACCTTGCTATTCTGGGCGGCAGTACTGAAATATGCTGTCTTCTGCTGACGCAAGGCCTTTCTTCTGCCGCATCCTACCTGCCAATAACAGGAAATTGCATCAGAGGAGGTGGGATATGGCAGAAGGAAGGCCTTGCGCTGGCCAGAGGTAGCATGTTCAGTACTGCTGCCCACAACAATAGCAATGTTGGCAGGCCTTGGGGAAAGGGAGGAGTGAGAGATGCTGGGCTGTGAGAGTAGAGAGATAGCGAGAGATGCTAGTAAAGAACAGTCTGACTTGGCATGTCTGTAGGGGAGAACTATGGAAACAGAGGTGATGCTAGATGAAAATAGAAAGGGAGAATTGAAAAGAGAGGGATTCTGAACCTGTGGAGGAGAAGAGAGGGGATATACTGGGAATGGGTGGAAGAGGGAGGAGAGAAAAGAGGGAGCTAGTGGGGGATGTGAAATCAGTGGAAAATGGGATTGTAGAGTTAGGTAGAAGACATTTATTTTATTTGTTACATTTGTACCCCGTGCTTTCCCACTCATGGCAGGCTCAATGCGGCAATGGAGGGTTAAGTGACTTGCTCAGAGTCACAAGGAGCTGCCTGTGCCTGAAGTGGGAATTGAACTCAGTTCCTCAGGACCAAAGTCCACCACCCTAACCACTAGGCCACTCCTCCACTTATTTTTTATTGATGATGTTCTATCTGTGTTCTGTGCGTGACATTAAAGTCAGTGGTATTTATCTTGAGGGTGGAGCTAGGGAGGTGGTTTGGGTTAGAGCTGGGGTTCGGGGTAGTGCCCCTGCACTTGTGTAAGTCCTGTCACTATAGTGCGGATTTTGTTGTTCCCTAATATTTGCTTTAGATTTATGGGACATTTTTAAGTTTTCTTTCTTTTCCATCAGCCCTCTCCTGGCCCCAGTAGGCCTAGGGCACCTAGTCAGGTACTTTTCATCATTGAATCATTTGATTTCACTGCAGCTATTTTTCCAAATGTGTCCCAGAAAAAAGTTCCCAGTGGTTTTAGAAAGTGTTCCCCGTTCAACAGGACTGTATCCATAATGGATACTGATGCCTGCATTGCCTGAAACCCGATCATGATCTTTCCCAGTGTCTTTTATGATCATAGATGTCAAAAAGAGAGATCTGTGGTTGAGAAAAACAACACAAATTTGTTTAGTTCATCAACATCTGCATCAGAAGCACTGGTCTCCATGGGTCCCAAGGCTACATTGAACACTAGGAAGGCAATGAATTTGAAAGTGTCTCAATCACACTAAAACTGGAACATCTATAGAGGTGATCAAGATCGATCACTCTCCAATCTTCTCCAAAGGAACAGGAAGGATTTGTCCTTATCCTAGAGATAGGGCATTAGTTGCTGTGGTGCAGCAGATGGCCCAGTAGCTGGATGCCATAGACTGGAGGCTAAGATGCTTATTTTAAAAGTATATGGACATCTCAAAAGGACGAAAAAATGGACATCCATGTGCTTGAAACATTAAAATCCTGGATCCAAGATGGCAACGGTGTGACTTGCACTGACAGACACGTTCTGAATAGTGCTCAAGCTGACTCTGGAAAGAGCTTCTTACCTGCTGTTTCAGATGGGTAACAGACGAGGGAAAGTCAGGGAGATTCCCTCTGCCCCAGGCAATAAACCCCCGCTCCAACAGCCGACGCTCGAACACTTTGGAATTGCGTCTGGCTCAGGTATGACCTCTACTCCTGCTGCTGGAGTCCGCCCCTTGGAGCCGACCAACAGTGTCGACGGGGCTTCTTTGAGCCCTGTCCCACGTACAGCACCACCCCAACCAGGAAGAGAGAGCTTTGTGGCGAGTCCTGTTGCTTCAATCCTGTCAGGCGAAAGGAGCATTCAGGGAGAGAACTTGCTCGAAGCTGGAACAAATGCTGTAAGCTTGAATATTCCAGAGGAAATCTCTACTCCTGCTGTGACTGTGAGTATCCTGGAACAAGTTGTTAAAGCGCCTACACTGGTTTTTGAGGGGAAATTGGAAAGACCTGCTGTAGTGACATTAGAGTCACTTTGGGATTTAAATTCCACAACTCTCTCTGCTTTACAAACTAAGATAGTAAAGAATTCTGAAACTATCAAGGTTTTGGCTGGGTCTACATTGAAACAATTATAAATTAATGCTCTCCAAGCAGCAGAGGTAAAAATCCTGTCTGGCAAACTTGAAAAAATGGAAATCGTGGAGCAGTCTTTGATTAAAGAAAGGAACTTTGCTTCTAAACGCTTGGAATATTTGGAGAATCAATCAAAGAGACTTAACCTAAGAATTATTAACTTTCCTAAATCTCCACTTGTGTCACCAGTACAAATGGTTAAGAAATATTTAGTAGAAATCCTGGGACTACTGAAAATTCTTTACAACCTATTACAAGGGCATATTATTTGCAAATTACTGGGGAAAACCCAGACAATTTAAACCCTCAAGGTGTAATGAACTTGACTGAGTTCCTGGAATCATCTCTGGAGGTTGTCACACAAAGAACTACTTTGTTAGTGACATTTGCATTAGAATTAGATAGAGATGCTGTACTCAGACTGTCCTTGAGACATTTGAATTCTTTATTTTTAGGTTCAAAAGTAAGGGTTTTCCCGGATTTATCCAGGGAAACCCAAAAGAGAAGAAACTTATTTCTTTTACAGCGTCCTATGGTAGTAGCTTTAGGAGCAAATTTTCAACTGAAATTTCCTTGTGTTTGTAGGATACTGTATCAAACAAAGCAATATCAATTTTTTGAACCTATGCAGTTAGAGGATTTTTTATTAAGCAAAGAGAGTGTAATTGTGAAAATGTAATCCTGAATGTAACACTGTAGAGTAGCTTGGATTAAGTCAACAGAGCATGGTGCAGTCTTGTTTAACAATTAGAGAATAGGCTTTGTTATATTAGCTTATAATTTAATTTATTTTTCTTGGATCAATTCCTAAATTGTGGTCGATAAGAGGTTTTTTTTTCTATTTCTCTTTGTATTATTGTTTCCCTATGATGATGTTGCATATTTCGTGTATTTTATTCAAGATTTATTGAATATTGTAATTATTAAAATTTGAAAATAAAAATAAAAAAAAAATCCTGATTTTGCAAGGTACTACTGTATATCCAAATAGCAAGGGGGTGTGTTTTGGGTGGGACTAAGGAGGGCCAAAAATCAGGACACAAATAAAGCCTATTTATCATATAAGATCTGTGTTCTGCTCTTCTTTGGACTACTTTCTGCACTGCAGAACATTTTGTTCCTCTTCAGGTGTTTCCTATTCCGACTTAGACATCCTTTCAAAAATGCCACTCCACAGGTCATAAATGACAGGGCTGAGAGAATGGCTCTCATTCAAAGGAAATGTTTGACACTCTGGTGCTCATGATATTTTCACTTGAAAAAGCGAGCACCCTTCATATGTCCTATCATGATGTTGCTACTTAGCCTTACCACCTCTTGACAGCTATCCTCCTCCTCCTCCTCTCCCTGGGGTGGCCTGTCTGCCTCCCTCCCCCCTCCTCCTGTTTCCTATCCTTATCCCAAATAAATAATTATTCAAATTTTTAAATAAATCCCTATCCACTTTGATATCTCAGTCTAATGTATTTATTGCTGCTATATGATTTCCCACCTTCTGCCACATCCAGATGCACTCACCATACTAGTAGACAGTAGAGAGCTGCATGGGAACAGGGTTTGCAGAAATCCCATCGGGATCCCCTCCAGGTCCACAGAACTCCTGCGGTGATAGATGCAGGCACTGTGGGGTTCCCACGGGGATGGATGCAAGTCCTGCAGGGTTCCCGTAGAAGTGTAGTGCCAGGCCAGCCTACCTATCCTTTCCTTGTGTTTCTAAGCTAGCTTAGCAATTATAATAACACTAAAAAAATTATTGGATATGACTGATAAGCATTGAAATCTCCATAATCATTGAGGGGGAAAGTTATCAACATAGGCTACTGTTACGTTCAGTTATTTTACCACAAGTTGGATTATTTTTGTACAGGGGATGGAGGAGATTCCAGTGGGAAGAGATGGAGATGGGTTAGAGTCCATTGGGATTGGGCGGGGATGGGTAAAATTTCTGTCCCTGTGCAACTCTCTGGCAGACAGCCCTTATTCCATCGCATAAGTGATGGAGAAAGACCAATGAGACATGAGGCAATCCAAGCATGCTGTAGTCAAGCCCTTTTCAATGTGGTCACATAGATCCTACAGGCCAACCCTCAACCTAGCCTACAGGCCAACCCTCAACCTAGCCTCACCTCTTCCATGGTTCACATGAACCAGGGCCTAGAGAGGGTGGCAAAGAATCAGACCTTTGTTCCCTGTCTGATGGTTCTCTTGAAAATGGATCAGGTGGTGCCTGTCCCCTTCAACAGACATTGTGAAAAGTGTCCCAAGTTAACAATTGAGGCTGCAAAGTTTAATGGGAGCAGCCATGTAATATGACACCGGCAATGTCTGCATTAATGTGGGTACTGTGTCAACACAATACAGCCCATGTAAAGCCTGAACATTGCACTACTATCATCCCATCACTCAGCACATCCCCTGACCTTCAATATGGACATGTTAAATCCCATGCCACACAGCAACTTCCATTAAAAAAATCTCCATTATCTCCTAACCTATGGATACACAAAAGCAGTCTCAAAATAAGAGTTATATTTGGCTGTGTGCCAAAGGAACAAATTGAAGTTTACCCTGGGATATGGGATTGGTATTATAGAACGTTGCTATTATTTGGGTTTCTGCCAGGTACTTGTGACCTGGATTGACCATTTTTGGAAACAGGGTACTGGGATAGATGGACCATTGGTCTGACCCAGTATGGCTATTCTTATGTTCTAATGCTTTAAGCTGTATCCTACTACCAACAACATGGATTGCTTCAGTTTTATGGGTACACATGCCATCCCCATAGGGCATCCAATAGGCCTGATACTCATTTTTGGTTATCCCTCCCTCTTGTTTTTCTCTCATCCTTTTCTTATTTTTCTTTCTGCAAGAATCTGAAGACATCTTTAAAAAAAATTAGTTAAGTGATTGTTATATTTATATATTTTTCAGTGATTCTGTTTCTCTTTTTCTTTGTTACCCACTTTTTCTCTATGTATCCTGCTTTCAGTGGGAGTTGTCGAGATACAAGAACCATATTACATTACACGAGGACCAACTTGTTAGATACCCTAACCCATGCATAGAACAGGCCACCAAGTGTGAGATTGTGCTGTGAGCCTGCATCCCAGGCATGAGGCTTTGGCCCCCTCCCCTGCATCACTTCTACAAGGTCTTCCAGTGATAGTGACAACAAAATGGATCTCACAAGTAATTAGAATATGTGAGAGCCTCATGTGATGTATGAGTACCATATCGCAAGTGGAGAGTATTCTCGTAGTCCTTACCTAGCTCTTACACATACGCTTTAACAGCCATCTCTCCCAACAGTCATTGTCTTTCAGTCACAGTAGTCCAACCCTCAGAGCTCTGTGTGTAATGGCTATTAGAAGGGCCATGTGAGCCAAATGTGGAGAAATTGCCACATATCATTCTGTCCAGACTACTGGATTATGTCTCTTTATAAGCAGGTGGAGGCAGGAAAAAAACTGAAGATTCTAACAACATCACCGGTATAACAGGTGGTGCAGCCAGGATCTTGCCAGTATTTCTCTACTTCCAACAAATGGTGCAGGTTGGACTGGTGCAGCAGGATTTTTGTGGTACAGGCCTGTCTCCCCTAGACTCACACTGTGGCCTGTGTCCATAAGTTGAGGCTCACTGGTATAAACTCCCAGGAGTTGGATTATGATTCTTCGGGTTGAGCCCAGAGGAGTTCATTGCCCTTCCATAGTGTCTGAGCCTTGGCACAAGAGTCATCACTTAGAAATATTATCTGGCATAGGCTTCCCCCCACCCCACCCCTTCCTTCCACTGCAGAATTTTAAAAAATAATTTTATTTCGGATCCCTTAGCTTTATTCCCTTGCAAAAACGTTTCTGATAGCAAGTCAGGCAAAGGGATTAAATTACAGCAGCAGCTGTCCCTAACTAAACGAAAGCTGGCAAATTCCCCAGCCCTCCAGATTGTAAGCTCTTTTGAGCAGGGACTGTCTCTTTGTATCAGGTGTTCAGCGCTGTGTGCATCTGGTAGTGCTATACAAATGCTAATAATAATAAAAGGGGAGAGTCACCCAAAGCACTGGTTCTTTTTAGAGGCTTCTTTTTTTCTTTTCTTTTTTTACTGTGACCAATTTTGGTGGCATGCCAACAGGCAGAAGTTAAGGAGTTTCTGGAAACTGGTGGTTAAGTACTGGCATCTGCTTCCCTGCATATGATGCAGGTGATTCGGGGGGGTTGACTCAGGGAATCCCCTATAGTCATCCTTTCTTGAGCAGCAGCATTCAGAGGGATGCTTCCATTCGTGCTATGGTATCTCATGGAACTTGCAATTGTTTATCAGGCATTCTCGGAGTGTCTTAGGCAGGCTCTTTCTGGGCTCTAGGGACCTGTATGTGGGGCATCTAAGTTTCAAGTGTGTCAAGGTCTAGCTAGAGCTCAGGATCCTTCTGATCATAAGCATCCTAAGTCCCATGGTTGGGGGTCTGGACAGCACTTAGTGCTAGTCTAACCCTCATCCTCTGTGGCAGAATGTTGGGGAGCAGGGAGTCCGGATGGTGATGACCTTTCCCTGGGGGAGTTCTTACCAGAGTATGAACAACTGTCCCTAGAGGAAGGAGACAATTCTCCAATAGTTTATTTGTTTTGCCAGGAGGAGTTACAGTTGTACAATTCTACAACTGGATACCTCTATTTAGGCACCCTGAGAGTGCATGGTAGGAGCTTATTTTATAATGGTACTTGATCACTCAAAGCTCTGTTATAGAATACTAGTGTAACCCGGTATCAGAGTGCTTAACAGTTAGGCAAATGCAGTTACATCTGCTGCCTCTTCATTAGGGATCTTCTCTACAGAGATTCAGATGACAGGCAGACTTCATCAGTATCTTTGGGAATGGATCATTACCATCTCAGATCAGTGGGTAGGTCATTGAAGTGATTCAGAATGGTTATGCTTTCGAGTTTGCTTGTCCCATCTCGGATGCCTTTATAGTGTCCCCTGTAGGTTAATTCTCAAGTGCAGAAAAGTGCAGGATATTTTGCATCATCTCCTTGACTTGGGTGCTGTCAAGTCTGTTCCCCTTCAAGAGCAAGGTCAAGACCAGTACTCTAGATATTTGTAGTCCCAAAGCTGGAGGAGCCTATTGACCTCTTCTGGGTTTGAAGGGAATCAACTTAGGTCTCTGGGTTCCCCATTTTTTGATAGAAATCTTTCATTTGGTGATATTTTCAGTCAAACTGTGGGAATTCTTGACTTTTGCATCGACTTATAACTCACACTACAGTTCGATCATTGGGCTGAAAAACTCCATTTGAAAGGGGCTCAAAAGAATTATTAATCGCCTCAAACAATGAATTTCTTTCAATAGATTTTTAAAAAATTTTTAATTTTCAATAGATTTTAAATTTCTTTCACGATATGATTTTTGTTCACTACAGATCTTCAACATATTTCTAAGCACTCCGTTCCTGAAGAAGCCACGTTTCCAGGCGAAACGGGTCCCCGTAGAACGGACAGCGATGAGTGCCTAGGTCTCAACACATTCAAAAAGCTAAGTGCTATTTTCTCTGATATGTAGCTGGGACATTTTTCTGAAACAGTATCACACAATTTAAAATCTATTGAAAATTAAAAAATTTTAAAAAATCTATTGAAAGAAATTCATTGTTTGAGGCGATTAATAATTCTTTTGAGCCCCTTTCAAATGGAGTTTTTCAGCCCAATGATCGAACTGTAGTGTGAGTTATAAGTCGATGCAAGATCATCCTTAACCACACTCAAAACCTTCAGGCGATTTGCCTACGGTTTCTGAGGGCTTTTCTCCATTTTTTTCAAATAAACACTGATTAAATTTTTTGCTAGAGTAGTTTTTTTGGTATTAGGTTACTTTGTTTGCTCTAGCACACAGCTTTTTGTCCGGTTGGATTATATTTGCAAATTCTTGACTTTTCTTGACTTATCCAAAGTGTATTTCACATTTCCATCAGGGAAGTTCACAGATAACATCTGAGATTTTATGTGCTAGGGGAGCATTATCAGTTTAGAACTTTGGTCTTCAGTTTGGCAATGACTCCCAGAACATTCTCTAAGGTAATGGAGGTGGCCGCTGCATTCTTGCGGAAAGAAATGTTTCTAGTTCATTCTTACATAGATGATTGGCTTATCCAAGCAAGACTTTTGGGAGGCCATGGCCAGAGTAGTTTCTTTTTGCAACACTTTGGTTGAGTTGTAAATTTTACCAAGAGTTATCTAGTTCCCTCCTAAATACTTGAGTATCTTGAGGTTCTCTTCAACACTCAAGTAGGAGCATTATTTATCACTCAAGAGAGAGTAAACATGATTCTGGGTTAATTAAGTGCCTTTTGTGTAGTGCAAGTACCAAGAGCTTGGGATAATCTTCAGCTCTTCGGTTCTATTGTTATCAAGGGTGCTCATGAGGTCACTGCAGAATCGAGGTGGCTTCTCTCAGGAGGCAGCTAGATTGATAGGCTATTTCACTACACCTTTTGAGTGGCATTTCTATGGAACCCCTAGATGAGACAGTTTCAACAAACCATTGCCAGTTTGCAAATTGGGGAGCCCATTTCCTCGGAAAGTCAGTTCAGTGGCATAGGTCAGCTCAGGAAGCTTTGTGGCCTATCAATTATTTGGCAGTAAGGGCAATTTGATCAGCTTTACTGTGCTTCCTGCCTCTTCTAAAAGGCAGAGTAGTACAATTCTTGCCAAACACCACCACAGCAGTAGCATATGTGAAGAAAAAGATGATATGAGGAGTGCACTGATGTCCTTAGAGATCGACAAGCGCAGAGGATCATCTCTTGGCAGTCTTAGCTATGCATATCATAGCAGTGGACAATGTTAAGGCAGACTTTTTCAGAAATATATATTGTGGGTTTTAAGAAAAACACTTTAAAACAGGATGAAAAACGTATGGAGGAAAAAGGCCTCAGCAAAACGTCTGTAGTGCTCATATGCAATCAGCATGAACATAGACACAATGCAGATTCAATCAGCATTGGTGAAAAAAACTACAATTTTATCTTCACTTTATTATTATCAATTTTGATTTTTCTTTATTTTGCTTTAATTTTTCTTATTTTATTTTAAATGTATCTAAAATGCATTCTTAAAGCATATGGAATCCAATCATCATGCACACTTATCTTATACTCCCGACGGGGTCCCATTTTGCCCAGAGCTTTCTCAAGGAAGAATGTGCCCAACACAATCTAAAAATTCAAAATATAAATAATCCTGTAACAGTGTGTTTATGATGGCTCACATACTTTGACATTTTTGTAAAAAGTTCTTTAAATATCCATGTGAAAAAGATGTTTAAACATTTAAATGTTTAAATGACAGCACTTACTTAGCGTCTTGCTCAGTTCGTTTTCACCGCCACAAAAAATCAATCATGTCACCTATGTTTAACTAAGACACTCTCACATCTACTATAATAAAAAGCACCTCCAACATTCTGAAGCTGACTCTGTGGCTTCAGTGAAGGGTTCGTAACGGTGTCACATCTCTCTCTGCCCCGCCCTCGCGTCAAAACGCGATGACATCGAGGGCGGGTAATCAGAAGGCAGGACTGAGGGAATGAACTCACCTCCAACATTCTGAAGCTGACTCCTTGGACGGCCAGGGCTTTCAATAATGCCGCCGCTTCGACGGAGCTAATCTGGGGACACAGTACAATCGCTGGGTGGCTGGAGGGAGGGGGCAGGGGACACAGGAGAATTGCAGGGTGGCTGGAGGGGGAGCAGGGGACACAGGACAATCGCTGGGTGGCTGGAGGGGGGCAGGGGAGAGAGCAGAATCGCTGGGTGGCTGAAGGGGGGGCAGGGGAGAGAGGAGAATTGCTGCATGGCTCGAGGGGGGGCAGGGGATACAGGAGAATCGCAGGGTGGCTGGAGGGGGGCAGGGGACACAGGACAATCGCTGGGTGGCTGGAGGGGGCAGGGGAGAGAGCAGAATCGCTGGGTGGCTGAAGGGGGGCAGGGGAGAGAGGAGAATCGCTGGGTGGCTGGAGGGGGGCAGGGGAGATGAGAATCGCTGGGTGGCTGGAGGGGGCAGGGGAGAGAGCAGAATCGCAGGGTGGCTGGAGGGGGGCAGGGGAGACAGGAGAATCGCTGGGTGGCTGGAGGGGGGCAGGGGAGACGAGAATCGCTGGGTGGCTGGAGGGCCAGGGGAGAGAGCATAATCGCTGGGTGGCTCAAGGGGGGGCAGGGGAGAGAGGAGAATCGCTGCATGGCTCGAGGGGGGGCAGGGGATACAGGAGAATCGCAGGGTGGCTGGAGGGGGCAGGGGACATAGGACAATTGCTGGGTGGCTGGAGGGGGCAGGGGAGAGAGCAGAATCGCTGGGTGGCTGAAGGGGGGCAGGGGAGAGAGAAGAATTGCTGCATGGCTGGAGGGGGGCAGGGGAGACAGGAGAATCGCTGGGTGGCTGGAGGGGGGCAGAGGAGACGAGAATCGCTGGGTGGCTGGAGGGGGGGCCAGGGGAGAGAGGACAATAACACACACTCTCTCACAGACACATTCACACCCAGTCTCACTCTCTATCACACACACACACACTCGCACAGTGCTGCCAACCACGCAGGGGGGGGAGAGGCAGGGGATCCTGAGACCAGAGGGGAGGGGATCCTGAGACCAGGGGTGGGGAGGGAGTCCTCAGACCAGAGGGGGAGGGGGAAGGGGGTCCTGAGACCACAGAGGGAGGGGGAGGTATCGCTGTCACACACACACTCTCTCTCACACACACTCTCTCACAGTCAGTATCTTTCTTTCTCTCTCTTACTCTCACACAGTCTCTCACACTATGTCTCACACTGTATCATATTCACTCTCTATGTGTCACACAGTCACTCTCACACACTCTCGGTCTCACACACACTCAGTCTCATACACTCTCTCGGCCTCACAGAGAGTCTGTGTATCGCACATATACTCTCTCACACTCTGTCTCACACACACTCTCTCACACACACACTCTCTCACACACAGTGTATCTGTGTGAAACATACTCTCTCTCTCACAGTCACTGTGTCTCACATACGCACTCGCACACACTCTCATTCTCACACACACACACACTCTCTCTCACAGACACACTCGCACCCAGACTCACTCTCTCTCTGTCACAGACACACACTCGCACATTCACTCTCACACACACTCTCTCAAACATACACACTCCGAGGAAAACCTTGCTAGCGCCCGTTTCATTTGTGTCCGAAATGGGCCTTATTTACTAGTAACATATAAATGTGGCTGTATCAGCGCACAAGCAGGCAGGAGGTCGAGAGCAGCGGTGGCGGGGCAATCGAAGCTGTGCGGCCCAGGACCGCGCGTCCACGTGGCAGCCGTCTCGTTCCGCTGCCTGGTGACCGGCACAGCGTGGGAGTTTGAGGTAGGGTGGTGAGTCGGCGGAGGGCGGCCGGGACCACGCGTCCACGTGGCAGCCGTTCTCCCTAGCCCATCTGAGAGCCAGGAGACCTGGGCAGCTGGCCCTGGTGTTAATCCTGCTGACGTGGGAGCTTGGGGAGCCAGGTGTCCACAGGCAGCTGTTCCCTAGGACCTCATGTTCATGTCCCGTGGCCCTCACTGGCTCTGGTCCTGCCTGTCTGCCGCCTGCCCTCTGTCCTGGCTTGCTCTGGCCCTTCAGCCTGCTCCGACCCGGCTTGCTCCAGCCCGCTGCTCTGCTCCCTCCTGCTTCTGCTTGTCCCAATCTGTCTGTTCCAGCTTACTCGCTCGGGCCCTGCTACTCCTACTCCTGCCTGTTCCAGCTTGTTCCAGCCCATCTGCCTGAGCCTGTTCCAGTCCATCCGCTCCAACTTGATCCAGGCCATCCGTTCCAGCTTGCTTAGTCCGTCTGTTCCGACTTGCTACAGTCCACCTGCACCTGCTTGTCCAAGTCCGGCTGTTCCTACTTGCCCCAGTACATCTGCACCTGCTTGTCCTAGCGTGTTCCAGTCCTGCAGTGCCGCTGTCTTCTGCTCCAACTTGATCCAGCTTATACCAGCCCATCTGGCCTAGCCTGTTCCAGCTTGTTCCAGCCCGTGTGCCAGCTCGTTCCTGCTCTAATGCTCCAGCTTGTTCCAGCCCATTCCAACCTGATCCAGCCCACTCCAGCTTGTTCCAGTCAATCCCTGCTTGCTCCAGTCAATCCGCCCCAACGTGTTCAAGCTTGTTCCAGTCCTCCTGATCCCAGTTTGTTCCAGTTCGCCTGACCCAGCTTCACCCGCTTGTTCCACTCCATCGGCTCCAGCGTGTTCCAGCCCGCTTGTTCCAGTCCATTGGCTCCAGCGTGTTCCAGCCCGCCTGATCCAGCCAGCGTGTTCCAGCTCGTTCCAGTTCTCCTGAGCCCAGCTTGTTCCAGCCCGCCTGATCCTTCCAGTCTATCGGCTCCAGTGTGTTCCAGTCCGCCTGATTCAGCTTCTTCCGGCTTGCCCCTGTCCACCGGATCCAGCGTGTCCAGCTAGTTTCAGCTGCCGATCCAGCCTTCCCCTTGCTGTCCATCGGCTCCAGTGTGTTTCAGCCTGCCTGACCCAGCCTCTCCTTGCTTACTCCAATTCTTCTGCTCCAGCGTGTTCCACCTCGTTCCAGTCTTCCTGATCCCAGCTCGTTCCAGTCTTCCTGATCCCAGCTTGTCCGTCTGCTCATCCTGACACAGTTCATCTGTTCCTGCTTGTTCCAGCTTGTCCATCTGTACCTGCCTGTTCCGGCTTGTTCCTGCTTGCTTCAGCTTGTTCCGGCTTGCTCCAATCCATCTGACTGTTAACACATCGAGTAACCTGCCTGCCTGCTTGCGAGCCTCTCAGCCATTGACTTACCTACCTGCCTGCTAGCTTATCAGCCATTGACTTATCTAATCGCCAACCCAAAACCTAGCTTCAAGCCCTATCTATCTGCTTAACACCTCAGTCATTACATAGTCACCCATTAACACCTGTTAACTGCTTAACACCTCAGCCACTATATTGTCACCTGTTACACCTCAGTCACCACCTATGGCCCCTGTCCATGTTCTCTTCCTTGCCCTGTCCCTTCCTAATCTCCTTTCCCCCCCACTCCCACTGTCTACCATTAGAACTACTCGCTGCCCTCCCACCCTGCCCGCCACCGCAATACCCTATTCACCTCCATCCCTCACCTTACCATCCCTCTTGTCCCCCTCCTTCCTGGCTCTCAACCTTCGGCACTTCCTTCCTGCCATTAACCCATCCCCTTTCCTCCTCAGTACACCCCGTCTTCGTCGCCTTCGTCGCCCAACCTCCCCCACCCTCCTCCGCACTCTCTTGCTCCTCCTCCTGCTATCTGCGGGAGACATTAACCCTAATCCAGGTCCCCCTCACCTGTCCCCGTCCTATCCTTGCGAACGATCCCGGGATGTCTCCAATCTCGTCTCTATTCCCCTCCTTCCCCCCTCCTCCCTCCCCTTCTCATGCGCCTTGTGGAATGCCCACTCAGTCTGCAACAAACTGCCTCTCACCCACGATCTCTTTATCTCTCGCTCCCTTCAACTGCTCGCCCTAACCGAAACCTGGCTCTCCCCGGAAGACTCTGCCTCCGTTGCAGCCCTCTGCCATGGAGGCTATCTCTTCTCCCACACGCCCCGCCCAATTGGCCGCGGCGGAGGCGTTGGGCTACTACTCTCACCCTCCTGTAGTTTCCAACCCCTCCACCTACCGCAGTCTCACTGCTTCTCATCCTTTGAAGCCCATTCCATCCGGCTATTCTACCCGCTACCACTCAGAGTGGCAGTCATTTACCGCCCCCCTGATAAATCCTTCCCTTCCTTCCTTACCGACTTTGATGCTTGGCTCTCTGTCTTTCTTGACCCCTCATCTCCGTCCCTCATTCTCGGAGACTTTAACGTACATGCTGATGACCTATCCGACCCCCATGCTTCTAAGTTCCTCACCCTAACATCCTCCTTCAACCTCCAGCTGTGCTCCACCACCCCTACTCATCGTGACGGCCATTGTCTTGACCTCGTCCTCTCCTCCTCCAGCTCACCCTCCAATTTCCACGTCTCAGCTCTTCCTCTCTCCGACCATCACCTGATCACATTCACACTTCTTCACCCCCCCCCCCTCCACCCCGTCCAACTTTAACCACCACCTCCAGGAACCTCCAGGCTATTGACCCCTCCACCTTATCATCTACTATCTCTAATCTCCTCCCCTCCATCATGTCCTCCGAAACTGTCGACAAAGCGGTCTCCGCCTACAATACCGCTCTCTCCTCTGCTTTGAACACCCTTGCGCCATCCATCTCCCGTCCCACAAAGCGCACCAATCCCCAGCCCTGGCTGACTCCTTGCATCCGTTACCTTCGCTCCTGCACCCGATCCGCTGAGCGCCTCTGGAGGAAATCTCGTACCCTTCCAGACTTCCTCCACTACAAATTCATGCTATCCTCCCTCCACTCCTCCCTATTCCGTGCAAAACAGGACTATTACACCCAATTGACCAATTCTCTCAGCTCCAACCCTCGTCGTCTCTTCACCACCCTTAACTCCCTCCTAAAAGTGCCCCCCGCTCCTACTCCCCCTTCTCTCTCTCCTCAATCACTGGCCGACTATTTCCGCGACAAAGTGCAAAAGATCAACCTTGAGTTCACGACCAAGCCACCACCTCCTCTTCACCCTTTAACCCTCTCCATCAACCAACCTACCCAGGTCTCTTTCTCCTCTTTTCCTGAGATCACCGAGGATGAAACTTCCCGCCTTCTTTCCTCCTCGAAATGCACCACCTGTTCCTCTGATCCCATCCCCACCAACCTACTCAACACCATCTCCCATACTGTCACCCCCGCCATCTGTCGCATCCTCAACCTCTCTTTCTCCACTGCAACTGTCCCTGACACCTTCAAGCACGCCGTTGTCACACCTCTCCTCAAAAAACCTTCACTTGACCCTACCTGCCCCTCCAACTACCGCCCCATCTCTCTTTTACCCTTCCTTTCCAAAATACTTGAGCGCGCTGTTCACAGCCGCTGCCTTGACTTTCTCTCCTCTCATGCCATCCTCGATCCACTTCAATCCGGCTTTCGCCCTCTGCACTCGACAGAAACAGCACTCTCTAAAGTTTGCAACGACCTGCTCCTGGCCAAATCCAGAGGTCACTACTCCATCCTCATCCTCCTCGATCTTTCCGCCGCATTTGACACTGTCAACCATGATTTACTTCTTGCCATGCTGTCCTCTTTTGGGTTCCAAGGCCCTGTCCTCTCCTGGTTCTCCTCTTATCTCTCCCACCGCACCTTCAGGGTACACTCCCATGGATCTTCCTCCACTCCCATCCCACTATCTGTTGGAGTTCCCCAGGGATCTGTCCTTGGACCCCTTCTCTTCTCAATCTACACCTCTTCCCTGGGCTCGCTGATCTCGTCTCATGGTTTTCAGTATCATCTTTATGCTGATGACACCCAGCTATACCTCTCCACACCTGACATCACCGTGGAGACCCAGGCCAAGGTATCGGCCTGTTTATCCGACATTGCGGCATGGATGTCCAACCGCCACCTGAAGCTGAACATGTCCAAGACCGAGCTCCTCGTCTTTCCTCCTAAACCCACTTCTCCTCTTCCTCCACTCTCTATCTCTGTTGATAACACCCTTATCCTCCCTGTCCCATCTGCCCGCAACCTCGGAGTCATTTTCGACTCCTCCCTCTCCTTCTCTGCGCATATCCAACAGACTGCCAAGACCTGTCGCTTCTTCCTCTTCAACATCAGCAAAATTCGCCCTTTCCTCTCTGAGCACACCACCAAAACTCTCGTCCACGCTCTCATTACCTCTCGCCTTGATTACTGCAACTTACTCCTCACCGGCCTCCCACTCAGCCATCTATCCCCCCTTCATTCAGTTCAGAACGCTGCTGCACGTCTTATATTCCGCCAAAACCGATATACTCATATCACCCCTCTCCTCAAATCACTTCACTGGCTTCCGATCAGTTATCGCATACAATTCAAGCTCCTCCTCCTTACCTACAAATGCACTCAGTCTGCGGCTCCTCACTACCTCTCCGCCCTCATCTCCCCCTATGTTCCCGCCCGTAACCTCCGCTCACAGGACAAAGCCCTTCTCTCAGTACCCTTCTCCACCACTGCCAACTCCAGACTCCGCCCATTCTGCCTTGCCTCACCCCATGCCTGGAACAATCTTCCTTTACCCATACGCCATGCCCCCTCCCTACCCATCTTCAAATCTCTGCTTAAAACTCACCTCTTCAATGCTGCCTTCGGCGCCTAACCACTCGAGATATATAAAATACCCCAATCTATCCACCCTATCAGACTAACTGTTCACTCGTCCTCTAGATTGTTCACTTGTCTTTAGATTGTTTTCTTGTCTTTTAGATTGTAAGCTCTTTGAGCAGGGACTGTCCTTCTATGTTTAAATTGTACAGCGCTGCGTAACCCTAGTAGCGCTTTAGAAATGCTAGTTAGTAGTAGTAGTAGTAGTTTCAATAACAGCACCGTACTTATTTGGCATTCTACTCAGTTAATTTTCACCGCCACAAAAAATCAAACATGGCGCCTGCATTTAACTAAGAGGGGAATAATCGAACGTCGCCGGCGAAATAGGTCGCCGGCGATCTATTTTGGCGGCGGTGCAACAGCTGGCCGGAACCGTATTTTCAAAAAAGATGGCCGGCCATCTTTTTTTTCAATAATACGGTGTGGGCCGGTGAAATGCCTTGGATTTCGCCAGGTTTGAGATCGCCTTTTTTGTTTTTCCGCGATAATGGAAAAAACTGCCGGCGATCTCAAACCCGGCGAAATCCAAGGCATTTGGCCGTGGGAGGAGCCAGCATTTGTAGTGCAATGGTCCCCCTCACATGCCAGGACACCAACCGGGCACCCTAGGGGGCACTTCAAACATCTTTTATAAACAACCAAATTAGCTTCCAGGTGCATAGCACCCTTCCCTTGTGTGCTGAGTCCCCCAAATCCCCCCCAAAACCCACTGCCCATAAGTGTGCACCATTACCCTAGCCCTAAGGGCTGAAGGGGGGCACCTACATGTGGGTACAGTGGGTTTTGGGGGGTTTGGGAGGGCTCAACATTACCCACCACAAGTGGAACAGGTAGGGGGGGATGGGCCTGGCTCTGCCTTTCTGCAGTCCACTGCAACCAACAACAACTGTTCCAGGGACCTGCATACTGCTGTCAGGGTGCTGGGTATGACATTTGAGGCTGGCATACAGGCTGGCAAAAAAGGTTTGTATTTTAATAATTTTAGTGTGGGAGGGGGTTGGCGACCACTGGGGGAGTAAGGGGAGGTCATCCCCTATTCCCTCCGGTGGTCATCTGGTCAGTTGGGGCACCTTTTTGAGGCTTGGTCGTGAAAATAAAAGGACCACGTAAACCCGGCGAAATACTGCTTATCGCCGGGTTTTATTTTTCCATTATCCGCGAAAGCCGGCCATCTGGTAGCCACGCCCAAGCCTGCCCATGTCCCGCCCTCGCTTCGCTGCCAACACGCCCCTTTGAACTTTCGCCGGCGAGGCAAAGGGAAAGCGGCGAAGCTATCACAAATGTAGCTTTCGATTATACGCTTTTCGCCGCTTTTGCGAAATCGCCGGCCATATCCCAATTTGTGTCGGGAAATAGCCGGCGATTACTTTTGATTATAAGCTGGTAAGACACTGTCACATAACTAATGCATAGTGTTATACTATTATGATGTGCAGTAAAGGACACACGTTCTTCATTGCTAAATGAAGCGCGATACATTCTTCATTTTAGATTTAATTAAAGGAAAGCTGCCCACTCTAGTGCTGCATTTAAGCTAATTGGTTTAGTAGAATTTAATCTGAATGTCTAGCGTTGCTCCCGCTGTAGAAGATGACAAGATCGATCACCTCCACAAATATTCTCATTAATCAGGTCAATAATAAAGCAATTGAACTGAGCAAATGTATTTTTTGTAGACACACAGTGTGCCACCAAAGGAGCCCCTGCTTTTAAATGTGAAACACGTGATTTGTGTTCTAACACCCGAATATGTAGCTTTCATATAATCTTGCCTGATTCAGGGAACTCCTTTCACACAGAAGTTATGCCATCAAACAAAATCAACTTCTCTCTCAATTTTGGCTCCAAGAATGTGAGGTTCCATAGGGCTCCCCACTCTCCCCAACCATTTTCAACTTCTTCATGTGAACCCTGGGCACTCTAAACCTAGGCCTAGGTGAACTTCTATTATCCTATGCGGATGATATCCTTCTCCTCCTACCGAATTGCCAACCCAACCGTGACATAACCCAACTAATAACAGCCGGGATGGATGCCATCCAAACTGGTTCCACAATCGAGGAATTCAAGTACCATCTCACTAACTGTAGGATTAGGCAAGTCACATACAGTGGAGTAAGAAGCCAAAGTGCTTGGTGTTCTTGATTCTTCCCTAACCTTCTCTCCCCACATCAACAAGATTTGGAGGACCATGCTGTTTAAAATGAGACAGCTCTGCCTGATTCTCTCTTTTTTCGGCCAGAAAGCATTCACTCTGCTGGTCCAGATGCTCATTTTGCCTCACCTTGACTACTGCAATGTCTTGTTCCTTGGCATTAAAGCCTTTCACAAGAAGCTGCAAATTATACAGAACACCACACCTAGAGTGATCTACAGGCTAAATAAATACAACAGTGTCTCACCATACCTGATAAAAACTGGAGAAGAGTAGATAGTGGGGTTCCCTAGGAGTCTGTGCTGGGACCGTTGCTTTTTAACATATTTATAAATGATCTAGAGATGGGAGTAACTAGTGAGGTAATTAAATTTGCTGACGACACAAAGTTATTCAAAGTTGTTAAATCACAAGACGATTGTGAAAAATTACCTTACAAGACTGGGAGACTGGGTATCCAAATGGCAGATGACGTTTAACGTGAGCAAGTGCAAAGTGATGCATGTGGGAAAGAGGAACCCGAACTATAGCTATGTAATGCAAGGTTCCACATTAGGAGTCCTTGACCAGGAAAGAGATCTAGGTGTCATCGTTGAAACCCTCTGCTCATTGTGCGGCAGTGGCCAAGAAAGCAAATAGAATGTTAGATATTATAAGGAAAGGAATGTAAAACAAAAATGAAGAAGTTATAATGCTTTTGTATTGCTCCATGGTGCGACCACACCTCGAATATTGTGTGCAGTTCTGGTCACCGCATCTGAAAGATATGGTGAAATTAGAAAAGGTACAGAGAAGGGCGACAAAAGTGATTACTTCCCTATGAGGAAAGGCTAAAGCGGCTATGGCTCATGGGTCTGATCAATAAAGTACAGCTGAGACACTCATTTTTGAAAGCTCCTTGTGCTTTTGTTTGGATATTAGCTTTTGCTGTTTTGCTTTTGGATTCCCTCTACCTCTGTATTCTGTTCTTAAAGTTAGGTAAGTAAATGCAGACTTACACTATAATAGCTGTTGCATGTACCTCTGCCGTTATATTCACGCTTAGGGCGCTTCATCCTGGTGCCTAAATTTCAACAGCCTTTTGAGAATTTACCCCACTGGCCCAATATTTAAAACCATTTATCTTGATACCAGCACCCGCTAACCAGGGGCGTAGCTATGTGGGGCCACGGGGGCCAAGGCCCCCATAGATTTGGCCCTGGACCCCCCTGCTGATGACCCTCTCGACCCCCCTTCCCGCCGCCAACCCGCCGTCACCATCGCCTACCTTTGCTGGTGGGGGACCCCAACCCCCGCCAGCCGATGTCCTCTTCTTCCTTCGTTCTGTTTCTGAGTCTGACATCCTGCATGTACCTCCTAGCCAGCGGGTTGGTGGGGGGAGGAGGCATCGAGAGGGTCGTTGGTAGGGAGGGGTCAAATTTGGTGGTGGTGGCGGCGGCGGGGGGGGTCGGCAATGGCGGGGGGAGGTGTTGGCAATGGTGGAGGGGGGCTAAAATGTGCCCCCTCACCTCGGGACCCCCCTCCCGCCGAAGTCTGGCTACGCCCCTGCCGCTAACTGAGGCTAATCGATTTCCAACTATTCTGATAATACTGGGTGGTCTTGGGCAGAGTCTGGGAGGAGCCAAAAGATATCCAGATAGTAGAGATATTACAGACTGGTATCCAGATAACCTAGGACAGCAAAATAGATGTCCTAAGTTATCCAGATTGCCATTATTCAGATACAGGTGCAGTGGACGGAGTCAATGCTGATATATGGACAATGGCCAGTGCTGAATATCCAGGTATTTGTTTAAATTGCATCCAACATTTAAAGAAGCATCAACCACAGAATTTAAGTAAGAACATAAGAATAGCCGTACTGGGTCAGACCAATGGTCCATCTAGCCCAGTATCCTGCTTCTAACAGTGGCCAATCTAAGTCAAAGTACCTGGCAGAATCCCAAACAGTATTAAAATTCCATGTTACTGACCCCAGGGCAAGCAGTGGCTTCCCCCATGTCTATCTCAATTGCAGACTATAGACTTTTCCTCCAGGACCTTGTCCAAACCTTTTTTTAAACCCAGATATGCTACTGCTGTAACCACATCCTCTGACAATGAGTTCCAAAGATTAACTATTTGTTGCATGAAAAAATATTTCCTCCTATTCGTTTTAAATGTATTACCAAGTAACTTCATCGAGTATCCCCTAGTCTTTGTACTTTTTGAAAGAGTAAAAAAATGGATTCACTTTTACCTGTTTTACACCATTCAGGATTTTGTAGGCCTCTGTTATATCCCCCCTCAGTGTACTATAGTGCAGTGATTCTCAATCCATTACCCAGGAAACACACAACCAATCGGATCTCCAGAACATACACAATGAACATGCATGAGACAGACCCGCACACAATGGAAGCAGTGTAAGTAAATGTGTCTCATGCACATTCACCTGACCCGCCGGATGTATCTGAGGACCGGGTTGAGAACCACTGCTATAATGTGATATCTTATGAAGTATTTATGGTCCTGTCTGATTTGGTGCACTATTGCTATGGAAACATTAAGAATTAGCAAATCATGTGTTATGTTTTTCCTATATAATATTTATCACTTTTATAGCTTTACTGGACAAATGCAGTAGTAGTGTACAAAAGTGGAAATTATTGTCCTAAATATTATTCCTTTCCTAATTACTGTAGTAAGAGGATCCATCAGTGATCCGTCTTTTGTATATTGGGTTGAGGAGGAGATAATAGTGAAATTCCTTACCCATAACTAGTGTTCTCTGATAAAGCAGTGCAACAACCCACTACACCCACATCTCTTCATGGGGAGTTGTTCTCTGTTCCTTTTCTACTCCCTTGGAGTACCTCCTAGCTAGTCAGGGTTTAGAATATGCTCAATCAATATGTATGAAATACATTTGCAAACAATGAAGGCAGTGTATTCAAATTTCTACATGTTCATTATGGATATTTGGAAAATTAGACTAAGGTATTCCAGGATATGGTTGAAAATGGCTGCTCTAACCTACAGCAAACAATAAACTGAGCAACAGCCTATCTGGCATTACTTAAGAAAACACTTTGCATACTTCGAAAATGTTTCTAGAAAGTTCTGGAAAGATTCTCCTGGCTAACACAAGACCTAATAGTCATCTGATCCATGAATGTGGCTTATTGCACTTTTGTCAGAGAGCTCTTACTGAAGGCAAGCAATTTTTCTTTCTCTGCATGTGTCATGTGCTGTTCAATAGTACAAAATAAGCCTGCCAGCAACATTTAATAGAGTCAAAAAATAATTTCAGCTGTGCTAAACTGCTACTTCAAAGGTTCGATTCTTTCTGTGTTTTTTTTAAAGAAGATGATGACGAATAGCTATAATAAGAAATATCTAGAAAAAAAGTTTTAACCAACAGGTTGAACTCCCCATCCCATCTAGTATAAATCACCTGATTTCCCCTCTGTGTATGAGGTTTTGAGCAAATCTCATCATGGTTCTGTGGTGTGTGAAACCAGGTGCATGGCACGTGACAGACTGTGCATGCAGAAAAGGACTTTCACTGTTGAGTCCCACACTTCTCTCTGGTGACATGGAATCCGAAAAGCTTCTGCGTCAGTGCTCTCAGATCTAGTCCAGTGAACTTGCTTCAGCCATAACTGGCAACATCAGACACAAGATGAAGGGGAGGAGAGAGTTCTGCCTTGCAGTCAGCACACATGAAAATACAGGCACGACTTGCTCTCGGTGCAAAAGAAGCTAACTTGAGAGATGATTCATCTCAGGAAGACATGGCTTATGACAGCTTTCTTTTGCAGTTTCTCTAGCAGTCTTTTGACAGTAAATAACCCAGTGCTTATACTCAGTCCTGTACAGTGACTTTCTCCCACATTATCCTTCTGGCATTTTAGTGCAAATGAGATGTAATACGCACCTCTGCAGCTGAGGCATGTGTCATGGGCACTTCTGATTCTACGGAGACCACAGAGCATATGATGTGCACATTGGACAGACAAACCCAAGACTTTTCATTCGATTTAAATAATCAAAGCAAATTATTTCTTTGAGAAATAGGATCAACAGAGAGAACGGATGGCTGCTTCCTGGTAGCTGATTATAGTTCACAGCTGTAGGTTGTAATGCAGAGAGGTCTTTATAAAGCAAAAAAACAAAAGAGAACAGCACCATGAATCCGGAGAACCAGTGATGACTTGAACAAGGTTTATTCAACTTAAAAACTGAGCCCTGCATGGCCACATTTCACCCAAAGGGCTGCATAAGGAATCATATCAGTGCCATAGCCATGAGTGGACCCAGGATCGCACAGGCCCATCCACTTTGAACTCGGGCCCACCCAGCAGTAGAACAGCTGTGATATGGCTGGTGGGGATCCCTAAGCTCTCCAACTGAAGACTCCAGGCATCTCCCCCATCCCAGGTGAATGGGGTCTCTTAACAGCACAGTGGGCTGGATGTGTTAATTGCTCACTGTAAGAAAAGACAGATTAAGGATCCACATTTATATGCTTTGGGGAAGATTATCCATTAGATAATGGAGGAGTGGCCTAGTGGCTAGGGTGGTGGACTCTGGTCCTGAGGAACTGAGGAACTGAGTTAAATTCCCACTTCAGGCACAGGCAGCTCCTTGTGACTCTGGGCAAGTCACTTAACCCTCCATTGCCCCATGTAAGCCGCATTGAGCCTGCCATGAGTGGGAAAGCGCGGGGTACAAATGTAACAAAAAAATTAAAAAAAATAAAAAATTAGATGCATAAGGTAGGGGTTAATAATGAACACACACTGAATAAAGGTAACTGAAGTCTAAAACAGACATCATGTTGTGAGAATCAGGTGCTCAACATTCAGAGTTTCTATCTATTTACTTATTTATGGCATTTTATCCCACATTAAACATGAATTAGATTGCCCCCCCCCCCAAGGCTCTCTCCCTGGGTATAGCCAGCTCTGCAATTTGGGGGGGGGGCCGCAGAGGTCAACCGGGGAGAGAGTCTGTTGTTAAAAATATACCAGCACACCACTGGAGGTGTCCCTCTATTGAGGAAAACCTGGCTCATAGGCTCTGAAGGGTTGGAATCAGAAAGAAAGAAAGAGCTAGACTTAACAAAAGAGCTGAGCTGTGAACCTGCAGAGAAGGGACCCCTGGAGACTCCTCCTGAAGACAGCAGCAGAGCAGCCCTTGGAAGCAGGCTCAAGACAGGGAGGCCATTGGGAGCAAGCTCAAGGCAAAAAAAAAAAAAGGCTTTTGAGGGCACATGTTTATTGAAAATCTGCATAACTAAATGTGAAAAAAGAGGATTCCTATGTCACCTGGACAAATTATTTGATATATGAAAGAATGAAAAAACGGGGGAATGAAAAGGAACTTTTACACTGCTGTACTAAAAGAAATGTGTTAAGACTTGCAGTAAACCTGCAAATGGAAACAGCTGTAGCATTGTTCTAATGCGATTCTATCAGTTGACCTATGTCTCCATAACAACTTTGCAAGGCTGAAACATTTCTTCTATACCAGTTCTTACCAATCAATTTTGAGCAGTGACTCCCATGGTTGCAGCTGTAGTGATGCCTGCAACCCACCAAGATGCATCGTAATGTACCAATCGCCCAGGTAGTGACCCCATATGTGGTATGCGTGATATTATTTGGGGTCACAGCCCACAGTTTGGGAAGTGCTATTCTTTAGAGTTACCTGAAAGGCCATAATTGTCTCCATACCCCAGAATAGGAATATTCTACCAGATTTGAGACATGCGATTGTGGTGTGACTGAACTTGGCCTTGCATATTGCTTGACAGCAGCCACTGCACAATGTGGGATTTTGTTTAGGCCACTTCACAATTGCTGAAATGTGGTCATTGATGGGAGTATATATGACTTTGGTGGACAGACATGAGGAGAGCTCACATCGAAAGAAAATCAAAGCTACTGTATGACCCATGCTCTAAACTGCAGTATCTTCCAAAGTCCCAAATAACCTATGGTTTTCTCTCATTTTTGCTTATAAGGGAAACCCTTGATTTGTATTTATGTTAGCATCATAAAATAAAGTACATATAGGTTTAATGGAGGGTAAGTAAAACAGGGGCCCTTTTATTAAGCCGCGTAGGTGCCTACATGCGCCTAACGAGCGTCAATTTGGAGTTACCGCCCGGCTATCGCATGGCTTTTGCAGTAATTTTTATTTTTGATGTGTGTTTGCTACGCACAACGGAAAATAATTTTTATTTTCTGACACACAGCAGAAACCGTGCAATAATCGTCATTCTGCGCACACTGAAAAATGGGGATGGTCTCATTTTCAAAAGAGAAAAACATCCAAAAAGTGACGTAAGTCTGCATTTGGACATTTTTCTCACAAAAATGTCCAAATCAGCATTTTCAAAATCTATTTTTAGACGTTTTTCTATGAAGTCCACCAGAAGTGTGTCCAAATTTCAAAGGGGAGTGCCAGGGGCGTGTTCAGGGCTGAACCTGGGCGTTCCTAAGACTTAGGTATTTTTCAGCCATAATGGAACAAAACAAAACCTTCCATGGCTTAGGCGTTTTGAGCTAGACCTGTTTTTATTACGAAGAAGGCACAAAAAGGTGCCCTAAATAACCAGATGACCACTGGAGGGAATCAGGAATGACCTCCCCTTATTCCCCCAGTGGTTACTAACCCCCTCCCTAACCCCCTCCCACCCCCCCCCCCAAAACTTTGATGAAAAACATTATTTACCAACCTCTATGCCAGCCTCAGATGTTATACTCGGGTCCATTAGAACAACATGCAGGTCCCTGGAGTAGTTTAGTGCTGGGTGCAGTGCACTGTAGACAGGTGGACCCAGGCCCATACCTCTCCCTACCTGTTACACTTGTGGAGGAAACTCTGAGCCCTCCAAAACTCACCAGAAACCCACTGTACCCACATATAGGTGCCCTCTTCACCTGTGAGGGCTAGGGTAGTGGTGTACAGTTGGGGGTAATGGGTTTTGGGGGGCTCAGCACACAAGGTAAGGGAGCAATGGTGAGATGTGTACCTGGGAGCATTTTATGAAGTCCACTGCAGTGCCCCCTAGAGTGCCCTATTGCTGTCCTGGGATGTCAGGGGGACCAGTCTACTAAAAATGCTGGTTCCTCCTACATCCCAATGGCTTGATTTTTTTATGTTTTGCACTTGGATGTTTTTTGTTTTTTTTTTTTTAAAAAAAGGACCAAAAAACAAAACGTCCAAATTACAAAACGTTGTTCAAAACAGTATTTTCGAAAACAAAAGATTGACGATTTTCTTTTTTGAAAATTACCTTCTTTCCTATTTGGAGTTTGGACATTTTTTGCAAAATGTCCAAAGTCGGACTTAGACGTCATATCGAAAATGTCCCAGATCCTATTTATGGGGCAGCAAAAGACAAGGGAATGCCTCCAAAAAGAGATAGGTTTTGAGTTCAGTCTTAAACCGTTCTAAAGAAGATTGTGATCTGACATGCTCCGGAAGCTGGTTCCAGAGCACTGGGACTTGAATTTTACATTATAATTTAGTCATTTTACAGTTGGAAAGTTATTAAAGGAAATGTGTTTAAAATGCTAAACACAACATAGAGGGGCGGGGTGGGGTTAAATTGTTAAAAGTTGGATGACGAAATGTATCTTTTGGTCCTTATTGAATATCTTTTTATATTTGAACCCCTGTGTATACATATTGTGGCTGTTCTTTCTTTTGTCATCAATAAAAACGTTCAAAATATAATTTAGTTATAATAAGATTTGGTGTGAGAAAAAGTGATATATGATTTCCTTAATATGAACATGCAAAGGGAGTTTTTATGACCAATGATGGCGGTGATATTGTGAAGTTTCTCCATATGCTCTGTATCGGAGGTATGAGAGCTACTGAGGTCGTTTCCCTCAAAACAATCATATATTTTTGTTAACATAAGTGAAAAAATATTCTCTTAAGAAGCAGGATCCAGTGTTAATATTGGTATTGTTACTTCGATTTGGCTCCTGTGGTTCCATCTTTTGTAATTGCCTTGTACAGAGAAGACACAATTTCTATTTCTGGAATGGACAATGTCTCGAATGAAAGGGACAATCAATTACTCAATTCATGTGTAATTACCATTGTGGATAATGGGTGTTACTTGCAGATTTCTCTGAGACCTTTTCAATTTGTGTTTCCTAAAATTATTGGGCCATGGACATTTTTTCTATTTGCATTATAAATACAAATATAAATTCATCTAACTTTGCTTATCTTACTGCACTTGCTTTAAATGCTCTTCCTATTCAAGTAAGAACACTTACAAAATATGATTTATTCAGAAAACATTTAAAGGCTTACTTTTACATCTCTTTTAAAAACTTACTACTTTGAACATGCATGTGGTCTGTTCACCTCATGATTCTTGAGGGTATGCCTGAAGGATTAGTGAGTACATCTCTACTTGATCCCTTTCCCTATTTGACCTCCAATTCCCCCTTTTCCCCTATTTTGTTGGATGATTGTATTACCTTTTCTGTCAATGTACTGGCATTCCTTTCCTTAACTTTTATGTATTTTATTGATTGCAAACCGCTTTGACCACTTTTTTGAAAAGGCGGTATATCAAGGAAATAAACATAAAGAAAATTTTAATATAAGTTTAATTAGAAATGTATTAGTTTGTTGTTCTTCTCCACTGATTGTCTGGTTTTCTTGTAATGTTATCTGCATAGAACATAAATGATATTCTGGAATAGAAGAGCTTTTTGGTAGTACATTGGTAAATATTTGCTAGTAATAGGAATGCACTGAAACAAAGTAATTCATTTAAAAAGGAAAAGGTACCACCACATCATGAGATAAACTGTTCACATCCAAGACAATAAACATCTCATAAGGGAGTATGATCAAAATAATTTAGACCCTGATTTAATCTCATCTCCACCCAATAAAAGAATATTAAATGTATTTGTCACCCTGCAATGACTTTTTTAACAAAACTATGTAAGCCACATTGAACCTGCAAATAGGTGGGATAATGTGGGATACAAATGCAATAAATAAAATAAAAAATAAAAAATCAATGAAACAAACCAGACATCTTTCCCAACCAAACAATTCCCTAAATGAGAAGGGTTCTGTCACGAAACGCTTAGCCACCCACTTGGGGTTACCCTATGACAAAGAGCTCAGCCTCAGCAAGAGCTCTGTCTCTGTCTTCTCCTGGGCTAAGACTGAAGCAATAGCCAGCAACAACTGCTGGGTAATTTCATACTCCAAGCCAATCAGAACCCAGTCAACAAGGTTTAAAAGTATCTCTAGATCATTTATAAATATGTTAAAAAGCAGCAGTCTGTCAAATATCCAGTAAAAATGATACTGGATATTTTGCAGCATGCGCAAGAGGACATTGCGATCCATGTGCCTATGCTTTCAACAGTCTTTTTAAAGACTATTGCGTTACTTTTGATGATTCTTCTTCATCATTTTTTCAAGTCACAGCTCATGCAAGAGATTGATGTACTACTTTGAAGACTGTCTTCAACATTGACCAGCAACATTTTGCACAAGAGACTCCTGATGCAGGCCTAACGGCCGAAACACGACGTTGTGTCGAGTCCTCATACTCCCAATAAACTCTTTTATTAAGGAACATCTTCCTGTCTTTGGTATCCTTGGTCGCTCTCCCACTGTCTTCAACACTGTGGCAGACAGCAAAAGCACTGCCCGCCGGCGGCTGTATATCAGACCCATTGTTCTTAATATGAACCCAAGCAGCAATGAAGCTACAAACTAGTAAATTTAAAATGAATCAGAGAAAACTTTTCTTCATTCAGCATGTAATTAAACTCTGGCATTCATTGCCAGAGAATGTAGTAAAAGCAGTTAGCTTAGCAGGGTTTAAAAAAAGGTTTGGATGGCTTCCTAAAGGAAAAGTCTATAGACCATTATTAAAATGGACTTGGGGAAAACCCACTGCTTATTTCTAGGATAAGCAGCATAAAATGTATTGTACTGGTTTGGGATCTTGCCAGGTACTTGTGACTTGGATTGGCCACTGTTGGAGACAGGATGCTGGGCTTGATGGACCTTCTCTGTCCCAGTATGGCAATACTTATGTACTTATGTAGGATGCACATTTTCTGCCATACATGAGACGTGTGTGAGAAGAGTATTAATGACAGATCTATATTGTGATCAACATTAAAAGACTGAAAATTATAGAGTAGCTTGTACCAAAAAGGTTTTAACACAGACCTGTCATCAATTCAGGCTGTAATCAAATGTGTTATACATGGTGGCAAGATCATCAGTAGGCAATTAAATTACATTTATTTTCCACATTTCAAGGTTTTACGTAACAGTATAATATATAGCAGACAAAGTCATTTTGTTTCATAATGATGTCAGGTCACACTATCTCGCTTCAGTATAAGTCCACTGAAATAGAAGTGTCTGCCGGGCTTTTGCTATTCCTGTCCATTTTCTCTGCCTGGTTGCAGTGCAGAGAGAGGGCAGAGAAATAAAGCGCTGCTTTTTACAGGTAATTGAGGCATACAATGTGCCATAGATAACCTTGGTATTTACAACTGACTTTTTTATATTGACCACATTATATATGAAAGAATACGTAAAATCATCAAAACACAAGATACAATAGTTGCATTATTTCTGTTAATAAAAATTTCACAGCAACTCCAACAGCACACTGATGAAGTGGCAAATATCAGGGACACAGAACGTTAGATTAATGAAATGGCATTTCGTATAAAGTGACCACGACACATCTGACTTATTATTCACCTGTAGCATTAAAGCATCCTCATTTTTTCTTTAGCAGTAAAGCTGAATTTGCACTAAGTTCTGCATGCTTTACACCTCCTGTATAGTAATCAGTTTTGGGTGTCTTTTTCTATGCAGCCTTTCTCATAGGCATCATCCCTATTATGGCTGGGGAGGGAGGGGAGTGGGGGCATTTATTTCAGCACTCACACTGAGAGCTAATGCCTGCAGCCCTAGAAGACCCCCAGCTCTGGCATTTTCAGTGTTGGTAAGTCTTATGCATAATGGAGCAATTCACCTCCAAATTCTATAAATGGTACCTAAAGTTGGGCGTGCAAATGTGTACCGTTATAGAATAGGGTCAGTTACATGCATAATTGGCACTAAATTAGCACTTAACTACAGATTAAGTACAAACAATTGACGTTAACAAGCACTAATTAGTAGTTGTGTACATAATTAACTTACGCCGCTAATCTATAAACTGAGTGCCTAACCTCTCTTGTGCATAACTGCCCAGGGAGCGTTAATCTGGGAGTGGCATGAGCATGTCAGGGGCGTTCCGATTATTCCTGTGCGCACTTTGTAGATTAGTTGCATTTACACGCCAATTGCCGATTTTAGGCACCAGCATTCACATCGGTGATAGCCATGGCGTAAGTGCTCACACCTAAAGTTTAATCAACGTATTCACTAGGCATATATATACTTCTACTGATGAAAGGAGTAGATAGGTCAATTATCTCATAATACTCAACTTCACAATCACCTTAATAATATCATATTCAATGCTCTAGTTAGACAGTACCCTTTAATTGGACCATCAGATCCGCGCAGCTACCACTATAATGGCTAGAATGAGCCAAGCATATTTTGGAGGTAGTGACGTAATCCTCATCGATCCTACTAGTAGGTTATATTTTTAGAATATATGAGACTGCCTTGATACAGCACTTTCTGCGAAACATGGATCTATGTCAGTTTAACCGAGTCTCCACTTTGAATGCTGAAGATTAAAAGCTCAAAAAAAGCTAAGTATTTTGTTAATAAGTCTTATGACAATTAATGAAAAAGAGAAAAAAGAGAAAAAGTTTTGAAAAATATAACCTACTAGTAGGATCGATGAGGATTACGTCACTACCTCCAAAATATGCTTGGCTCATTCTAGCCATTATAGAGGTAGCTGCGCGGATCTGATGATCCAATTAAAGGGTACTATCTAACTAGACCATTGAATATGATATTATTAAGGTGATTGTGAAGCTGAGTATTATGAGATAACACACGTAAAGTTTGGCACGTAACTGCGGACTTACGCTAGTATTCTACAACAGATTTGGCACGCCACTCTGCCGTTAGAGAAAATTAGCGTAGCACCATTTATGGAATTCACTCTTCAGTGCATAACCAATAGCAGGTGGCCAAATTAGAAAATTTCATAACTAGAAGTCACATGGTGCTCCCTAATGAATCAATGCACACAGTACTTACTGTTTGTCTGTTAGAGCTGTGATATACTGCCTTTCTCGTGCTACTGTACTTACTGTTCACCTGTGTTATATGGAGCACACAGGGACTCTACTCACCCTACAAACATATCCCAAACACCTATTCACTCAAATACATACATGCTTTTTATTTGCTCCTGCTGTACAATTGTGGCTGGACAGATTTGTATGAGCTGGAGTGGGGCTGTGATAACAGCTTCAGTAGTTGGAAAACAAGGCCAGTGCCGGTCTGTGCCCTGAAAATGGCAAGGACAAATCAAGATCAAGTATGCATACGTAGTATCACATCATACCTTATACTATGAGTTTATCTTGTTGAGCAGACTGGATGGATTGTACGGGTCTTTATCTGCCATCATCTACTATGTTACCACGTTATGTTATATCTATCTATTCACATCCAAAGTAGGAGGCAGAAAAATAGCCTAAAGGTTAGAGCAGAGGGCTGGGTACCAATCCAGGTTTAAATCCCTCAGCAGCTTCCTGTGATCATGGGCAAGCCAACCCATCACCCACCTGCCAAGGGAGGCACTGGCAACCTCCCCTCCCCCCCCCCCCCCCCCCCCCTAAGGCCCACCATTGAAGCCATCACAATTGGATAGCACTCTCATAAGTCATTCATAGGTTGCAGCTTGTGGGCAGTAAGAACAAGAGAGAGCCTAAGGAAGAAGTAACCCAGGCTGATGTGCTGCTACAAAACACAGCACATATTTATTCCTTTTGATAAAATGTTGCTGGGTTTTTTTTTTAATCTTTCCCTGTTTGTAAAACTGCTTATAGTATCTCATGCAAAGTTGCTTTTAAAGGGCCAGTGCTACTTTTTCCAATGAGGATCACAATGTTCACCTTTTATTAAAAAGCTAGGGCCTAACATAATATCTATACAGGGGCATTTTCAATATGATGTCTGAGTCCAACTTTGGACGTTTTGCTCAAAATATCCAGAATCCAGATGACAATATACCCATTTTCGAAACAGCAAAATGTCTCTCTCTTTTTTTTTTTTTTTAAATGGCTATTTGCTAAATGTTTTTATGCTTTGTGCATTTATCTTTTTTGGTCCATTTTCAAAAAAAAATATCCAAATGAAAAACGCACAAAATCAAGACATTGTGATGTAGGAGAAGCCAGCATTCTTTTCTTTTTATGTTTCAACTTTTTTATTATCAACAAAATTAAACAGTCAACATGCTTGCTGTAATTGAACATACAAACATCTCAACAGAGTGAGCTCCGAATAATCATAGCATACAATTTGTCATCATTTTTAGTTTCCCCTTGTTGTCCTCCCCATGCTCAACTCCAGCCTAACTCCCCGTTCCCTCCCCCATTCCCTACCTATTCCCCAATACCCCCCCCCCCCCCCCCCCCCCCCATGTAATCCATTAGCATAGGTTGTATACATCTACTGCTAGAAGTGTTGATCACAATGTATTGAGAATAAGGCTTCTTCCACTCTGGGTCAGTCCATCCAAATAACACCCCCAAATTTTTAGAAAACTGATTCTCTGTTTGCAGGAGCCTTTAACTTCTTTCGCCTCCCATGCCATCAGTTGGTGCACTTGGTTACGCCAGTGCCAAAATGTTGGAGGATGAGTCGAGGTCCAGTGTTGCATAATGCATTTTCTCGCAACCAAACACAGTTTCCAATGAAGCAAACCTCGTTCTGCACTTAAACGTAAGTGTCCGCCTTGTACCTCTAATAGTTGATGTAGCGGATTTAAGTTAATGTGTTTATTCATTATACGAGACAGAAAGGAACTTACTTGCCTCCAGTATCTCTGTGTTACCACGCAGTCCCACAGCGCATGATATGGTGTATTTTCAGCCCTTTTGCATTTCAAACAAATAGCTGAGTTAATCCTCCCTGACTTATAGAGCTGAACTTGAGTGAAATACGCTCTATGAATCACCCTAAATGCACATTCCCTAAGGCCTGCTCCCCCTACTGTGCGGGGAATACTTTTGATCTGCGCTATAATATCCCAGGACCCTAAAGCTCTGAAGCCAGCATTCTTAGAGCAGACTGGCCACAGAAACATCCCAGCAGAGCAGTGGGGCACCCTAGGGGGCGCTGCAGTGAACGTCACATAAAAGCTCCCAGGTACATATCTCACCCTTAATTCCCCCCCCCCCCTTATATTGTATGGTGATCCCTCCAAAACCCACCCAAAAAAACTTACTATCATTTATGAAGGTATCATTAAAATGTTTTGTATAATGTGTTTTAATTATGTAAACCGCTTAGACACTGATGTATTTAGCGGTATATCAAATTATTAAATCCAATCCACTACAATAGCCCTTAGGACTACAAGTGTCACTAATATGTAGGTACAGTAGGTTTTTGGTGGGTTTGGGGGGTCTGAAACATTCCACCACAAATGTAACAGTTATAGTGGATTATGGGCCTGGGGCCCCTTCTCCACAATGCACTGCATCAACCACTAGACTACTCCAGGGACCTGCTTGCTGCTCTAATAGGACTGGCCATAACATCTGAAGCTGTCATAGAGGCCGGTATGTACTGTTTCTGTCACATCTTAGAGGGGTGGGCGAGGGTCAGTGACCAATGGGGGAGCAAGGAGGGGTCATTTCTTTATTTCTCCAGTGGTCATCTGGTCATTTAGGGCACTTTTTTGTGGTTTAGTCATTATTAAAACAGGTGTACCCCAAAATGTCTTAGTTTTAGTCCTGGACGTTTTTGTTTTGTTCCATTATGGCAGAAAAAT
Source organism: Microcaecilia unicolor (assembly GCF_901765095.1). Lineage (NCBI taxonomy): Eukaryota > Metazoa > Chordata > Amphibia > Gymnophiona > Siphonopidae > Microcaecilia > Microcaecilia unicolor. Next base: position 88,454,598 of record NC_044034.1, read on the forward strand.
GTTCAAGTGTTAGGAATGGCCTAATCCCACCCCAATGCCCCCCCCCCCCCCCACACACACACACACACTCCCACTGTGATTTGGATGCATTGTAGACGAACTGCATAGATAAACATCCAAATACTGCTTTATGCCACTTTTTAGACATGTTTGTCTTTCAAAAATGAGCCCCGTGGAAGGGCATAATCGAACGTGAACGCCTATCTCCATGGGCGTCTGTGTCCAAAAATGGGTACGTGAAGAGGAGGGACAGACCGTATTTTCGAAAAAAAATGGACGTCTTTTTTTTGTTTCGAAAATACGGTTTGTACGGACCAAATGCCATGGATTTGTTCGTTTCTGAGCTGGGCGGTTTTTTTTTTAGCGATAATGGAAACTAAAACCGGCCAGCTCAAAAATGTCCTAATCTGAGCCATTTGGTCGTGGGAGGGGCCAGGATTCATACTACACTGGCCCCCCTGACATGCCAGGACACCAACTGGGCACCCTAGAGGTCAGTGCGGTGGACTTCAGAAACAGCTCCCACATGCATAGCTCCCTTACCACAGGTGCTGAACCCCCAACCCCCTCCCCCAAAACCCACTACCCACAAATGTACAACACTACCATAGCTCTTAGGGGTAAAGGGGGCATCTACATGTGGGTACAATGGGTTTTGGAGGCCTCCCATTTACCAGCACAAGTGTTACAGGTAGGGGGATGGACCTGGGTCCGCCTGCCTGAAGTGCACTGCGGTACCCACTAAAAGTGCTCCAGGGACCTGCATACACGCAAGCCTCTAGGACTTGTTGCTGCTGTAGAACCTTGGCACACCAGTTGACACCTGAAGACTAATGTCTCCGAAAACGTCCTTTATTGGAATAAGCACGTTTACTCCCAGTTAACTGCAAATCAGAGGTTGTGCCCCACTGGCAAAGAGTCTCCCTGGTTCTGAGATTAGCAGTAGGTCAGAGCTGGCAGAATGCTGTACAATGCCCACTTTCAGTAACGTGGGTAACACATGAAAGGGAGCTAAAACTGACTTACAAAAATGGCCACTACCTCATGGACTACCGGAAACAAAACAGGGCACACTCTGACCCAGTAAGCAGAGGGAAAAGCACCATGGGAGTAGAGCCTACCAACTACCCACATCGTGAGCATTTAACACAAGCTAGTGGAATCACGGAGCCCAATACCCTACACCCACCACAATGCATTGCTGATGTGACTCTGCAGTGCGCATAACAGAAAAGGTGTCACACCCACCCGAGAGCCACATCAGAACCAGGGAAAGGCTGTCAGAGGATAGAACACATTCTGCTGTCATGGAGGTGGGTACGGCATTTGAGGCTGGCATACAGGCTGGGAAAAAAAGTTTGTAAAGTGGGTTTTTTTGGGGGGGAGGGGGTTAGTGACCACTGGGGGAGTCAGGGGAGGTGATCCCCGATTCCCTCCAGTGGTCATCTGGTCAGTTGGGGCACTTTTTTGGGACTTGGACCTGAAAAAAAAGGGTCCAAATAAAGCGGACCAAATTCTCATCAAAAACGCCCTTCTTGTTTCGATTATCAGCTATAGACGCCCATCTCTCCTCGGCCGATAACCACGCCCCAGTCCCGCCTTCACCATGCCTCCAACACGCCCCCATGCACTTTGTTCATTCCTGCAATGGAGTGCAGTTGAAGACGACCAAAATCAGCTTTCGATTATACCGATTTGTTCGCCCACGGGAGAAAGATGCCCATCTCCCGATTTGGGTCGAAATATGGCGTCTTTCTCTTTCGAAAATAAGCTGGATAGTATCCTACTCAACATTTACATCGTCCATTGAGTCATTTTATATTTATCATCCCATTTACATCTTTACTCCCACTCCTCTACATGCATATTGTGGTGTTACAAGGAGGTGTGGCATGGTCCAGGTTACTTAACTGGGTTATTTCACCACTCCAACAACAACAAAATAGAAATCCAACTCCTAGTCTGGTCTGGGTTTTCCAGGTTTCTAAGCAGCTTGCAAGAATCACACAATTAAAACAAAGATTCCTTCAAATCCAGGTAAAAAGTATAATAGAGTTCCATAGTCCTAGGTGTAATCCCCTATTACATGGAGATTACTAAATCATGTGGATTTTCCCTGGAGTCACTGGGGGGAGCATGTGGGATACCCCTAGATGGGAGGGAAGCCCAGCCCAAGGGGGGAGTGTGTTGTGTAATAATTTGCAGAGAGAAATGGTTCTAGTTTGTGATTTATGGTTGGGGTGGAGTTTGAAGGTAATAAAAGTTCCTGTTTGTGCAAGAACATGGTCTTTGGTTGCCCTCATCCCCACCAGGAGAGGAGGTATCCTTGAAAGGCAGAAATAAAGAGGGGTTCCTGCCCCTAAAAGCAGTAACTGTGATGGTGAAAGAGCTCTGGGTGGGTAAGGGAAACCCAGCCTAGGAGCAGGCTTTGGAACAGGGGATGCCTGTTCAAGGCCGGGGTGTGACCATGAGAGGTACATTGCTGGAAGGAGAACACACAGGGAGGTCTGATCCTGAGGGAACTGGATTGAGATCAGAGTCATCAGGAGCAACCGTGGATTACAAAGCCCAAAGGGATGAGTGTTGGACAGGAAGAGTATATATTTTGCACATATCTGAAGTTGTTGAAGTAATGGAAAAGACTGTATCAAATGGTTTTGGCTGGATTGGAACGGAAACCTCTTAACCCAAGTGCTGACTGTGCATAACGAGTTTGAAGTTTGGATTTGCTGCCGTTGCAGAAGTTAGTAAATGGTTTGCATAAAAGATAATCCTTGGGTGTGCTGAGTATCCTTTTTGAGAGAACGAGAGAGTGAGTGAAGAGGTGACTCCAGGACTGGTGAAGATACTAAAAATAAAGCACAGCTAAATATCATACGGCCTACCGGAGTAAGTACGGCCCCGGCCTGCGCCCAAGCTCATGTGGTTGAGAACTGACATTGTGAGAGCGACTTAGAATTTGGGGGGGCTCAGCTTTGCAGCATAGCTCATTCGTTTTCGGGGGGTTGATCGTTCTCCATTTAATGGCATATACAAAACACTTCATGTGCAATAATGGTTCCCAATCCAGTCTTTACTTTGGTATAATATAGGTGATTACACTGGTGAACTGAGCACATCACATAATATATTAATTTCAGTGATTATAGAATTTATATAATTTATGTTGTTGTTTGTTTATTATATATGATGCTATATTTTTATTCTTATTTTGATGCTATTTAGAACACTTTGTTATTTGATTAGCCCTAACGTATAATTTGTGAGCAAAGTCTAAGTAAACAAGTGAGTTGCGAGAAGAGTTTTAAATTTGCAGAGAGATGCTTCAGAGCAGAGCTGAGCCGGGAGTGAGTTCCAGAGGAAAGGTCCAAGGTAACTAAAGGCTGATTCATGAGTGACATCGAGACACGCTTTATAGAATTACCCCCATAATTGCCCAGATTCTATAAAGGGCACCCACATGTTTGCAACAAAATTTGGGCACGATCCTGAGATGTGCGCACAACTTAATTGGTTAACGAGCCAATTAATGGAAATAATTGGGCACTAACAATTAATTATTGGCATTAATTGGCACCAATTAGGATTTGTATGTGCATCTGGCTGCGCACTATTCTATAACACTGGGTGCCCAGATCTCATAGCGTGCAACTCAAAAGGGAGTGGGGCCATGGGAGGGGCACAGTTTGAAACAGGGCCGCCAAGAGGGGGGGCAAAAATCCCCGGACCCAGGCCTCCAAGGGGGCGCAGCGCCGGGGTCTCTCTCTCTCTCCTGCTCCTGATGGTACCCAAGTGATCACATCCCGACAGGAGCAGGAGAGATAAAACTCCGGCGCCAGCTGCTTTTCTTCTCAGGCAGTGGCGTTCCTAGGGGCGCTGACACCCGGGGCGGATCGCCGATGTGCCCCGCCCCCTGGGTGCAGCGCCTCCCCCGGAACAGCGCGACCCCCCTGGCGAAAGAACCCCCCGGGTGCATGCTACTGGGGGGGTGCCGCGCGCCTGTCGGCTCTTCGTTTCCATGCTCCCTTTGCCCCAGAACAGGAAGTAACCTGTTCCGGGGCAGAGGGAGCATGAAAACGAAGAGCCGACAGGCGCACGGCACCCCCCCCAGCTGCGTGCACCCGGGGCGGACTGCCCCCACCGTCCCCCCCTTGGTACGCCACTGCTCTCAGGCACATGTCCTGAGAGAAAAAGCAGGCGCAGGCAATCGGCAGAGTGAAGAGTCAGCGCTGGAGGAAGGCGTCTTCTGCTGGCGAGGCCTCGGGATCCCTGCCAGCCAAGGTATTTGAAATTTTGAATTGCGACAGCGATCCAGGGGGCAGCAGCAGTGATGATTGTGGGGGGGAGGGGGGCGGCAGCCCTGACCCGGGCCCGGTTCAGTCTCTCAGCGGTCCTGGTTCAAAAATTTGTGTGCAGTCATAGAATACTGGGGATGCACATCCAAATTGGGCCTCAAGAATTACATCTGGTTTCAGCAGGCATAAGTCCTGGCTGGCACCCACGTTTCAATGCAGGAATTGGTGCTATGCAATATTCTGTAACGAGAGCGCAGTGCTGAGCTCTGATTTTTTTCTGGCAACAATTTTTGAGTCTCATATGTCCAGCCCTGGATTTGTTTAAGGGACCACCATCAGACATTTTGATTGGATTAGAATGAATTGGACAAGATTTGTTGCTGCAGCTGACTTCCTTTTTATTTCTTGTTCCTGCTGGTAAAACTGTCATGTTCTTGTTCCTCTGAACTTGCCCTTCTGGATCCTCACCTGCTTCTGTTTATATTTGTACTATCCTTTTCCTGCTTCTTGCCTTAGCTCACTTCTCCCATTCCCTCAAACAGACCTCTTGTACTTTGCCTGTAGCTCAGTTTTGACTCTGAGTTTGCCTGTCATTATCTCCTGTTGGCTTTTCAGTTTGTCTGCACCTATTTGATGTTACTGCTTGTATACGCTATCTTTCCCATAGCACTCACACACACTTTCCACATACTGTCTATGGCTTCCTCCAGGGCCCAGTAACATGGATCTAGAGTCTGGCACTAGGTGTCACATTCGAGCATTGAATACAGTTTCCTCCTCTTTTCAACCCAAAGGGTTATACTGACCGTCACTACCTAAATTAGCCCCGGATATTCAATGCTAGGCCATGTGTGGGCATTGGCATTAAAAAATCCAGACCTGACCAGATTAAAAAACTAGTCACCAGAACTGATGCAAATATCGTCTGGGACCTGCATAAAGGCAATTTACCTCCCCCCACCTAACCTGTCAAGCTCCGATACCCCCTTCCACCTCCTGTGTCAAACTCTGATGCCCCCTCCCACCAGAGGCGTAGCTAGGTGGGGTGCAAGGGGAGCAGCCGCTTCCCCAAACAAAATTTTAATAAAATAGTGTCTAGGTAGATCAGCCGTTCAGCCTTGTACTGGTGCCTATTTTACAAAAGGTTTGCTCCCTCTGACATCAAAACCTGGCTACACTTCTGCATCCCACCTCCTGTGTCAAGGTCCAATCACCCTGTCCACCTTCTGTGTCAAAGTCCAATGCCCCCTCCTACCTCCTCCATTAAGCTCCAGTGCCCCCTCCTACCTCCTCCATTAAGCTCCAGTGCCCCCTCTCACCTTCTCCAACCCTCCCTCTCAAGTTTCAGTAGGACCCCCTGGTCTATCTTTAGTGGCCTGCTATTCCAGTGGTCAACAGAAGCAGGAGTGAACCCCACTTACCCCTGCCCCTAGTGGCTGCTGAATGAAAATGGCGGCCATAACTTCTAATGGTAGTTTCCTATTTCATCACACCCCATAAAGAAAATATCCTCTCAGCTCTTCCAATCAGGTGTTTGCCACTGATCTTTGTTTCTCAAAATTTAGTTTAGATCTGTCAAAGCTATCTCAAAATTCTTTACAATCACATATAAAATCTAATTAAATAATAAAATAATCAAGGGTACTCAAGGAGAGCAGACTCATACTGAGTAAACATAAGTAAACAAGAAAAGGCAAGTGTGAAACCTCTCCTGAAGGACCCACACACACACAAACACACACCAGCCATTTGGGTTTTCAGGACATCCACAATGAATGTGCATGAGATAAATATACATGCAATGGCAGGCAATTGCCCAGAACAGATCCAAAGAGAGGGGATAGAGTAGATGAGTTGAAGAAATATTGATCCTGCTACCTGATGGTACCCTATGTAGCCAGATCCAAACAATAAGTGGAGGAGCAGGTCTATCACAAAACACGGTGGTGGTAACCCTTTGAAGAGGCTGCAGCACCCCTACAACATCAGCAATCTCTCTAGCCATAGGGCTCTGAAGCTGGTCCTCTCAGGCACAAGGTAAACTAATGGTGGATGAACCCCATAAGGTGAGACTGGTTTAGCAGTCTAGAGAGAGGCAGTGAGAGGGAGAGAGAATATATGAGAGGAGTTGGATGAACAGAGAGAACAAAGGATAGAGCTCCTCTCATATGAAGAAAGGTTTGAGTTTAGGGCTCTTCAACTTGGAGAAGAGACAATTGAGGGGGGCTATAATAGAGGTCTACAAAATCCTGAAGGGATAAGAGCAGGTGATCGTAAATCAACTGTTTACTCCTTCAAAAAGTACAAAGATGAGGAAACACTTCATGAAGTTACATGGTAATACTTTTAAAAATGAATAAAAGAAAATATTTTTCACTCAACAAATAGTTAAGCTCTGGAGCTCGTTGCTGGAGGATGTGGTAACAGCAGTTAGCATATCTGGGTTTTAAAACGTTTGAGACAAGTTCCTGGAGGAAAAGTCCATAAACTGCTATAAGACATGGGAAAATGTTATGATCAGAAACACGGACGTAATGACAGGTTCTGCTTGTACAAATTCATCTGTCTGATGATATGTAATAACCAATCAGAGCAGTCACATCTATATAAATAAAATCCCCCCTCAGACGTTCTGAAGCTCACTCCATCTGTCCTGAATTCCTGTCCTCCTGGTAGGCTAGGCTATTCGGACTACTCACCCTCAGTCTCAGCCACGCCCATCTGGGCCGTAGGCCACGCCCCATCTGCACATAAAAAGCACCCTCAATGTTCTAAAGCACACTCTGAGGCTTCAACAGTTCGTATGTTCGAAGCTCTGTAACCATTTTTAAGCACACTACATCTCTGCCCCGCCCTGACCTATCAGAGAAGGGAGGAGTGTCACAGCTGCACCGCTCTGACCTATCAAAGGGAACTGAAACAGGAAAAGGGAGGAGCGTCACACCGAATGACGGACCTATCAGAGGGAAGTCAAATAGAAGAAGGGAGGAGCGTCAGAGGCCAAGGGGATGGCCGTATCTACGTCTCATAGGTTTCCTTGCTTTCTTTTCAGTGTATTGCAGCTGCAGCCACTTAGGTAAGTCTAGCAAGCCTGTCAGCTACTGAATACAGAAAGCAAAAGATAGCATGTGGGAACTTGCTCCATTTTGTTCTCTGGAATGCAGTGATTATTATACAAATGGTCTTGCTTTCATTATTTTGGTAGGGGCTGCCTTCATGACTGTCCACAGTCCCCCCAGTCCTGACACCTGACAGGGGGGACAGGGAAGGACACTCACTGTCTCACATACGCACTCGCACACACTCATTCTCACATACACACATGCTCTCTCACAGACACACTCACACCCACTCTCTGTCACACACACACACTTGCACATTCTCACTCTCACACAGACACTCTCTCAAACATACACACTCCGCGCAAAACCTTGCTAGCGCCCGTTTCATTTCAGCCAGAAACGGGTCTTTTTTTTACTAGTTTTAAATAAATAAATAAAATAGAAACAAAAATAAATACCAGAACGTGAAACTTCATCAGCTCTCAGATTTGCCTGACTCACCTCAGTCCATTCCACACATATGCAAAATGTCACATACTGGAAAGTGAACACTGTGAGAGAGGTGTATATTTTTCAGAGTTTCAACTTTCTGTTTTGTAAATACAACCAGTGAAATAACCCAAACATATGGCATGAACTGTGGAACATTTCGAAAGCACGCTCACAACTTGTTGACATCCCAAGGCTTATTTGAAGGAAAATTTGACTCTCCTCACTAACTGGATTTTGTGCTTCTCAAAGAAACCAGGACACTTCTCTTTAAGTTAGTATTACAATAATTACAATATATTTCCTTTTCACACACTTAAGTAGACACACACACATCTTTCTGTCACCACAAGCTTTGGATGGAAGAGAATAATATCAAATTGCAGATCTGTCTCAGGCCTCATGTGTGTTGTTAACTTGTTTTGCTGTTTGCTTGCTTTGGTCTGAGCTAATCTTAGTGTCATCTTTGAACTGACAGATAGTATGTCATTCTCACCCATGTAAACGTCACCAGAGCCACAGACACCATAACTGAGGCTCATATAGTTTGGATTGTGCCCTTAAGTCATTTCATTCCACCAATTGTCCTGAAACGTTCTTGCTGTACTTGTTGTATTTCTACTGGAAATAACCAGGTCAATGTTCAAAGCACTTTGTCCAGGTGACTTCAGCAGTTACCTAGAGAAAGCACTGGGTTAAAATTTTCCAGGACACCAACCCCCAAAGTCTATATATGACGCCTTAAGTTGTGCGTACTAATTTGGCCATGTGGCCAAATTGTGCGCACAACTTCATTGATTAGCAAGCCAATCAGCACTGATAATTGGTACTTAACCAATTAGCGGCACTAATTGGCTTTAATTATAATTAATGTGCACAGCTTTCTAGGCATATTCTATAAGGTACGCCTAAATTCTAATATACACAACCACAGGTATGGCCACGGATGTGGAATGGGTGGATCTTGTTCAGTTTCAAAAAACTATGCACAGTATTATGGGATATACCCGATGTGCGCCTAAGTTAGGTGCAGGTATTTAGGCCTGGTTTTAAGTGGCCTAAGTGGGTGCACCTACATTTTAGGCGCAAGAACAACACATACGCACATTCTATAAAGTAGGCCTAACTAGAGCCATAGTTTATAGAATAGCGCAAAGCGTGTGGTTTTTCGGCACAAATTTTTCAGACGCCATGTATAGAATTTGGCCCTAATCACATAACTTTTGTTTGGCAGATAAAGATCAGATAGTGCAGTTATTCAGTGCTATCCAATCTCTTTCTTTCCTTACTAAGATTTATTTGGTTAACTTTATGCAGTTAAATTAGACTACAACAAAAGAAGGTCTTAATTATAATTGAAAAATAAATTAGCAGCCTAGCGGATGCACTATTCCTGTCCTTTCTTCCCAAAGAGTAAAAAATGTAGTGACAGCCAAGTGGCCTAATTGTTCTATTAAGATATTTAAAACAATAAGGTGTTGCCAACCGGCCCCCCTCCTGCCTTCATAGCCTTCCTTTAAAAAGGTGTTCCTCAAATCCTCCTCCCCATCTCTACCTCTGAATACCTACAGCATTTGGTATAAAAACAAAAGATTACATACCTATTGTACAGACCATTCTACTAAATTTTTTTAAGTGGGTCTTAAAAACCTTTTGAAAAGAAAAATAGATCTTAATCTGCCGAATGCTCAATGGCGGTGAATTCCAAACCTCCACTCCTTGTTATAAATATGGCAACTCCGATAAAGGTTTGAACAGTACATTCTTTATAGATGGCTAATGTAATCACCCGCTTTATGCTAAATTTCCTTAAAGCAAACTTCTTATCTCTGAAATCCAAAAACTTCATCTTTTGCAGGTTCCCTCCTAGCAATCTGTAGGACATAAGGATTGTATACCTTAATTCAAGAAAAGTTCAAGAGATGCATAGTATGCACACCCTAACAAGGCACCGTGGCAATTCTGAACAATTCATGGAGAGAAATAAGTCAAAATGATAACCCGTAAAACAGATCTTTAAAATATGTTTCCTCTCTCTTTCCATCTCAGCCAGTAGAATTTGAATACTTGGCTGCTGGATGGATGCCCAAAGAAACCTAAGCCATAAATCGCACGTTAAGTCACCAGTAGATCATTAATTTGGTTTATTCACTAAAACATTGTTAAAAGAAATCTTGCAATATAATGCTGCCTCCAAGGCTCCCTTTTGAAGTCACTTCAGTCCAGCAAGGAAGGAGTCTTCCCCAGAGTCATTCCAAAAGAAAGATACTTGCCCCCTTCACCTTGCATCCAGACTTGGCAAAGCAAAAAGTAAGCAGTGTTCAGACATGCCAGGACAGCATGCGGTGGGTACAGCTGAAGCCAGGTGGCTAAAATTGGAAGCTCCAGGTTTACTTTAACTACAAGTTTAGTTCATGGTTACTATTTAAAAGGGATCATGTCTCTTCAAGTCATCTTAAAAATTACTCCAGCCCAGCGCATGCAAACTTCAGACTGCAAAAGCCTTGGTGCTGACGTTAAAAAAAAAAACACTCGTCAGCATTTCTGCTGTCTTTTTTCCTTCCCATTAAACAGTACATCAGAGTGCCACTTTTTCCACAGCCCAATTAAAGAAGCATTAAGTCTAGTCAGTATTATGTACAGACGTCTACCCAGAGTCATGGCAACTTCTTAAATTAGTAGCTGCTGCTTTTTCCCTAATTATGGCCCCCATCGAGCTGCGCCTCTACACCTTTTTCCCTAGCAAAGGCACATGGATGGAATCGACAGAGTAGGGTTCCAGTACATTAACATAAACTGGATTTGTGATGGGCATTTAGTAATTATTGCATCTGGTGCCATCATTAGTGTCAACAAGACGAATCAAAGTAACACAGTGGGACATGCCTCACTCCTGGCATCCTCTCCCCGCAGCTGGTTTAAGTTGTCACATCCTGAAAATGGCCCAGCAAAATGTTCAGTGCTGCCTGGCTTTGAAAACTTGGCCCTGCGCCTTACTTAAGATTTCTGTGGTGTCGCCTTTTAAAATTATTTCTTCCAAAGAAATGGCAGGAGTGAAAATGCCTGGAATGTGTGTTTGTGCATTTTCTCATAAAGGCTTTGGGGGCGTTTAGGAAAGTCCTAACACACGTCTGTTAGCCACAGTGGTTGTGGAAAACAATCATTGAATTCATGGCAGGTGGTAAGAATGATTTTGGAACCAAGGAATTACCCAAAGATCTTGCAGACCAATTTCCGACAGTATCCAAATCCCTTCTTCAGATGTGGCAGCACAGAGTGAAACAGAGAAATATGAAAGTTCCCATTACTTCTTTGCATGAATGGATCTTCAGTTCTTACACCAAGCTTTCTCTAACTCCCTCACAAAAGGCAAAGAGGCTGGTGGCACTTTATAGACCAGGGTTTTTCAATCCAGTCAGATTTCCAGGATACCCAGAATGAATATGCATGAGATAGATTTGCTTACAATGAAGGTAGTGCATACAAATTTCTCATGCATATTCATTGTGGATATCCTGAAAATCTGACTGGTTGGGTGTGTCCTGAGGACTGGGCTGTGAACCCCTATTATAGACTAATGTACATAAGTACATAAGTAATGCCACACTGGGAAAAGACCAAGGGTCCATCGAGCCCAGCATCCTGTCCATGACAGCGGCCAATCCAGGCCAAGGGCACCTGGCGAGCTTCCCAAACGTACAAACATTCTATACATGTTATTCCTGGAATTGTGGATTTTTCCCAAGTCCATTTAGTAGTGGTTTATGGACTTGTCCTTTAGGAAACCGTCTAACCCCTTTTTAAACTCTGCCAAGCTAACCGCCTTCACCACGTTCTCCGGCAACGAATTCCAGAGTTTAATAATGCTTTGGGTGAAGAAAAAGTTTCTCCAATTTGTTTTAAATTTACTACACTGTAGTTTCATCGCATGTCCACTAGTCCTAGTATTTTTGGAAAGCGTGAACAGACGCTTCACATCCACCTGTTCCACTCCACTCATTATTTCATATACCTCTATCGTGTCTCCCCTCAGCCGTCTCTTCTCCAAGCAGAAAAGCCCTAGCCTCCTTAGTCTTTCTTCATAGGGAAGTCGTCCCATCCCCGCTATCATTTTAGTCGCCCTTCGCTGCAGCGGTTCCCAATCCTGGTCCTGGAGGCATGAGAGATATTTGCATGCACTGCCTCCATTGTATGCAAATCTCTCTCATGAATACTCATTGTGGATATCCTGAAAGCCTGACTGGCTGGGGTGCTCCAGGACCAGGTTTGGGAACCACAGGACTAATGCTTTCAAGGTCGAGTCAAGTTTCTCAGATGAAGAGAGCTCTTTTCATCAGTGGCGTTCTTATGTTAGTTGCCACCCAGGGCGGATCGCCACTGCACCCCCCCCCCAGCGCATCACACACACACACCCCTGGCGCATCACCTCCACCCCTCCCCCCGGCATATCACCTCCTGGGGGTGCAGGGAGCAGTTGTGCAACTGTCATCTCTGGAACAAGGAGTAACATCAGAGGGAGCAGGGAACTGGCGAAGCTGGCAGCCCTGCACCCCATTGCAAGCGTGCACCTGGGATGGACCGCCCCCACCTTGGTACACCACTGCTTGTCATTGAAAGATCACACCCCAATAAATCAGTTAGTTTATAAGGTCTCACCAGCCTCTTTGAAATGTTTCCAGCTTTAGACTAACACACAGGGAACTGGCATGAATGCCAACCACACCTTATGGATTTCATATCGAACACATGTGTATCAAACTCCAATCTACTTATAATAGGGGACATAAACCTACACCTAGAAGACCCAAACTCAACCAATGCATGCAAATGCAAGGATTTCCTCCAAATATGGGACTTCAACTGGCCAAATATGCAAGCAACCCATGTCAAAGGACACACACTGGACCTCATCACACACAAACTGTCCTCAGATTTAAACCTAATACTAACAAATACAAAATGGACAGACATACCTTGGTCAGACCACCACAAACTAAACTTATCCCTACAATGGCAAAAAAAGGCTTATACCGCAATCAAGAATGCACAACCTACACCACGAGAGGCCAAATTGACCCTGTAATACTCTGGCAACAGTTCTACAAGAATGAATGGACAGCACAAACAGACTCGAAACACTATCTCCTAGACTGGGACAACAGATGCAGAAGCACATTAGACAACATAGCACCACTACAAACAAGAACCTCACAAAGACAAAACTCAACACCATGGTTTAACGAAGAGCTGAAAAAACTAAAAACACAAGTTAGAAGGTTTGAACGAGCACGGAATAAAATAAAAGATGAACACACACTTAACACATGGAAACAAATGCAAAGAAAATACAAATATGCAATAATACAAACCAAAAGGTCATACTACAAAACCAAAATAGGGCCAGACTACAAAGACACGCATAAACCTTTCCTACTCATGAGCAAACTACTAGATACCACACCAGTTACTACAACCAACGCAGACACCCCATCAGCAAACAACCTTGCTAAATACTTCAACGAGAAAATTGTAAAGCTACGACTCATGTTACCACCTAATACCACCGACCACGAAAAATTCATTGACTGTCTGGACCCAATCCCCAATGAATATCCAGCAGACAGAATCTGGACAAACTTCACTCTACTTGCTGATGAAACCGTCACCCAAGCGATCAACAGGTTCGCCAAATCCCACTGCAAACTGGACATATGTCAAACAACCTAATAAAATCTGCCCCTCAACGCTTCATAACAGACCTCACGACGCACCTAAACTACATGTTACAACATGGACTCTTCCCTAAGGATAAAGGAAACATACTACTTACACCAATACCTAAAGACACAAAGAAAAAAGCAAATGACATAACCAACTACCGCCCAGTAGCATCTATCCCTCTGGCAATCAAACTAATGGAAAGTATGGTAACCAAGCAGCTTATCGAGTACCTAAACAAATTCTCAATATTACATGAATCACAATCAGGATTTTGATCCAACCACAGCACCGAAACAGTATTAATCACTCTCCTAACCAAATTCAAGCAAGCAATTGCAACTGGTAATAATGTACTTCTCCTACAATTCGACATATCCAGCACTTTCGACATGGTAAGCCATAAAATACTATTAAACATCCTAGAATACTTCGGGATTGGAGGAAACATACTTAGTTGGATCAAAAGCTTCCTAACCACAAGAACATACCAAGTAATATCAAATTCGAATACATCATCACCATGGAAACCAGAATGTGGAGTGCCACAAGGATCACCGCTTTCACCGACCCTTTTCAACCTAATGATGACACCTCTAGCCAAAGCGTTATCCAACCAAGGCCTTAATCCCTACATCTACGCAGATGATGTCACAATCTACATCCCATTCAAACATGATCCAGATATCACAAATGAAATCAAACACAGCCTTCAAATCATGAATTCATGGGTGGATGCATTTCAACTGAAACTCAACGCAGAAAAAACACAATGTCTCATCCTCTCCTCACAATACAACACAAACAAGCCCACCACTATAAACACCCCAAACTTTACCCTACCTGTTTCAGATAGCCTGAAAATTCTAGGAGTCACAATTGACCAAAATCTTACACTAGAAAGCCATGCGAAAAACACAACAAAGAAAATGTTCCACTCAATGTGGAAACTTAAAAGAGTAAAACCTTTCTTCCCAAGGGAAATATTCCACAGCCTGGTACAATCAATGGTGCTAAGTCAGCTAGATTACTGCAATGCAATCTATGCTGGATGCAAAGAACAAATCATTAAGAAACTACAAACTGCCCAAAACACAGCAGCCAGACTTATATTTGGAAAAACGAAATACAAAAGCGCCAAACCCCTAAGAGAAAAACTACACTGGCTCCCACTTACAGAACGTATTACGTTCAAAATCTGCACTCTGGTTCATAAAATCATTCATGGGGAGGCCCTGGTTTACATGTCAGACCTCATAGACTTACCAACCAGGAACACTAAAAGATTAGCACGCACATTCCTGAATCTCCACTACCCCAGCTGCAAAGGACTAAAATATAAATTAACATATGCATCCAGCTTCTCCTACATAAGCACGCAACTATGGAATGCACTATCAAAAACCACAAAAACAATACATGACATAACTAATTTCCGAAAATTACTAAAAAACAACCTGTTCAATAAGGCATGCCACAATGATCCATCCTAAATACTAGACAACAAAACCCATACCGGAACTGGACATAACTGATCTCTCTATACTTGACTACCTCAGTATTCTGTCATGAATGAACTTTAACGCAATACCACTTTATTTCTCGTTACGATAATGAATTCTCTATACCTGATTGCTTAATCTACGCTAAGGCTCATTTTCAAAGCACTTAGCCTCCCAAAGTTCCATAGAAACCTATGGAACTTAGCCTCCCAAAGTGCTTTGAAAATATGCCTCTCTGTCACTTATGAACTTTAATGCAATACCACTTTGTATTTCTCATTCCGGAAAATGCGATCGTCACTACGGAACAATGTAAGCCCACATTGAGCCTGCAAATAGGTTCGGAAAATGTGGGATACAAATGCAACAAATAAATAAAGAGCTGTCTCTCTGGAAATTACTGATATCTCAAGGCTGGATAATAGGGATTGGCTGTCATTTGTGATGAAATGTCATTTGCTGTTAATAGTACGTACGTACTCTTCTTAAAGAGCACACATTCTTTTCCTATATTGCACACATGCATAATTGAGCATATATGATGGTTTATGCAGGTGTGAACTAACAGGAAAAGTGAGCACCATTACATTTGAAAAGCAATGTAGCCATTAATGTTTGAGTGATGATAATTAGAGATTGTAACTATAGTGATAAGGAGCAATTAATCTGTCCAAGGTTTCACTCTAGGGTGAAGAAGTTTCTAGCTATGGATTTTGAGAAGGAAAATAGTGATACTGGCAATCCCAGTGTGGAGCAGTATAAGCAAACCCTAACTCATCCATTCTCCTACTTCTACATTTAGCAGATGCCACTTGTGAAGAAACAGTGTGTTTTAAGCCTGTAAATTGAATTGGATTTTTTCCTGTCTTAAATATGTCTGAAGTGTATTTCTCCTGTTTGGCCAGCAGATGGTACATGTTTATGCTTAAAGCTGTTACAGAGAACTGACTTCTCTTTCTTTTATTTGGCACACAGATAATAGGAAGTGCCTGTAGTGATGTAACCAGTTTTTATTTAAAACCTGACTGTTCTGGGCTCTGATTGGCCTGGAGTTTTGAAATTACCCAACAGTGGCTGGCTGTTGCTTCAGTTTCAGCCTGGGAGAAGAGAGAGAGAGATCTCTGCTGAAGCTCTGTGAACAGATATATGCCCTGATCTCCCCAGGTACTTTCTAGAAAGTAAGCAAATGTTTAGTTAGTTTTATCATTGATCCATATTTCAGTTGTCTGAGATCCATATATCTGTTATTGTTTTGCTGATTCCACATTTTTGTGTTAATTGTTCAATTTTTAAGACAATAAATGTTTATTGCCTCTGCCTGTCTGGACTAATAAAGAATCCTGGTGGCTTGTGTGTTGGGTCTGTAAGTGCTTTCTGGGAACTGTGGGACTACCGGGAGTGTGGCCTCAGTAACCTATAAATCACTGGGGATAATTTAATAGTGGGAGACTCGCTCAGAGGTGGTTGTGACTCAGTCAGTGGGAGGAGGGTGCTAGTGTAGAGCACAAGCGGCAGGTGCAGGCGGACCTAAGCTGTGCTGGGGATAGACTCTCTAAGTGGCCAAGGGATAACCCCAAGTGGGTGGCTAGGCGTTTCGTGACACCACTAAACATATAATTCATTTCTTCCGAGTGCACCATACAATATCGTAATGTTAATTCCCACCTCGAAGCATTTTCTCATTCTTCTGTGCATTCACAACAACACTATCCCCCAGATTCTATATACCTCGCCTAGAGATCCACGCCAAAATCCAAGCGTATTCTATAACAACATGTATAACTAATTGGCTAAACAAGCTAATCAGCACTGATAACAGCTCTTAAGAAGCAATAATGAGCACTAATTGGCAATAATTAGAATTTACACGCACATTTCACTAAGTGCATTCTATAATGCAGTGCACCTAAATTCTAAAGCGTGCAGGCAAAAAGGAACATGGTTATGGGCATTCCAAAATTTACACACACAGTTATAGAATATGGCCCAGTGCACCTAAATCTATGCACCAAGATTTATGCCACGTTTTCATTGGTGTAAATGAAGGCACATAGATTTAGGCACTGACATATCAACTAAGTGTATTCTATATACTGTGCCTAAATCTAGGCACCATTGATTTCCACGTCAATTTTTTAGGCGCCGTACATAGAATCTCCCCCTATATGGATAGTGCTACTACTTCCAAATGCCCCAGCAGATAGCACCAGGGTGGAGCAAGGACATTCTATCCAGCTAATAAAATCACTAGGGACCCTGTTTACTAAGCTGTGCTAAGGGCACGCTAGCGTTTTTAGCGCACGCTGATTAGCACATGCTAAACATAGGAACATATGGGCGACTAGCATTTAGCGCATGCTAAAAATGCTAGCACACCTTAGTAAACAGGGCCCTGGATATATTAGCAAATGGTCTTACAGAACATAAGATCAGAGTGAGAGATGCTAGAGGGATTGTGTTACTCTTATAATAATAACACAAGAAGCCAGTTGAAGCTCATCATTGGGACACACTTATCCCCTCGTTCTAGAACTTGGTGCTTAAATGCATTTACACGGGTGTTACACATCAGTGCTGCTCTATAAGTGACACACCAACTCACTTAATATGTAAATGAGAAAGGAAGTTCACAGGGGAGGAGCAAGGATGAGACCAACATTTACGCACAATATTTAGTGTATTGTAAATTACGTGCTAAAGTGATGAACCTAAGAATACGCATTTACAGTTGATGTTGACATGGCGTAAGTAGGGGGGGGGCGCTTAAATGTAAGGGGGTTGTTGCTGACTTATGCTATGTTTGACTTATTCTTGTTGTACATTGCTTCAAGTGAATTCCTTTAAAAAGGTGGTAAATAAATCCAAATAAATTAATGACCTCATAACTGGAGCGAACTTTGACAACAGCTTCAAAGGTTAAGAAGACCAGTCCCAATCTGGGACCTGTAAGTGGCTAAAACATATCAGTATCAAGGCTGGAGTGGCTTCAACAACTCTAGTAATTGAGAAATAGGTCCGGTGCTGGTCAGACTTCTACGATCTGTGCCCCAAAATTGGCAGGGGGATACAGCGATTAAATATACCAGTGTTTAATCGTAAAGAAGTGGAACCTGTGCAGAGTGCCAGAATCAACTCTGGCCACCTTGTTGGGCAGAATGGATGGACTGTGAAGGTCTTTATCTGCCAACAGTTACTGTGTTACTAATGATATTCAGGGGGGGCAGACTCAAGAAAAATGTCAGGAAGTATTTTTTCACGGAGAGAGTAGTGGATGCTTGGAATGCCCTCCCGCGGGAGGTGGTGGAAATGAAAACGGTAACGGAATTCAAACATGCGTGGGATAAGCATAAAGGAATCCTGTGCCGAAGGAATGGATCCTCAGGAGCTTAGTCAAGATCGGGAGGCGGGGCTGGTGGTTGGGAGGCGGGGATAGGGCTGGGCAGACTTATATGGTCTGTGCCAGAGCCGGTGGTGGGAAGCGGGACTGGTGGTTGGGAGGCGGGGATAGTGCTGGACAGACTTGTACGGTCTGTGCCAGAGCCGGTGGTTGGGAGGCAGGGCTGGTGGTGGGAAGGTGAGGATAGTGCTGGGCAGACTTATACGGTCTGTGCCTGTGCCAGAGCCGGTGGTTGGGAGGTGGGGCTGGTGGTTGGGAGGCGGGGATAGTGCGGGGCAGACTTATACGGTCTGTGCCCTGAAGAGCACAGGTACAAATCAAAGTAGGGTATACACAAAAAGCAGCAAATATGAGTTATCTTGTTGGGCAGACTGGATGGACCGTGCAGGTCTTTTTCTGCCGTCATCTACTATGTTACTATGTTATATTACTCTTGTAGCTGAGCTGTTTCAGTAGGCTTGTAAAAAAACCTATCCTAGGGGCCCTAGGGGGCATGCAATGAAGCTACAATGTAGTAAATTTAAAAAGAATTGGAGAAAATGTTTCTTCACTCAACGTGTAATTAGACTCTGGAATTCGTTGCCAGAGAATGTGGTAAAGGCGGTTAGCTTAGCGGAGTTTTAAAAAGGTTTGGACTGCTTCCTAAAGGAAAAGTCCATAGACCATTATTAAATGGACTTGGGGAAAATCCACTATTTCTGGGATAAACAGTGTAAAATGTTTTGTACTTTTTTGGGATCTTGCCAGATATTTGTGACCTGGATTGACCACTGTTGGAAACAGGATGCTGGGCTTGATGGATGTTTGGTCTTTGCCAGTATGGCAATACTTATGTACGTATGTATATGTACTTATGAAACAGCTTAGCTGTATGGATAGTGGCTGAATAGCTGTGCTCTCTTCAATCAAAGTTTACCATTAAAGGATTATTTTAATGAAAAAACTGTGTTCCCTCCTGTTTTTAAAGGCCCTTTGTGCTCTTCTTTTTTGTTTTTTCTATAAGTATATTCAACATCTGAATGTTGCTGACGTTTAAGAAAAAACATTCATCATTCTGATACTTATTTTATAAAATCAATGGAACATAAAATATACATAATTCGAAAAAAGACAATAGCCAAAACACTAAAAAAAAATATATGATTTCTTTAATATATTACAGCAATCTCTAAAAGCTTTTTCTTTTGGTGGGAGCAGGGTAATAACTAACAATTATAAAATGAGAGAAACTAGAACTGCACAATGGATTGGATAAAGTGCAACTAGGCTCTCCTGATTTAAACCTTAAAACCACGTACTGGTTTAAATTTAACACTGTGAATTTAGAACCCGCAAAATGCAAAGCACCAATGATGTACTGCTGGAGACTGAAGCTCTCTGTTTCGTCTTAGGGTTGGGAAGTGAGACCAACAACCTCAAGGCAACTTTTCTTAGAACATTTCAGTTGTTAACTGCAGGCCTGACCTGAACTGCACAGTGTCTAGGGAACAGAGAGGTAACTGAGACTTGACGCTCAGTCTTTCAGAGACGTCTTGTAGCAAAAGCTGTCTGATTAATCAGAACATATGCATGTGAGTGTATGCTGGCAACTGTGCGCTTTCAACCCTCAGATCCTTTTGGCTTCCATGCCAGAATGAAACATACACCTCAGAGACGCCAAGTTACCCAGCTCCAAGAGGGAGAGTTTAGGCCAGTCCTGGATTTCAGGGGATCCTATTCTGGTGCATTATGGGAGCTGCAGCACAGATTCCAGTGGGTATAGTCAAGGGCTACACTGCTTTTCAGATGTACTTTAAAAACCAGCACTGGCCAAAAAATCTACCTTCTGGAACTGGGTAACTTAGCAACTCTGACAAATCCAGACATGAAAGACCAGCACAAGTCCCTTGCATTTGCCACTCTTGCCAACCAGCCAGCCGCCACCCGACGCGTGCACTGAAGGTCCCAGCGCAAGACGAGTAGATCAGCTGATCAGGCTGGCTAGCACACGCACAGGCACTGCTGCCTGCCGGCGTCGGCCCGTGAACAGGTCGTGGTCATGTGACCCGAACTGAGAAGAAACCCAGACAAATAGAGAAAACTCAGCAACCCGCCCGGACTCCTGACAGCACCCTCAAAAAGAGGATATGTCCGGGGAAACCCGGACATATGGTAACCCTACATTCACCCCAAAGGAAAATAGTTTTGCCTTTGTATACAAGTTTTTGAGGCCTAGCCAGGGATCAAATTTTAGCTCAAAGATTGGAGAAAAATCTCAAAAAAAAATTTTGATCCATGTGAATTTTTGGTTTTCACTAATGTTTTTTCTGTTGGTCTTTTATACTACATCCGAAGGGCCAGAGCATGCCATTCAAATTCATACACTCCCCCAGGAGAACAAGGAGTCACTTTGCATTTCATCACTCAGTTTAAAGTGTCTTCACTGACTCTATAGTAACATTTTGTACCTGCAGGCTGCAGACACCAAACATTTCTGAGAGCTGAACAAACATGGATGTCCCGATGAGGGTACAACTGAAAACATCCAAATCATGAAAGATATGCTCATGAGAGCCTATGCTTCTTCCCTCCCCCTTTCCTAAGCATTTTTTACTGAGAAAATGCTCATAGTAGGAAGATTTAAAAACAGGCCAGGTTGGAATTATTTGGCAGTCCCAGGATCGTATTACAGTTTATAGGTGTTTAAACTCCTGAAAACTCAGCCCAGGATGGCCAACAAGTTATATGATGAGTGGGGCCAATCTTGGGTTTTATTAGTCATGACATGCCAGAGTTTTGGCAGCCAGCTACATGTCATACAGAACAGGTTAATCCACTCCAATGTATACAGGTAGTTACTTCTTTATTTAAGATTTAGCTCACACCTTTTCAGTAGTAGCTCAAGATGAGTCACTTTCAGGTTCATGTATTTTCCCTGTCCCTGAAGGGCTTACAATCTAAGGGATGCTTTTACAAAGAAATGCAAAAAAACCCGTTCAACTCCCATGGGCTTTGTTGCATTTGCTTCTTTGGAATCACTAGTGCAGCTTTGTAAAAGGATCCCTAAATTTGTAACTGAGGCAATGGAGGGTTAACTGACTTGCTGCAGATCACATGGAGCAACAGTGGGATTTGAACTAGGCTTCTTTCACTCTCAGCCCTGTGCTCTAACTACCAAACCACGCCTCCATTTAGACTTGAGAAACCAATGGGAAAATCAGAACGACATGATCCTAGATGCCACAGCTTAAAACCAAGGCTGGGTTAGCTTATTCCTTATGACAGAAGACAATTGGCAGCCTGAAGTGTATGTTTAACTGGAGCAACTGCCACTAGAAGAGCAGTTTGAAAACCAGTACTACCAGGGGCAGACTGACAGTGCTCTGGGCCCCCAGGCAGTAAAGGTCACATGTGGCCTCTTTGGGGGCAGGAAAGAAGCCTACATTTTTCTGCCCTATGCTGCTGCTTTGCCCATGTTTTCAATATGGCTGCTGAGACTTCCTGCGGTACTCATGGGTCTTGGCAGTCTCATGAGACTGGCGCAAGAAAGTCTCAGCAGCCATTTCGAAAATGTGGTGACACTGGGCAGAAAAGAGTGGGGTTTCCGTCGTGCCCCCGAAGAGGCTACTAGACCCCAGGGCTCTTGAAGGCGGGTCCAAGGAGGGCCCACTGAGGCTTGGGGGGGGCTGTAATTTGCAGGGGGGAAGAGAGCATCTGGGCCCTCAGGCACTTCCCGGTTGCCCATATGGTCAGTCCGCCTCTGAGTACTACTCTCCTCGACCATTTGCTTCTCACATGTACAGATGAGCATGGTTTCTAGGGGCACAGAGTAACATTCTGCTTCATCTTCTTCCATGCTGTCCATCTTTTTCTTTTTATATGTACTGAGAAACTTTAAAATGGGTTGAAGCCAAACACCCAACAATCAGGCTAATACCATGCAATACAAATAGGATAACAAAATCCAGTCAGATGTTCTCTGCCTAACTGTTATAAGGGGTGGGATTTCGACATTAGGGATGGGCAGCCAGGAAATTTTCATTTCACGTTATTTCCCATGTAGTTTCTGGGAATGTTTGTTTTATTTATTTTCACGGCCATTTTTCATTATGGGAGCAGTCATTGAATGCACACTCTTTCTGAAAAAGTGGTTTGCGCATTCATGGCAGTTTGCACAGGCGCAATGGCCACCCTCTTCTCAAATAGTGTGCATTCTCTTGAAAGAGTGCATACTATTAACAGCAAAAGATAAAACATGAATTTTCATGTTTTTCTAGCTTACTTTCATTTGATAATGAAATGCAATGACACGGGATATATTGTTGCAAATGAATGACAATCCCTATTCAACATTTGCTTTGGTTCTTCTTTGTAAAATGACTTTCTATTAAAGATGAAAATGTACTTTCTCTGGGAATCTGAACTCTATTTGCTTGTTGCAAGGTGCTTTGCTAGAGGCTTGATATAGCGGTGTCACTCTTCAGAAACTGTTAGATAAGTGCATCTCTAAGGGAGAAGAAAAGATAGTTGGATGGATAGACTGGATAGGCCATATGGTCTTTATCTGCCTTCATTTTTCTCTGTTTTTATGGAATGCTGAACTAGAGCTGAGTCTCAAAACCATGTGAATAGGGTCCACAAGACCATCATTAAAAATAGGTGGTGCTCCTTACTCATCAATGCTACCATGGGTTTTTCCCAACTGCTACTCTCCTGAACAGGAGGAGATGTGCAGGGATAGGCTGTCATCTTCTGGAACTTTGGGAGGATAGGGGAGTCTGAGACCTGTTCTGCTATTGGCTCATCACAAACTCTTATTCCAAAATTATGTTTATTGTGACCATAGTGAGGCCTGCCTGGCACTTAATGTCAAAATCCTGATTACTTAATTAATTCAATTAGATGTCCCTTAATTAATGCCATTAGATTTGCAGTAGATAAGCTTTGGATAAGTCCATAAGCCATTATTAAGATAGGCTTGGGAAAATCCACTACTTATTTATGGGATAAGCAGCATAAAATCTGTTTTACTCTTTTGAGATATTGCCAGGTACTTGTGACATCAATTGGCCACTTTTGGAAAAAGGATACTGGGTTTGATGGAACTTAGGTCTGTCCAGGGGTGATTTCGCCAAACAGGTTATTTTTATGCATACCATATTAACCTAATTGCTAAGCCAGGGTTTGTGGAGTATGATCTCAGTCTTTCAAATTTACTTCTAACGCTCACCGTAGTACTTGCATTGTACTGTAGGGGCATTGTACTGTAGGGGTGTCTTCTGTGTCTTATCTTTTGTAAGCCTGAGGCCTGACTAGGCCAGGAACACTTTTTTTTTTTAACAACACTGTCATGGCTACAAAAAAGACTTCTGGCATCACTAGTCTGACTGCCATCTCACAAGGACATACTGAACATCTGCATTTTATCTCTAGTGTGGAGCCAGTAAGAGGAAAGATTTACACCAACATAATAATAAAGATAAGCCCTGCTCACCACCTTCTTAAGTTCCAGCCCTGTTAGGAAATCCTTTTTGCAAGACCATGGGCTCCATTATCCAGGGACTGTATTTCATCTGCTGGACAGAAGGTATGTGGGAGCTGATTGGTCCAGAAAAGTCACCTGAGGACCAATGGGACAAAGCCAATACCAGGCTTTGTGAAGAACTTTTAGTCTGGCAGGAGAAGAAAAAAAGAGAAGAAGGAAAACTGATAGCTCTCTCAGGAGAGAGACTGACTAATCAGTATCTCCTATGAACTGTGCCTCTGTACACCAAGTCCATACAGAGAAACCTTAGCTAATATGTATGGATTCTAACACACTGTGAGAATCCAGTAAATTCTGCCAGGAAGAGACTATTAGACAAACATCTGATACCATCCAACTTCTGGCTAGGTAAGTTTGCAGTGAACACAGCTTGAGCATATGAGGAAGGATCCTATCCATCACCAGGTAATTCTGTAGTGAAGGACTCTGCTAGCCTCTAATGGTGAGAAAGAGTTTATTCCTATGGTTTCGGAAAGTTATTTTCTGTTCTTGCTCTGCAAAGGACTTGTTAGATTCTCAGGGGTGTGGTCTACAAGCCCAATATATATTTGCTGCTTTTTGTAATCTCTTCTTAGGAAATAATCCTTAGTTTCTATACCAGAATATATACAGATATCTATTTTGTGTAATATTCAGCAATTATTATGGCAATCTTTAGTGGTCTTTATTTTTCAATGCTTGTTTGCCAAATTTGCTAATTATTATTATTATCCTATAACAAATATATTTCCACTTTGGCTTATTCCTTCTTTGTGGACAACCAAGCTCTACCCATAATGGTCCAAGATAGTGCATCATACCACTAGCCAAATGAGTCCCAAGTAATTACTGATCTAAGTAATTCTCTGATTATTTATTTAGATTTGCTCACACCTTTTTCAGTAGTAGCTCAAGGTGAGTTACATTCAGGTACACTGGATATTTCTCTGTCCCAGGAGAGCTCACAATCTAAGTTTGTACCTGAGGCAATGGAGGGTTAAGTGACTTGCCCAAGATCACAAGGAGTAGCAGTGGGATTTGAACCGGCCACCTCTGGATGTCAAGACTGGTGCTCTAATCACTAGGCCACTCCTCCATTCCTATACACTATTACTACAGTGCTAAAGAAAGCTTCTTTATGGGGTTCATAAGATATAACAGGTATAGGCAACTTACCAAGATACGTTTGGAAGTTCTATTTCATCAAGCCTGTGGCACCTAAACTGATGAGAAAATTTTCTGTATCTTTCTACAGCATTTTTTTTGTCTCAGACTGCATTTCTTGGTACTTCAGGATCTTCTTTCTCTCCACACAATTCACCGAGTAATTGCTTGGGACTGACACCTCTAAAATCAATGCCATCCTGGTGTTTTTCTCTTTTTACAACTATATCCAGTTTTCTGGCATCCAGCTTTTTATCAGTCAGGATGGAGGTGACCCAGGAAATCATGATCTCTTTGTTTTCCACAGTTCTCTTAGGTTCATGATCCCAACGCTTTTCCAGTACACTGATTTTGTAATGCTTACAGGGTTTCCAGTGAATGAGATGTGCCACCTTGTTGTGCCTTTCTGTATAAAAATGATCAGCACTTCACAGCCAACTACAAAGACAAGTAACTGTTCCCAGTTCCTTCTTACAGAATCTACAGATATCTGTTGCTGTAAACCATCTCACCTGTAATTCACTGTCCTGGGCTGCTTACTGTCCCAGTATGGCATGCTTATGTTTTTATGTTTCTATGCTAGGATCTTTCTTGCTGGGGGTTCTCAAGAAACAGTAGCAAAATTGCTACTAGTGAAAGAATTTGTTTCTATAAATTGGCTGAAAACTTGCTTATGGAAAGATGAGATCGAGATACACTGAGTGACAGGAAACAGGGACACAGGAATATCTTTGCAGTACGGTTTATCTCCGGATGAAACAGCGGAGCGGAGGAGCTCCGTGAGAAATTGTGCAGTATGGTTTGTCTCCTGTTGAGCAAACGCACAGCACATTAACAAGGACTAACCGATGCTAAGAATACACCTACTAAGATAAGTAATAGAGGTGTCTTTATTACAGTTGTTTACAGCAAACGAACAGTTTGGATGAATAACATAAGGAATATAACAAAAATTAAAAATTAGTAATAATAATTTTAAAAATAGTTACATTGGAGGTGTAAACACCAATGTATCAGTTTGCCCCCCCCCCTCCCCCGGCAAACTGCAAAAGTAAAAGCATAGCCGAGCATCTGAAGCTTATAGGGTTGGGGCAATTGAGACAAAAACTATGTGTACCTTTCATCCATGAGTTTGCACTAATTTTCAAAGCTAAAATAATCACATGCTGTGACTTTGAAACATGCCGAAAGTCCAAAGTACCTGCTTTTTCCATGGATGGATTTTTAACTGGGAAAGCATACATCAAGATTTGAAAGTGCCATCTATGTACATTTCCTCCCCCAGCCTTAGCATGCCCCAAAGATCACCACCTCTCAGTGCAGACGGAGAGTGGACAATTTTCATACAACTGATTAACACAGGTCAAACACTTTGGAAATGATTCTCCAAAAGGTGCTAGGGATAGCTACAACAGCTGCTGAGATCCTTGCTGGCTCTGTTAATGCCTAGGTTTGAGCGGATGCCATTCTTACCATTAGCTCTGTTTCAAAACTGCTGAGGTTTCTGATTTTCTTCTGTGAGATGCTTTCTCCTTGTCTGACTAAATAAACAGTTTTCCAAAAGTGGCTTCTGTGCGACTGGACTCTGCCGGTGCAGCACTCAGAGCTGTAACAGATGTTTCTGCTATCCGTCTAATTTTCACTTCTAAGCAACTTCACACCTCTACAATAGATGTCAGCACAATTAAGGACAGGAAACACTCTATGCTATTCAAACCCAGTGCAGTGCAGTGCTGTCTTTGCAAAACCAGTAAAAGTTGGGCTCACACTCTCAGAAACTGCAGGATATAATGCTATACAAAATGGTAACCAGAATAGTGTGTTATGACTCTGTTTGCATCTTCAAGACTCTTCTAATCAGTTTCCGGTATGAAAGGGGATAGACAATAATGCTGTAAAGAGGTGTTATACAGGTAATGCATCTGAGTGGGCACTTCCTGGAAGCATAGGAGCCAACTTTTCAAAATTATTGGGGGTGCTAAGCCCAATGAAAATGACCCCTCCCTGGACACATACAAGGAATTTTCTCAATATTGGGGGTGCTCAAGCACCCACAGCACCCACAGAGTCGGCTCCAATGCCTGGAAGTTTAAGCATGTAACTGGCATCGCCTATCGGTGTTTTCAGAGTCTTCTGCCTTCAGGAACTCCACTATACATATACACTATTCACTCATTCAAGCAAGCACTTATATACCGCTTACACCTAAGCGGTTTACAGTTTCATTTTACAGGTACTGGGTTTGTCCCTAGTGGGCTCATAGCCTAAGAAGTATACTGTACTACCGCTGTCCCTGGGCAATGGAGGGTTAAGTGACTTGCCCAGGGTCACAAAGCGCTGCAAAGGGAATTCAACCTGGTTCCCCGGTATCTCAATCCACTGCTGGCCATCAGACAGCAGCAGGAATTGAACCCAGGTCCACAACCCGCTGCACTACCCATTAGGCCACTCCTCCACTCCTCCACTCCTCTACATCTGTGTGAGAGGTATGTGTATCTCTCTCTCTCTCTCTCTCTCTCTCTCTCTCTCTCTCTCTCTCTCTCTCTCTCTCTCTCTCTCTCTCTCTCTGTATATATATATATATATATATTTGGGGAGGAGAGAGTGAAAAAGTTATTTGGAAACCCTGGTGCCAACCAAATATATTTGGGGAACTACGCGATTTGAAAGTGCAAAACCGCTTCGCGAAAAACTACACTGGCTCCCAATCAAAGAATGCATTGCTTTCAAAATCTGCACTCTGGCTCACAAAATTATCTACAGCGAAGCTCTGGGATACATGACAGACTTGATCGACCTACCAACTAGAAACACATCCAAATCAACACGAACGTACCTAAATCTGCACTACCCAAGCTGCAAAGGACTCAAATACAAATCAACTTACGCATCCAGTTTTTCCTACATAAGCACACAACTGTGGAACGCATTACCAAAAGCCTTAAAAACTACGAACCACCTAAACTTCCGGAAAACACTAAAACTAACTGGTTTAAAAAGGCATACCCTACCAATCTAATATAAATGCCTGATCTCTGCAGCACAACAAAACTAAAGAGCGTAATATATTTTATTACATTTGTACCCTGCACTTTCCCACTCATGGCAGGTTCAATGCGGCTTACATGGGGCAATGGAGGGTTAAGTGACTTGCCCAGAGTCACAAGGAGCTGCCTGTGCCTGAAGTGGGAATAGAACTCAGTTCCTCAGTTCCCCAGGACCAAAGTCCACCACCCTAACCACTAGGCCACTCCTCCACTCCCATAACACAACTCTCCTGTTGTATGATTCCCTAGTGTGGCTGTGCCACATGAACTTTATCTTACCACAACATCACTTTGTATTTGTTTACACTGGAGTCTCCAAACGCCTCTCTGGTACTATGTAAGCCACATTGAGCCTACAAATAAGTGGGAAAATGTGGGCTATAAATGTAACAAATAAATAAAAACTAGGGAAGGTTACGGTTAAGATTTATTTCTTACCCATCTTTAACATGGTGGATTACAATAAAACATGCACAAAAAGAAGAAATATCCCCCTCAGAATTACAGTAATTATTTCTAATGATATATATTGACAATGTTTGCACCGTGAGGATAAAAACAAAATAGAAATCACAGAATAAAATAGAATACATATAAGAATTTTCTACTAATTAAAAACACATAGAAAATACAATATTTCAATAGATAATGCACAGTAACAATATCTTATATCTTATCTTGGCTGCACACTAAGAGGCCCTTTTACTAAGGTGTGGTAAGAGCTAGCGTGCTTACAACAGAAAAGGGCTTACCGTGGGATGTGCTCAGATGTCCTGAGGTAAGATCTCAATCTGCACACGCAAACCACATGCTAAAAAATATTTTTTCTTTTTCAAGTAGGGGGTATGTATAGGGGTGGAGAGTGGGCATTTCTGCGCTAATCAGTTAGTGCCATAGCACTCCCAATGTTGTGTAAACCTCTTGAGAGAGGTACCATTTCTGTTCAGTTTAGCACTCCCAATCATTTTGAAAAGTCAGCCCCTATGATTAGCGCAGGACTCTTATTTATTTATTTAGCATTATATCTCATATACCGCGATATGGCCTAGAAATAGGCTTCAATGTGGTTTACATTTTAAAAAGGAAAAGGAGATAGAAGATAGAAGAAAACCAAAAGAGGAAAGGAAAAGAGTGGGGGTGGGGGGGGGTAGAGTGGAGAGAGAGAGAATCACGAGGAAGAGAGGGTGATATTAAGTCTGAAGTAGTAGGTGGGAAAGAGGAACCCGAATTATAGCTACGTAATGTAAGGTTCCACGTTAGGAGTCACTGACCAAGAAAGGGATCTTGGCATCATTGTTGATGATATGTTGAAACCCTCTGCTCAGTGTGTGGCGGCGGCGGCTAAGAAAGCAAATAGAATGTTAGGTATTATTAGGTAAAGAATGGAAAACAAAAGTGAGGACATTATAATGCCTTTGTATCAGTCTATAGTGTGACCGCATCTCAAATATTCTGTTCAATTCTGATCAGTCAAATACTGAGCAACTACAGGATGCATAACATGATGGATCATCAAAATTATCTTATGTTTGATCCTTGATACAACTGGCAACCAATACAGAGTACAAAGATGCGAAGTAATATGCTCAAATCGACTGGCAAAGATCAAACTCTGAAGTACAGTTCAAAAATCAGAAGAAGAAACCAATGACTTAAACTTGCTCAACATCCTCAATTTGAAATAGGTCCTCTTAATCACAGCACAAATCTGCAGCTTAAAAGTTGTCAGAATCAAGAATGACTCCCAATATACGTATACTCAAAGAAAGCTTCCTAGAAGAATTACATAAGAAGATATAACAGAGAGTCCTTGGAAACCATCAGGAAGAAACCTGCTCCGAGGGTCCCCCTTTAAAAGCCTCCCTCACAACTCCTCCCCGCCAAGGGATAGGAAGGATCTGATAGGCAGCAAGCGGTGAGCAATTTTTTAGCTGCCTCCGGCTTCATGCATGGATATTCAGTGCTAGGCATCAGCACTGAATATCTGGGTATGCACAGAGAACCATCACTTATCTGGTTAAGGCCAATATTCAGCCCTTAACTGGATAGGTGAAACTCGACAAGATAGGTTCGGGTTTTTTATTTATTTATTTATTAGGATTTATTTTCCGTCTTTTTGAAGAAATTCAGTCAAGACGGTGTACAGTAAGAATAAATCAAACATAAGCAACAGACAATTACACAGTAAAAATATTCAAATAGCAATACAAAGTATGGCATAGTATGCTACTTTACAATGTCAACACAATACATAATAGACAGCGTAGGGTATAAGCAAAGATGGAACATATAGATAGGTAAGAGGAGTTGCACATGAAGTCACAGAGGTGATTAAATATTACTTCATCTTGGGTAAGAGTAGATAAACATGTCCTACTGTAGTATGTGAAGCCTGTGTCACTCGTGTGTATGAGACTAACAAGTTAGTTACTTCTTCGCCTGCTTCCTGAAGTAGAGATAGTCTTCTGTTAAGCGAAGCCTTTCAGGGAGTGCATTCCAGAGTGTGGGGGCTACTCCGGAGAAGGCTTTCTTGCGGGTATCACATCATGAAATGTCTTGTGGAGAAGATGTGGTTAGGGATACTCCTTGGGAGGACCTTAGTGTCCTTGGAGGTGTGTAGAGGGTGATCCTGTTTTTCAAGTACTCAGGGCCATTTCCTTGTCTGGTTCTCATCTGGTTAAGTGATGAATATCGGCACTTAACCGCATAAGTGCTCACTGTGCCCCAGAGACTGCCCACAACATAGCTGGTTTTGGCTTAGGCAGTTAGAGGGATATCCAATAGCACGTACCAATTAAGTATCCAATTAAGAATATCCCCACATAGCCCCATGCAGGCAATGTAACCAGAGAGGAGCCTCTCCTGCCCAGCTCAATTGCTTTGAACATTGACCCCCTCAGAAAGTAATGTGAAAAGGAAAGACAGCAACCCTAGATTTCCTGGTGATGTCATGACACCATATTCCCACAATCTAGATCTTGTTGTCATGGCAATGCAACTGGCAAGTCTCTGCCTTTCCTTGTACTGCCAATGGTCTACACTCTGAAGTAACAGGTGATTCTGTTAGATGTATTGTACATCTAAGATTTCTGAGAACTCCATATACACCCCAGTCAGTATTTGTTGAACTAACCCAATTTTGCCAGCAAATTATGGGGCCTTACTGAAGAAGGCCATGCCAAATATTTCTGGTTTCAAGGTTTGCCACAATACAGTCAAGTAATTTGTGTTAATAGTTTGCCTTCATATTTAGAAACTAAAGAGTGTTGCATGCATCGTATCATGATCAGACACAGCACAACGACAGATTCAGTAAATGGCACTGAAAGTTAGACACTCGAAAGATCCATGGTAAACCTGTATTCTATGAAGGCTTGTTTGTGCCAAGCACCCTTTATAAAATAGTGCTTATGGGGGGATTCTATATATGGCACCTAAAAAATCCGCATGGAAAACATTTTCACCTAAGCAAGTGGTTCCCAAACCTGTTCCTGGAGGCACCCCAGCCAGTCAGGTTTTCAGGATACCCACAATGAATATTCATGAGAGAGATTTGCATGCTCTGCCTCCACTGCACCTAAGCATATTCTATAAGTCACACCTAGATTTAGGTGCGCTATATAGAAAACACTTAAGTGGCAATCGTAGTGCCTACATCTACGCACATCCATTTACACCAATGAAAACGTGTCACTCCAGGCGCGCAGATTTAGGCACAGAGGGCCATATTCTATAACTACACATGTAACTTTTGGAACACCCATGAAACACCCATTTCCCCACCCATAATCATGCCCCTTTTTGTCTGTACAGGTTAGAAGTTAGGTGCAGTGCGTTACAGAATATGCTTAGTGAATTGTGTGCATAAATTCTAATTATTGCCAATTAGAGCTCATTATTGCTTAAGTGCTATTATCAAAGCTAATTAGTTTGTTAAAGCCAATTAAGTTACACTGGCTGTTATACAATCCACTTGAATTTTGGCATGAATCTCTAGGCGCGCTATATAGAATCTGGGAGTTAGTGCTGATTTCTTCACTCAACCATGAGGCGCCAGCATTTTTTTGTTGTTGTTACATTTATACCCCGCACTTTCCCACTCATGGCAGGCTCAATGCGGCTTACATGGGGCAATGGAGGGTTGAGTGACTTGCCCAGAGTCACAAGGAGCTGCCTGTGCCTGAAGTGGGAATTGAACTCAGTTCCTCAGGACCAAAGTCCACCACCCTAACCACTAGGCCACTCCTCC
This sequence comes from Microcaecilia unicolor, assembly GCF_901765095.1. NCBI lineage: Eukaryota > Metazoa > Chordata > Amphibia > Gymnophiona > Siphonopidae > Microcaecilia > Microcaecilia unicolor. The sequence continues at coordinate 88,487,024 of NC_044034.1, forward strand.
ATTCCTGCTGAAACCTGATGCAAATGCTGGTGCTTAATTTCTTGGAAATGAGTGCATAGATGACAGTATTGTACAGGGCCAGCTCACGGGATAGCGGCACCCTGAGCCAACTTGCTTTGGCAGCGCCCTCCATTCCCATAGCCTTGCTTCCAGCACACACTCCCTCCTTCCCCCCTCCCATGGGGTTTGGCCAGTGGTGTAGCCAGACCCAGTAATATGGATGGGCCCAGAGCTAACTTAGATGGGTCCTTCCACTCCACAGCCCCCCCCCCCCCCCCCGTGGAGATATTTTAAAAATTATAGATTTTTTCACCTACCCCACATCAACATCTCTCCTCCTCCGTGGCGTCTCGGCATCTGCCTGCCCACTGCTGAACCCCATCCCTCCCTGGTGTACCTTACAGGCATCCACAGTGTCTGCAGTGATTCAATTATTGCTGCCTGTGCCGGCCCTGCAGGCTTCCATCAGCCGGGTCCCACCAGACAGGAAATGATGAAAGTGAGGGCGAGACCTGGCCGATGGAAGCCCACAGGCCTGGCACAAGCAGCAATAATTGAATCACTGCAGGTGCTGGGGACGCTTGTAAGGTACACCAGGGAAGGACGGGGTTCAACGATAGGCAGACAGATGCTGGGACGCCACAGAGGAGAAGAGATGTTGATGTGGGGTGCCACCGCTGGGTGGGCCTGAGCCAAGAATGGGTGGGCTTGTGCCTACCCAGGCCCGCCTGTAGCTACGCCACTGGGTTTAGCATCTCTCCTCATGAGCTGGCCAAAGGCAGCCTCTACTGCTCCTGCCGGCAACCAACACAAGCTTTACATGACGATGGGGGAGTAAGAGAGGCAAGGGAACAGTGCCAGACCTGCAGGGAGTGGAAAGAGAGAAGGGGAAAGACTGGACTGTGCTGGGGGGGGGGGGGAGGAGAGAAAAGGCTTAACTTGTAGACCAGGTGAGGTCAGAGGCTGAGTATTTTGGCACACTTAGTCGCCGGCACCCTGGGCCAGAGCCTCACTTGGTCCAATGGTTAAGCTGGTCCTGGTATTCTAAAACATTGCACTTAACTTCTAGGAATGCTCCCGACCCATCGATGCCCCTCCCATGGCCATACCCTTTTTGAGTTGTATGTTAGAAAAGTTACGCAATGATGTTATAGAACAGTGACTAGGGCTGTTCTGCACACAAATTCAAACTGTTGCCAATTAACTCCAATTGCTGCTTGTTAACACCTTGTTAATTAATTAGGATTTATTTACCACCTTTTTGAAATAATTCACTCAAAGCTGTACAGCAAGAATAAGTCAAGCACAATAGACAATTAAAGCAGTAAAAATATTCAAATAACAATACAAGGTATGGCTACATTACAGTATCAACACAATACACAATAAAACATTTTAATAGACAGCCTAGGGTATAAGCAAAGATGGAACATTTAGATAGATAAGATAGAGTAACAGAAGTAAGAAAATAATGGGGATTAATTTAAAGAAAGTTGCAAATGAGGTCAGAAAGGTATTTGAATATTATCTTAGAGCTAGGGTAGGAGTGAGTAAACATGTACTGCTATAGATTTGCACCCTACCTGCTGACATTTTAGTGCACAAATTTTGGCAACCGATATAGAATCCGGAGAGTATGTATTTCTAACCCTGATGGACGTTCCTTTATGGAACAGGGATTCCCTTATTCTGTGACCAGTTCAACAAACTTATTACTGGTAGGCACTAGCCAACAGGATGGCACGGGTATAACAGTACAATGATGACCCTGCTGAAAATGTAACTAAACTGAACATATCGTCATAACAGGGATGCTTGAACGCTAAGAAAGAAATGTTAAAATTGTGTGTTTATATCATCTGTTGGGTACTGCTGTAGGAGGGGCAAATTACAGATAGTATCAAATGACAATAGTGGACCGGCTCAGTAGCAATGCACTGCAACTGGATCAAATCGGGGACGCTTGACCAGTAGGATCCTCCTTACTCCGGGTTAGCTGGAGAAGCTGTGGAGACAATATTCAACCCCCCTATTGAAAGATACCCATGTCTTCAGTCATGCTCTAATCGAGTTATTGCACGCAAAGGGCCAATTTGCTACACACCTACATACGCATGAATACACACACTTTCCTGCTCAAGAAGGCGACGTAGGCAAGTCTCATATTACTCACAGTCTCTGTTACGCCTTAACACCCAGTGCCACACTGGTATATCTCAGTCATAAACTCCCTGTACAGTGTAAACACGCAGATGCTATAAACAGAGCTGAAACATACAGAGGTACGGAAAAGCGCTTCCAAGAGAATGAACTTTACAACTCATTCATGATTTCACCTCCTGCGAGGCACCAATGATTTCCTCCTTTGTACTAGCTCTTCAGTCTAACCCATTACATATCTGCACAACCTATTTTTATACTCCAGCTAAACAGCCACATTTCCTGCAGGCCAGATCTAGCAAAGCTCTGCTGACACCTTGTGGAAAGGGGCTAAGTCTGATCGCTGCAGCTGATTTCAGCTTCACCCACAGGTTCACTCTGTTGAAAATGGTGTCAAGGCGCAGTGTTGATTTTCAGTTCCTGATTAAAGCAAACGCATATTACCGCTTCCTCATCCTGTCTCTAGTATGGCCCCGAATACAAATGTATGGCCCTCAAGATCATAGGAACCGGCTCTGTGGGTGCTCGCGCATCCCCAATATTGAGACCATTCCTTGTATGTGTTCAGGGAGGGGTTATTTCCATTGGGCTAGTTAGGACCCCCCCTCCCCTCCCCCCAATTGAAAAGTTGGCTCCTGTGCTCATGATGCCTCCTGTGAAGAGCAGTCTTCACACGTTGGCTTCTGCAATTTTGGAAAGTGGCGCAAGACCAGAGCTTTTCCGCTAATGCCCATCTTCCAGCAGAGCGAAAAGGAGATTTTTTGTTTAGAAGCGGGAAAATAATTGAGTGCTCTTGCTCAGGGCAGCGAGCATTAGCCTGAGAGATAATTGCCCAAGCTGAGTCAGACTCCCCGAGCACTGCCTGCCACTAATAAAAACGCAGAATTAAAACAGCTTTTATAAAACATGACTTTTTACATAGTATGTGTTTGTTTATTTTCAGGCTGCCACACCCGCGATCAGAGCGAGGTCCTCCTCTGTTGGGTCTCTTAGCTCAGTTCCTGTTAAAAATGGCATCCTGATTTTGAGAGCAACGATCAGAGACCAAAACTCAGCTGAAAAATAAACGCTGCTCTTACATTAACTAAAGAAAATACGCTTGCTGCCAGACAATTCCGGAACATTTTGTATTTTCATTTTTGGCTTTTAACTACAGCGGGGGGGAGAGCAGGGCAGCTTTTTCCAGCTTTGGACAAGCGAGGTAACAGAAAATACGGCAAGTCTGAGAGTGGGCTCTTGCTTCAGCAGAGTAAACATTTACTCACAAACTGCACGTTAGAAATCTGGTTAGATTTTAACGCAGTTGTTTTTACTTCCGTGCTGATTTTTTTTTCTTTTTACTTTGCTTCCAAGGTTATCGTACAAGATAATGATATGTAAAAAGCAGAAAATTAAAAAAAAAAAATCTGTGCTTATCCAAAAGAAAAGCAAAAATGTGTACATTTTAGTTTTAGAGGCTGACTGGTCCAGTGACCCCCCCCCCCCCCCCCCCCCCCCCATCCCAGGATCTCCCAAAGTCCCCCTAGGCTAAAATCCTCTATTTATCTATTTAAGGTACTGGCCCCGAGGGTCTAGTTTTGTTTTAAATTTTCACAGGGCTGGCGTTGAGGGAGTGGAGCAGGACAGCTGCCCTGGGACCCCACAGCTACAAGACCACACACCCCCCCCATGGAATGACCATTTAATTTCTTGGTTAACAGAACACAGACAGCTTCTCCTGGCAGGGGGGAGGGGCTCTATAATTAGGCTCACAAGCAGACAGGAAATGAAAAGAAAAAAAATACTATTTATTTTTAGTTACAATATTTTTTATTTGATTTTATCAATTAAACAAAACACAAATGGTTAAAATGTTAGTTGGTATACAAATATGAACAATAAACTGAGCATCAAACAATATACACATTACTACTACTTATCATTTCTAAAGCGCTACTAGATGTACGCAGCACTGTACACTTGAACATGAAGAGACAGTCCCTGCTCACAGAGCTCACAATCCAATTAGGACAAACAGGGCAAACAAGAGACAAGGGAACACCAAAGTGAGCACGACAAAATAAGGGTTCTGAACAAGTGAATAAGGGCTAGGATACACATCTGATACAAGATAAGAACATCAATTATTATGATTACGGATTAGTAATGATGGGTAGGTAGTCATATCCTGAAAACAGACAGTTAAGAGTACATATCTACGCAAGAGTACTACATATTTGATCTTGAAGGGGAATCCATATTTTCCTGTATTTAGTTATTGAAATATACTTCTCAGCCGCTGCATATTCTTATCTGGCAAGTATGCATACTGAGTTCCACCATGTTAAGTAGGTAGCCTTAACCTCCAAACGGCCTTAAGAATACTTTTCTTCTGCTGGAAAAAAAATACTATTTGAATTTCCTGCTGCTGGAGAGCCCTGCAAATGAGCAGAGAGCAAGGAGCCACACGCATGCGTACTGTATATGTAGTGCCTCAATGTCATTGCTGCCCTGTAGTTTCAGTGATTGCTACCACCTCCACAATCTGAGGTCTGCTGTTTACGCCACTGTAGTTTCCAACCACCAGCCTGTCTGCCTGACAGCCCAATGATCAATTTCCCGCTGTTTCAAACAGAGCTGTAAAATTAGCGCCGGAACAGCACGGGGAAATAATGCTGCTATGATCGAAGCTAATAGCATGCAAATTTATGTGTGCTATTAACTTCAGTCATAGGGGTACTCGCCCAAGGCACAATCCTCCCGCAGAAGTTGTTTGACAGGTCCAGGCTGTCAAAAAAAGAAAAAAGCCTGGACCTGTCAAACATTACCAACGCAAGGGGATGGAGGTCGGATGGACCTTCAGACCCCCCAACCCCCCACCCGGACAGAGGAGTAGAGGGCTGGAGGGCCAGTGAACCTCCAGACCCTCTGGTGGTCTAGTGCCCTCAAACCCTCCCCCCCCCCATACCTTGAAAGGACGGAGGAGGGAGTAGCACTCCCTCCTCCTTCCAGCGCTGCCTCCAAAATGACACCCCGCCCTGCCCAGTGAACCCTGGGTGACAGAAGGAAATGGAAAATTAATAGGTAGGTGAAAAGTAAAAAGGAAATGAGAGGACATAGGAGTGGAGAGAAAGGCAGAGAGAGAGAGGAAAGAGCTAAAATTGAAAGATCAATATGTCAGAACAGGTATAGTGAGGGAATGGAACAAGGCAGGAGAGATGGCAAATGGACCGCAGCCACTAGCAGGGGCAGACTGAGCATTTGAATGCTAGGCAAGTGCCTGAGGGCCCACAGCAGTAAAGGCCCCACTCTCACCTAGCCACCATCTAATTTAATCAATTCTGAAATGTGGTTAGGGGCCCATGACCCTTATTGCCCAGGGGCCCAGATCACTAGTACTAATGACAGGTGGGAAGATGGGAGGAGACAGGGAGGAGAAAGGATTGGGGGACCTCCTTCTTTATTTCTGCCCCAGGCTCCAGCATGTCTAACACCAAGTCTAGATTTGTAGTACATCAAATTGAGAGATGTGGTAGCTGTGATAGTCCATTTTTAAAGGTAATCAATAGAAATAAAATAAAATAAAATGTATTGTTAGTCCAATAAAAAAGGTTTCATCTTATTTTCTTTTCTATGTTTTATTTTATTTATCACATTTGTACCCCTCACATTGTGCACGCTCAATTTTAATGAAATTAAAATCTATATGGATCCATATTGGGGGGGCCCAGGCCCCCATAGCTATGCCACTGCTGCTGCCCACATTCTTACAACAGGAGTGTTGCTACCATCTTGCCATTTCATGCATAGGCTCTGGCAGGTTTTGCGGGAATCCCAGGGGACCTGTCTGCCCCACACGATTGAAACTCCAAGACTCAAGCATCTCCCTTGACTGTAACACAGTTGGTGGACTCCCAAGCAGCTTGGAGGGAATGTTGCTTCTCAACCCTCTCCTGGAGGCGCACTAGCCAATCAGGTTGTCAGGATTACCACAATGCATATGCATGGAGTAGATTTGGTACACGCAAACCTATCTCATGTAGATGCACTGTGGTAACCCTGAAAACCTGACTGGTGTGCCTCCAGAAGAGGGTTGGGAAGCACTGCCTCCAGGAGAGTAGCTTGTGGGCAAGGAAAGGAGGGTAATATACAAGAAGAAAAGGTTTAAATTATAAAAGTTGTTAGTATAGATGTTTATTACAGAGTTGAGAGAGAGCAAATTGCTGTAGATGGAACAATAGCGTAAAAGAAACATTTATTTTCCTCAGCTTAGTCACCTCTTCAGTAGTTGGGAGTACAGTTTAAAAAGTACATTCAGTCAGCAGGATCTGAAGTTACAGAAGGCAACTTATTTAACTCATACTATAATCTGATTGTCAGTGTGATGTGCTCTGAATCAATGCTTTATCCCTAGCACACTCTAAAACAGTCCTTTGACAAGAACAGAGGGGAGGGGGGCTAGTCCGGAGACCCTTCCTCTCACATCCCGCCTCTGTTTTGGAGAACTTAGTGTTACTTCAGCTATTTGATTCTGTTGACAAGAATGACGTGATACTTTTCAGTTTGGCTTTAGATCCAAACATAATACGGAGATCTTGTTGATATCTGTACTTGATGAGATTCGCTTACAGTTTGATAGGGGAGAAGGACTTTTCTTGGTATCTTTAGATGTGGCAGCTGCCTTTGATACTGTGAAACATACTATATTGATCAATTGTCTACAATCATTTGTAATTTCAGGAAACGTTTTATTATGGTTTGAATCTTTCCTAGTAGGACGTCAGTTTCAAGTTGGCAATGAGTTCAGGTGTGCCACAAAGCTCTTCCTTATTGGCCTTGGTATTAATTTATGTGTTTCCACTCAGTAAATTATTAGCAGAGCTTGGTGTAAATTATAGATTACTAGTAAACAAAGGCCCGTTTCTGAGAGCAATGAAACAGGCGCTAGCAAGGGTTTCATGGTAGTGTGTATGTTTGGGAGAGTGTGTGTGTGTGTGAGTGACTGTGTGAGAGAGAGACAGACAGCGTGAATGCGGTAGTGTGTGTGTGAGAATGAGAGTGTGTGGCAGGGTTCCTCCTCTTTTCTTTTCCCCCCTGTGTTCCCTCCCCACCCCCGTCATCCCCCTCCTTTCCTCCCCTCCCCCCTTCCCTGCCTGAGGGTAGTGAGTCCCATTCCCTCAGCCTTTCAGGGTCATCCGTTGCCTTGTGTTGTTCAATCTGGCTCCCTCCCTGCTGCCACTGCCAGCATGATGCATCTGGCTCCCTCCCTTCTTCCCTTGCACCACGTTGAGGCTGGCTGGCTGGCTGGCTCCCTGAGAAGTTGAGGCTGGCTGCCTGCTCGCCTGCCTCCCTCTGACCTTTTGGATGTCTCCGTTTGAGGGGGAAGATGTGTTTGTTTTTTGCAGGAGCGGGGTGATGTTGTTTGTGAGTGTCATGTGTGGCGGGGGGAGGGGGCAGGAGCGTCATCCGCACCGCTGTTGTTCCTTGGGGGGGGGTCTGACGTGGTTCTGGCGGCGGGTGGCTCATTTGTGGTGAGGGGCAGGAGCGACACGGTTTGTTAGCCCTGCATGGCTCGTCGCGGTTTTACCTGGTTCGTGGCATGCACCGCTGTTGTTTCCGTTGTAGCTCTGTGTGGGTGGCGGTTTTCATGCCCCACCCTCGATGTCATCGTGTTTTGACGCGAGGGCGGAGCAGAGCTACATTGTGGAAATCCAGAGTTTGTGGCCTGAGTAGAACGTTGGAGGTGAGAATCTGCTCCGCCCTCAACGTCATAACGTTTGACGCGAGGGCGGGGCCCAGAGACTGTGATTTTCGTGGCTTCAGAGCTTCGAACATACAAACCTTGGCTTCAGTGACGTCAGCAGACAATAGAACGTTGAGGGTGAGTTTTATATAAATAGATATGCATATGACCTTCAGTTTTATTTTCCAGTACTTCACAAGACTGAGGTTGGGTGAGGTTTGGTTTCAATTCATGGAGCTTTACATAAAAACCATTCAAGTTTGGATGACTGCTGATTGTCTTTAAGGGGTCCTTTTACTAAGGCACTCTAATGGATTTAGCGTGCACTAAATGACAAGGCGTCCACAGGAATATAATGGGCATCTTAGCATGCTGTTAGAGCACACTAATTCATTAGCGCTCCTTAGTAAAAGGACCCCTAAATGTTGCTAAAATACAAATTCTTTGGCTTTCACGATTTGAATCTATAAAGTTTCCTTCAAGTTTCCAGTTTGAAGGTACAACTATTCCTATTTTAGAATTTGTTAAAAGCTTGGGCATGATCCTAGATTCATTTATGTCCTTTCAAACCCAGATTTCTTCTGTTATACTGTTTTTTTTCAAAATCAGATTGGTGGTGAGATTAAAAAATCTTATCTGTGGACAATTTTTGCCTTGTAATCAGGGCTGCCGAGAGACTAAGCTGGGCCTGGGGCAAGGCCGCTCCCCCCCTGCTCTCAGGCCGCTGACGCCACAGTCCCAAGTCTCCACCCACCCACCCCCAGCCCCCCTGTGTCCGCCACCAGGACCCCTGCATTCAAATCAGCAGCGCCTCACCTCCATGTGAAAGCGGCAGATCACCTCCCTTCGGGCCTTCCCTCATTGTGTCCCACCCTCATCTGATGTAACTTCCGGTTTCCGCGAGGGCGGGACACAGGGAGGGCCCGAAGGGAGGCGATCTGCCGCCTTCATACGGAGGTGAGGTGCTGACGATTTGAATGCAGGGAGCCCAGTGGCGGATGGAGGGGGGCTAGGTGCCGGGGTCAGGCCACCGGCGCTGCAGTCCCCGGTCTCACCTGCCTGCCCCTCTGCTTTAATGGCTGGCGAGGATGCCAAGCCCCACCATTCAAAGAGAGCTCCTTGCAAGTCTCACCTGTACTGCCAGAGCTGGCTTTCTCCATCTTGCTCAGTTCAGTCAGTGACTGAACTGATCATACGTAGGACTGCCAATGTTGGTGGCTGAAATGTGCCACTGAGTTGAGCACTGTTCTGGCAGCACAGGTGGGACTTGTGAGGAGACCTCTTTGGCTGATGGGGGCTTTACATCCCTGCCAGCAAGCGAAGATACTTACGTGTAGCAGGTATTCTCCGAGGACAGCAAGCTAATTGTTCTCACACGTGGGTCGACGTCCGTGGCGGCCCAGGAATCGGAAGGCATTTTGCAAGCAAAATATTTAAAAAGTTTTGCCAGAGTCTTCTGGCGCACGTGCAGCGCACACCGCGCATGCATGGACTGATGTGCGTTCCCTCAGTTACTACTACTACTACTACTACTATTTAGCACTTATATAGCGCTACAAAGCATACGCAGCACTGCACAAACATAGAAGAAAGACAGTCCCTGCTCAAAGAGCTTACAATCTAATAGGTTAAATCAAAAAGCATAAAAAGAAGCAAATAACTCCATAGGGGAGGTGGGCGGGTTTGTGAGAACAATCAGCCTGCTGTCCTCGGAGAATACCTGCTACAGGTAAGTATCTTCGCTTTCTCCAAGGACAAGCAGGCTGCTTGTTCTCACATGTGGGGTATCCCTAGCAACCAGGCTCACTCAAAACAATGAACATTGGTCAATTGGGCCTCGCAACAGCGAGGACATAACATAGATTGACCTGAAACCATAAACAACTAACTGGAACAGAACAAAAATTGGTCTGGGGGGGATGGAGTTGGATTCTAAACCCTGAACAGATTCTGCAGCACCGACTGCCCAAACTGACTGTCGCGTCAGGTATCCTGCTGAAGGCAGTAGTGAGATGTGAATGTGTGGACTGATGGCCACTTTGCAGCCTTGCAAATCTCCTCAATGGAGGCTGACTTTAAGTGAGCCACTGACGCAGCCATGGCCCTCCAGAGTCAGCCCAGCTTGGGCGTAAGTGAAGGAAATGCAATCTGCTAGCCAATTGGAGATTGTGCGTTTTCCAATGGCGACTCCCCTCCTGTTGGGGTCGAAAGAAACAAGCAACTGGGCAGACTGTCTGAAGGGCTTCGTCCGCTCCACGTAAAAGGCTAATGCTCTCTTGCAGTCCAGGGTATGCAAACTGCTTTCGCCAGGGCGGGTATGAGGATGGGGAAAAAAATGTTGGCAAGACAATCGACTGGTTCAGATGGAACTGTGACACCACCTTCGGCAGAAACTTAGGGTGCGTGCGGAGGACTACTCTGTTGTGATGAAACTTAATTTAAGGTGCATGCACTACTAAGGCCTGAAGCTCACTGACCCTACGAGCTGAATTAACAGCCACCAAGAAAATGACCTTCCAGGTCAAGTACTTCAGATGGCAGGAATTCAGTGGCTCAAAAGGAGCTTTCATCAGCTGTGTGAGAACAATGTTGAGACCCATGACACTGGTGGAGGTTTAACTGGGGGCTTTGACAAAAGCAAACCTCTCATGAAGCGAACTACTAAAGGCTGTCCAGAGATAGGCTTACCCTCTACAAGGTGATGATAAGCACTAATCGCACTAAGGTGAACTCTTACAGAGTTGGTCTTAAGACCAGACTCTGATAAGTGTAGAAGGTATTCAAGCAGGGTCCGTGTAGGACAAGAAAAAGGATCTAGGGCCTTGCTGTCACACCAGACAGCAAACATCCTCCATTTTAAAGAATAACACTTTTGCGTGGAATCTTTCCTGGAAGCAAGCAAGACTCGGGAGACACCCTCAGAAAGACCTAAAGAGGCAATTTCTAAGCTCTCAACATCCAGGCCGTGAGAGCCAGAGATTGGAGGTTAGGATGTAGAAGCGACCCCTCGTTCTGGGTGATGAGGGTTGGAAAACAGTCCAATCTCCATGGTTTCTTGAAGGACAACTCCAGAAGAAGAGGGAACCAAATCTGACGGAGGCCAAGAGGGCACAATTAGAATCATGGTTCCGCGGTCTTTCTTGAGTTTCAGCAAAGTCTTCCCTACTAGAAGTATGGGAGGATACGCATACAGAAGGCCTGTTCCCCAATGTAGGAGAAAGGCATCTGACGCTAGTCTGTTGTGGGCCTGAAGCCGGGAAAGAACTGAGGGACTTTGTGATTGATCTGAGCGGCAAAAAGATCCACCGAAGGGGTGCCCCACGCTTGGAAGATCTTGCGGACTATGCCCATGTTCAGTGACCACTCAAGAGATTGCATTATCCTGCTCAATCTGTCGGCCAGACTGCTGTTTACGCCTGCAAGATAAGTGTCTTGGAGAAACATGATGTGACGGCGTGCCCAAAGCCAAATCTGAATGGCATGCCCCCCTGCTTGTTGGTGTAATACATGGCAACCTGATTGTCTGTCTGAATTAAAATGATTTCGTTGGACAGCCGATCTCTGAAAGCCTTTAGAGCGTTCCAGATCGCTCGCAATTCTAGGAGGTTGATCTGAAGACCTTTTTCCTGAAAGGACCAAGCTCCTTGAGTGTGAAGCCCATCTACATGAGCTCCCCACCCCAGGAGGGATGCATCCATCATCAGCACTTTTTGTGGCTGAGGAATTTGTCCCAAGGTCAAATTGGATCGAATCATCCACCACTGAAGGGAATTCCAAAAGTCGGTGGGCAGTTGGATTACATCCTCTAGATCCCCCGCAGCTTGATACCACTGGGAAGCTAGGGTCCATTGAGCTGATTTCATATGTAGATGTGCCATGGGAGTTACATGAACTGTGGAGGCCATGTGCCCCAGAAGTCTCAACATCTGCCGAGCCATGATCTGTTGAGACGCTCGAACCATGGACATCAGGGACAGGAGATTGTCTGCCCTTGCGTCGGGAAGATAAGCTCGAATTGTCTTTGTGTTCAACAGAGCCCCAATGAATTCCAACTTCTGTACTGGGGTGAGATGGGACTTGGAGTAATTGATCACAAAACCCAGTAGCTCTAGCACCTGAATAGTCATTCGCATGGACTGTAGAGCACATGCTTCCGTGGTGGTCTTCACCAGCCAATCGTCGAGATAAGGGAACACATGCACTCCCAGTCTGCGTAGGGACGCTGCGACTACTGCCAGACACTTTGTAAACACTCTGAGCACAGACGCCAGACCAAAAGGCAATACACAGTACTGAAAGTGCTGAGTTCCCAGCCGAAACCGAAGATACTTCCTGTGAGCTGGAAGAATCAAGATATGTGTGTAAGCATCCTTTAAGTCCAGAGAGCATAGCCAATCATTCTCCTGAATCATGGGAAGAAGGGTGCCCAGGGAAACCATCCTGAACTTTTCTCAAACCAGAAATTTGTTCAGGCCCCTTAGGTCTAGGATGGGACGCATCCCCCCTGTCTTTTTCTGCACAAAGAAGTACCTGGAATAGAATCCCAACCCTTCTTCTGCTGGTGGAACGGGTTTGACCGCTTGAGCCTTTAGAAGGGCGGAGAGTTCCTCTGCAAGTACCTGTTTGTGCTGGGAGCTGTAAGAATTAGCTCCCGGTGAGCAATTTGGAGGTTTGGATTCCAGGTTGAGGGTGTATCCTAACTGGACTATTTGAAGAACCCACCGGTCGGATGTTATGAGAGGCCACCTTCGGTGAAAAATATCAACCTCCTCCGACCGGCAAGTTGTCCGGTACGGACACTTTTATTGAGGTTATGCTTAACTGGAGCCAGTCAAAAGCCCATCCCTTGCTTTTGCTGGGGAGCAGAATGGGCCTTAGACACACGCTGTTGACGAGAACGAGCAGTGGCAGTATCCCCAAGTTGCCACTGCTGCCCCCCCCCCAAATGTTCAGTTTTCATGTATGCATGAAAGCCGAGCAGGTGTTGGGGGTGGGGTGGTCATCAGCTGGTGAGGCTTGGGGAGCCCTCACCAGCCACAGCAAAGGAGATGTTAATTGGGAGGGGGCTAATCCCCCACCTTCGTAGTTATGCCACTGATTGTGTTCAGTACAAAATGAAGTGCATTTCAATTTTTATTTCTCCAGTGTTGCAGTAGTTGCCGAGTTTAACTTATTGGGGTTCCCAGTTCCATTTTGGTGTCCATATTTCTGTTCCCTTGCTCTGTATTTGGTGAAGGTCTGTCTGTGTGTGTGTGAAGAAGTCATTTAAAGTTGTTTTATGTGTGGTAGTAATGGTGAGTGGGGAAATTGGGGGAGGGGCAGGGAGAAGGAATTGGGGACCCCTTCCTTAATTTCTGCCCTGGGCCTCAGCATGTCTAAAACCAGTCCTGCATTTCACTCTTTGGCATGGGCAGCTTTAACAGTCATTTTTGGGTGTAGAGAATGCATTATACACAACAAGGCCTGGGGAAAAGCTACAGTGTGGGTCCGTTTCCTTAACCAATGCTCAACCAATAACCCTTAGCCAGTAGAGGAAAATCACCCATCACACCTACACCAGCTCCCTCTACTGTGTTCAGTCTCATAGTTTAAACGTGCAACACAGTGGGTCCTGCAATATTTATTATTGGTTATTGCTTGGTTCTGTTGCATTGCAGAACCCAGCCAGCAGAGAGAACTGGTATGGTATAACTCACGATTTCCTCTGGTTAGGGAAAAGGAGAAGAGGTAGAGAATGTTGTCCTGCAATGGCAGAAGGAAGTCCACTTACGCTAAAAAATAAGGCTATAAAATTAACTCCTTCTGAAACGGTGCTTTGTATGTCCCATCATAATGTATACTGGATTTCAGCATAGCTCCTTCGGGATCCTCAATATTTCAGAGACTAAAAGCAGTACGTTCACTGCTTCAACCAAAAAGACAAGGTTTAAAAAAAAAAAAAAGAGAAACTACGAATCAGCCGAATCAGAAGTACTTCTCTTTGCTATTGCAGGGCAGTGATGGTTAGGAGGGAGGGTGCTAAGCAACAGCAGCATCTGGATAGCGCACGGTAAATGGAGTTAATTAATGATGGAACTGGGAGGGAGGTAAGCAGCAGCAGAATCAGGAGGAAAGGTGGGAGGGTGGATAAGAGATGGAGCTTAGCAGCAGTGGTACAGGTAGGGGAGACATGAGGTGCTGAGATGAAAGGTGTATTTAGACAAAGGGTGGGTATGAGATGCTGAGCTGGGCACTGTCATTCAAAGAGAAGGTAGGATATGTAGAACCAGGGCTTTTTTTGAGGGGGTACTGAGTACCAGTACCTTTTCCATGTCTGCTAAAATTGACCCATGGTCCCACCAAGTTTTAATGAAAGAGCTCAGGCTCTACACACCAATTCTGCCTTGTCATAGATTCTGTGACTGGTTGCAGGGGGCCTGGCTGTTGTGGGGTGGGTCCCTCAGTGATCGCCCCAGCCCTGAAGGGTGGCCTGGCATTCGAGTACCGGCACCTTTTTCGCTAGAAAAAATGCTCTGCGTTGAACTGAACTATGATGGCATCCAGAGGGAGGGGGAAGGACTAGGACACATGGAACTGCATGTTGGCAGCATATGGAGTAAAGGAATAAGGCAGAAAGAAGGTGAAATTGGGAGGAGGTGGAAAAATGATGGACCTAGGTCATGGAGGCATATAATTTATTGGCAGGGGCAATGGGAAAGAGGGACAAAGTGCGCAGGAGATGCAGCAGAGTAGCAGTGGCATTATGGAAGAGGAATGGTGGGTGGGATAAAGACCTAATTGGTGGCATCTTGAGGGAGCATGGACGGGAGACAGAGGGCGGTGGCAGCAGCAAATCACAAATGCCTGGAAGAAATTAATAGGAACCATGGAGGTCTGGCACCTGGGATTGTCTAACCCTTCATTTACACACAGGAGTCTGAAGATAGGATCCAGTAATTTGCCTTTGAGAGGTCCATTTTTGGCATTTGAGTCCTGGACAACTGTCCTATTTGCCATACTCTAATGACCATATTCACATCCAATTTTTTTACGCTCACAAATCCTGTCTCTCAGCAGTATAAGCAATATGATGCACCTCCTCTACAGACCATTCCCCTCCCCTGCCTTTTTTGTCATACAGTCAATGAGGTCTCTACATCAACTAGCACTCTCATGATAGGGGGGGATTTAAGACTGTACTCCTGCTCTCCCTCCCTACTCTACTACAACCAAGCTGGCCTTTCTGCAGCTGCAAATCTTCCTAAAAACAAGTACTTTTCCTCTCCTCCTTCCCTCTATATTCCCCATCTAGAACCACAGAATAAACATTTTTAACAACTCTCACTTCCCTCATGATTACTTTAACACCCCATCCTCCCTTTTTGGGGAGCTTGCGTTAACATCTTACTTGCATGCCCCTCTCTGTATCATTCTGTTTCTAAATGATGTATAAAACTTTTTTTTTTGTAATTCAAGTACATCTCTATCAGCTGCAGGCTGTACAGTGTAAAAATATTTAATATTTTATTTGTCTAGCAATTTGGTTACCATCCCTCTCAGTACTGTTACTATAGGAACTGCTTGTTGCACCCTTTATAGCAAAGCCACTTGCAGTATTTGCTGCTTCAAATATGGGAGGGAAGGACTTCCTCTCTCTCTCTCTCTCTCTCTCACATACACAGAGTATGTCAGTGCTACCTTTCATTAGAACGAGCTCAAAAGAATGAAAGCTTTAACGTTCCTAGATGAAGCATAAACTCCAATGAACATGCTTTTTTCTTTTCTTTTAAAGGACCAGTTGAGTGACTAGCTAGCTGTTGTTGGTTGGTGCTTAAGGTGCAATCATACCACTCAAAATTCTCTTCCTAATTAAGGGGAAAAAAAAGCTTTCTAGAAGCATTCAAAGGTCTCTTTGTCTTGGTTGTTGCTCCAGTGCTGCTAAGTGCTTCTTCACATACCCCATCAAGAGCTGAAGACAGGCAGGTCTCATGGACAATGGTGGTCTGGGCATCAATTGTACTGGCACTGGCATCAGACTCACTCACATAGAATCAGCTCTGTCATTCCAGTCACTAACATTTGCAGTCAAAAAAGAGACCACTACCATCACAGGGAAGAGGAATCCACCAGCAGAAAAGACCATGATGGATTGACAAATGGACAGACATCAGCAATGGGGGGAGGGAGCTGCTACAGTGGTACTATAGAACAGTTGATGAGAAGGAGCCAGAGGGTATTCAGAGGCAGAAATTGGGAGAGCTGGACAGAAGGGGGGACCTGCTGGAGAAGCAGAAGACAGCTTGAGACAGAGTCCAGAAAAGTAGAAGAGAGCAGATACAGGGCAGCATACCTTAAAGTGGTTTGCAAGTTGGCACTGGGATCTAGACAAAGGCAGGACTGGTGATATGCTGGGGCCTAGGACGGAAATATGAGAGGTACCCCCAGAGCCCAATGGCAAGCTGTGTATTCTTCAGCTTTTGGTAGGCTTGGGAGCCCCTGTAGCCTAGAGACCCAGGACAATTGCCCTGGTTGCATCCCCCCCCCCCCCCCCCTCCAATGCTGAGCCTGGAAGAAGCCAAGTGAAGAGGTAAGAATCATATACAGAAGAGATCAAGGTATGTAGAAGTGAGATCAGAGAGAGGAAAAGAGGGAGAAGGTAATGCAAGCAAGAAGAAAGTGGACTGGCAAGATGATCCTGCTTTGTCCCCAGTTTTTGTTAGCTACTACTCACCACTGCAGCTGAGCCAATTAACATTTTTCCAACTACCACAGTTTATGTGATGGAGCTACACATTCGGTTTTAAAAAGTGGGGAATGTTAAGACTTGGAAGCTAGTGTGGGCAGACATATACAGTCTGTGCTGGGGCTGGTGGTTGGGAGGGGGGGCTAGTGCTGGGCAGACTTATACGGTCTGTGCTGGGGCTGGTGGTTGGGCGGCGGGGATAGTGCTGGGCAGACTTATATGGTCTGTGCCAGAGCCGGTGGTGGGTGGCAGGGATAGTGCTGGGCAGACTTATACAGTCTGTGCCAGAGCTGGTGGTTGGGAGGCGGGGTTGGTGGTTGGGAGGCGGGGATAGGGCTGGCTAGACTTATACGGTCTGTGCACTGAAGAGGACAGTACAAATAAAAAAAGTAGCACATATGAATTTATCTTCTTGGGCAGACTGGATGGACCATGCAGGTCTTTTTCTGCCGTCATCTACTATATTACTATGTTACTATGTTTTTTTAAAGACTTGGAAATACACAGTGAGAAAAAGCATTTTAAAAAAGCATGGGAGTTTCATATTTCTTCCTGTGTCTCTAAAGAACAGTAGCAACAACCACTCATAAAGCACTTTCAGACTGACAGTATTTGGAGCAGTAATGTACTTCTAGGACAATGGTGTGTGTGTGAAAAACACAAGCCTGTACTATCCTTCTCTCTCCCTCGTCTCCTTGCAGCTTCCTTTCCTCTCTCTGTTTGCCCTCAGTGCCCTACTTTCCTCCATGCCCTTTTCTTCCCTCCTGCTCCTATTCTGTACCCTCTTCCCCCTTCAACCACTATTATATATTTTCAATAGGGTCTTGATACCTTGTCAGCAGATGGAAAGACCCAGACTCTTCGCCATCCTTAGCCTCAATCTGTTCATTCCTAGCCTGAGAGAATATCTTTTAGTATCTGATGATGGAAAGTCAAGATTTGTATGAACATGTCAACCTTTGGGTACTTTTTCAGGAAAAGACAAAAGAACTGCCCCCTCAGACTGAAAGGCCTGGCAGGTGTGTAAATTTGAAGAACATTTGACACATAATAAGCAGACGAGTGCCGAAGCATTTTGTGAATCAAAAGCAAAAGCTTAAACCTCACCCTGGCACCTATGGGAAGCCAATGCAACTGGATTAACAAAGGAGACACATGCTGAAATTGAGAGGACATATAAATCAGTCACTTGCAAAGCCTTTAACCATCCAACAGGAAGTCCATAATATAATGAATTGCAATAGTTTAAACCAATTAATATCAAACTCTGAAGCACCAACCTAAAGTCCCCCTGGGGCAGAAATGATCTCATCCTAACAAGAATCCTCAGCTTAAAAAAAACACAATTACCATACCCACCTAATTATTTAAAAGAGAGATTAGCATTAAGAATGACACCCAAGGTATGTATTTGTACAATGGGAACCTCTTGCCCACTAACTCAATCCTGCTGGGAAAACTGGACATAAAGATCAAGAAACAACCATCACCTCCATCTTTGCAACATTTAGGGCCCAATGCACAAAGGCAACCATAAAATACAGCTGTTTTGGAAAAATTTAGCAAGTCACAAACAGCGACCCATGAACAAAGGAGCTCACATGGAAATGAGATGCACGGATCCCTTTGTGCACCGGTCTCTGTTTGCGATTCCGAGCTGTCAAATGCATTTGACAGCTCCAAATGAGACTCTACCCTGACCCCCAAGAATACCTGGTGGTCCCCCAAACACCCCTGCACTCCCTCACTGCCCCTCCTGATCCCCCCAAAAGCAACAATGGCCTAGTGGTCTAGTGATCCCGAGCCCCCCCCCCCCAAAGGCAACAAGTGGCCCAACCTCCCCTCCCCTTACCTGGAAAAGATGGAGGCAGGAGGATGGGAGCAAGCTTTGTGCATCGGGCTCTTAGTCCCAGCCTATTACCAACTGGCAACTGTTGTAACTACTACCCTCAGCTGAGACGAAACAGGTCTATAGTTTTTTATAACAAAAGCATCTAAAGAGGGGTTCTTCAATAAAGGACATATCATTGCCAATTTCAAACTCTGTAGCAACACTCCAGTACACAATGAGTTGTTCATGATCACAGTTAATGCTGGGCCACACAAATCCTCCAATGTTTGGTAAAATACATAGCAAATAAAGGTCCACAAAGGATTAAGTAGATTTCAAAGATTTCAAAATAGAACAAACCTCAGCCTCCACAACAGTATCAACTGTCCAACTATCCTCCCAACAGATAATAGAACTATACCTCAATTCTTGACCATTCAGACTCCAACAATCCATGATCTATCTATTCAGCAAAGAAACTCCCAGATAAAACTGGTGTAAAATCAGGTGGAGCAATTACATTACCACCATCCTGCATGAAATTTCTCACCATCCTGAATAAATCTCTAGGCTTATTCACACCTTCAAAGAAACATAGCAGATTGGTGAGGCAAGATTTCCCTTGGCTAAATCCATGTTGGCTTTTCCCAGTTAATCCATGCCTATGTATATTCTCAGTAATTTTGTTCTTTATAATAGTCTCTACCATTTTGCCTGGATGTTTTGATTGAAGTTGTGCAGGTTCTTACTCTATATACACAAAGTAGGGATGCATTTTGATTACATTTTTAATCACAATTAATTGCATGACAAGGAGCTGCAGTGGGGGAAAAATAAATAAATAGCACACCTTTAATTGCAATTACAAATTTTAATCAAAATGCAGCCCTAAAAAGAAATTAAAGAATAAAAAGTAATGAAAATATAAGAAACACAAAATACAAATTGAAAAATTACCAAATTAAAGAATATAAAACAGAATACAGAATAGCTATAAACAGCCTTATAGTTTTCACAACCTACTTCAGAAAAGCAAGCATGTTTGACAGTGAAAAAAATGTATTATGTTACAGTGGATTGCAGAGTATCATCTGACCTTGGTGTTATGAAGAATGCAAATGCATGCATTGTTGAGCATGGAAGAATTTCTATTGAAACAGCAAGGCTATCATCAAAGAAATGTTTTCTGAAAGTATGGACTCAGAGTATGATCTGTTTTGCTGAACAATTTAGAAGTTTAAAGATTATTAGAGGGAGGGAAGGGAGTTGGAATTTTAGTGAAAAAAAAGATTTTTTTTAATAGAAAGAAAAGCAGGATTTTAACACTTATTTCTTGTTTTAGCATAGACTTAAACTTGCAGTTCTCCAGTTGTCACCGACTCTACTGGTGGAAGAAAGTCAATAGCAAAAGCAAAGTGTTTGTTACTAAACTGGGTAATCTTTGGAAAGGAATTATGTTTATAAGATGAACTAACTGTTGCCAATACATTATATATATATATATATATGTAGAGATGAATCAAAGCTATATCATGAGTACAGAACTGCCCTATATGAAAACACAACCTGATGTACCCCCACTGAGATGGCACTTTTACTGCATGAGTGTATGTACATCTTACATTTCACACGTATAATTACTGCCATTCAAAAAACCTCTGCCCCTACTCACCCACAACTTTATTGGGATCCTCCCCTATCTCTGCTACTTCTAATTTCTTCAGTTCATTTCTGCTCTCTCATCAGCACAACAATGGAGAGACAGGGGCAGACCACAGGGGAGGGGAGAAACAGAAGGATTCAAGGCCATGAGCAGAGCCTCACTGCTGAGTAGAGAATGACACTGGGACCAGAAGTAACCGGGGACCAGAAGTAACCACAGGGATGGGGACAGAGCTTGTGGGGACGGGACAGAGCCCACAAGGATGGGGACAAACTTTGTCCCTGTGTCATTTTCTACTTTGAAGCCTGTTAATGAACTGGACTGTTATTTATGTTTGAGTGATGCAGACAACGATATTTTGATTTTTTGGAAAAACCAGCAAACATGCTGACCACAACTAGCAAAATTTGCATGGGAGGGATCCCGTACATCCTGCTACCAGCACATCTTCTAAGAACACATCATCTATTGTAGGAAGGACTGTGGAAGACAGGAGAGCTACACTGAATCCTGAGATGTTGATGACTTCTTATTCATCCACAGATTAAAAAATCGTAACAGTGCTTCATAGGGCCCATTTCTCCCCTTTAGGGCATACAGAACGGGTTGTATTTTGTGCCCCTGGACATTTTAACAGGGTGGATTAGGATTCCTTAGGGTAGTAGAAATCAGCTATTGTTGGGGTTGGAAGGGTAGAGGGTGGTGGTGAGGAGGGTTATTATAGCTGCTCACTGTTATTATTGTTTTCTATTTCTAATTTATACACAATAGTTGCACAGCATATTGTTCCTTTTTATACTTTAATAAAAAGATTTAAATATAAAATCAGAATTGTTCGAGGCTTCTGCAGATGAGGACAGAACCCATGGGGACGGAGCAGGGATGGGAACACAACCTGCGGGGATGGGGTGGGGATGGAGACAGAACTTGCAGATACAGGGTGGGGATGGAGACAGAAACCACGGGGACGGGGTGGGGATAGGGACAAACTTTGTCCCCATGTCATTCTCGACTGCTGAGCCCAATATGCAAAAGTCTGTAGAAGACAGAAAGCAGGCCATCTCTGAAAAGCACAGTTGCTCAATAGGCTCATTATGCAAAGATATAGGTTGAACTCTTTGAACTGTCAATTTTTATTAAACCAACATAAGAACAATTAAAAAACACTGTAAGGAATGAATAAAGAGATCTGAACTAAAAAAACAAAACAAAACAAAACAAAACACAGTAATGTATGAGTTCTTGCAACACAAGGAACTGCTCTTACACTTCAATCAACACAGCAGTAATACTGGAGATAGAGCAGTACTTAATGGCAACCATATCCCCAGCCACTAACTAGGGGGAGGAGCCTGAAGCAAGAACATAGGGATGGGCTGTCATTTACAATCACATAAAAAATGACAACAAAAATGAGCAGAAAAAGCCCCCATATTTTGTGTGTTTTGTTTGCTGATAATAGTGCACTCTCTTTGCAAACACCGTGTGTTATGATGTTAATATCACGTTATTATAGAAATGTATTCCTTTTTTTCCACAGTACATGGCAATTTAATTTTCAACTACCCTGGAAGAAGGTTCTATGGAACTGAAACAATTTTCTAGCAGTGGGCATCGGGAGGTTCAAGTGTTTTCAGCGCTGTGGCTTTCTCTGTCAGTTAAGTACCAAGGTCGCTGTTGGTTGATGGTGTTTTTAAAGAACGTATATTATTTTTGGATATTATAGGTGTTAGTGTCAGAGGCAGATGTTTAAGAAATTTAAGAGTGCTGCAGATCTGGAATGGCTGTGCGTCATAAGAGATCTCATAGCCTTTGCAATACATCTATGATGCTTCTGTTCTAACCGTGGTGTTCTATAGACAAATATTAAATATACAAAAAAATTAAAATGTTTTCTTGTGAAATAAATGAAGAAATATTTATTACCTTTAACTAGTGGTTGCCCAGTTGAAGTACTTCCCCTTTTTTTTGCTTTGCTGATATCTTATGTGGAGCATCTTCCTTTCCCTTATTTTTTTGGATGACTATCAGGGGCATAATCAAAAGAGAAGGGCACCCATCTTTCGACACAAATCGGGAGATGGGCGTCCTTCTCTCAAGGTCGCCCAAATCAGCATAATTGAAAGACAATTTTGGGCACCCTCAACTGCTTTCCGTCATGGGGATGAACAAAATTCAAGGGGGCGTGTTGGCAGCATAGTGAAGGCGGGACTGGGGCGTGCTTAAGAGATGGGCGTCCTTGGCCGACAATGGAAAAAAGAAGGGCGTCCCTGATGAGCACTTGGGTGACTTTACTTGGTCCATTTTTTCTTGCAACCAAGCCTCAAAAAGGTGCCTGAACTGACCAGATGATCTCCCCTTACTCCCCCAGTGGTCACCAACCCCCTCCCACCCTAAAAGAAAATTAAAATTTTTTTTTGCCAGCCTCAAATGTCATACCCAACTCCATGACAGCAGTATGCAGGTCCCTGGAGCAGTTTTAGTGGGTGCAGTGCACTTTAGGCAGGCGGACCCAGGCCCATCCCCCTCCCTACCTGTTACACTTGTGGTGGTAAATGTGAGCCCTTCAAAACCACCAGAAACCCACTGTACCCACATGTAGGTGCCCCCTTCACCCCTTAGGGCTATGGTAGTGGTGTACAGTTGTGGGTAATGGGTTTTGGGGGGCTCACCACACAAGGTAAGGGAGCTATGCACCTGGGAGCAATTTCTGAAGTCCACTGCAGTGCCCCCTAGGGTGCCCAGTTGGTGTCCTGGCATGTCAGGGGGATCAGTGCACTATGAATGCTGGCTCCTCCCATGACCAAATGCCTTGGATTTGATCGTTTTGAGATGGGCGTCATCAGTTTCCATTATTGGCGAAAACCCGAGGTCGCCCATTTCTAAGGTCGGCCATCTCAACATTTAGGTCGACCATCTCTAATGTCGACCTAAATGTCGAGATTTGGGCGTCCCCGACCATATTATCGAAACGAAAGATGGACGCCTATCTTGTTTCGATAATACAGGATGCCCCACCCATTCGCAGGGAAGTCCTTAGAGATGGTCGTCCCCGTTCGGTTATGCCCCTCCACATGGGTTTCTGCCAGGTACTTGTGACCTGGATTGGCTACTGTTAGATGCAGGATACTGGGCTAGATGGATTATTGGTCTGACCCAGTATGGCTATTCTTATGTTCTTATGATGATACCAGGGAAGAAGATTATGGGGTGAAACACAGAGAGTTAGATAACAAGGAGATAATGTCAATTGTATAACAGGTAATGATTAACTAGTTTTCCCCAAATACTTAATCCCTGCATGGCTGGTGAAATCTATAAAGGAGAATTGAAGCAGGAGCTACAAGGCATGGCTTATAGTGTACCAGAAAGGGAGGCAACCCAAGACTTTAAAAATAGCAGCAGGGTATCATCTGATGAAAAAAATCTAATCTAGGTTTCGATAAATGTAAGAATTTTCAACCGGTAAGAAAAAACCTCATAGTTAAAGTGATTTTAAAAAATAATCACCGTACAATTGCAAGAACATTTGAAAGGCCACGAGGATGCTTAGACCTATTCCAGTGGATTTAGCCCAGGATATTGATTGAGACAGCATGTATGGCAGGCCCTGGCAAATTTTCTGTGACTCTAGGAGCCAGTCCAAAAATGGTTGAGAGAGCTTCAGACTTTGACTGAATTTAAGAGAAAAATAAAAACTTTCCTACTTATGGAGGCCTATGATGGATCCTAACTTGTTCAATTTTAGAAGCACAACATGTTGATATATTTTGGTATTAGAGCATTGAGAATAATGTATATGAAAGAGTGAATCATGTTTGTTTCAAGTCTGTTAGTAATGTTGTAAAATGTGTACGAGCTGTACTACTGAGTGTGTAATTTTGTAATCTGTCTAGAACTTTGGCGATAGTGCAGAATATAAATGTTTTAATAAATAAATACATAACAGGCGTCATCTGCTGAGACCTCTCTCTCTTCCCCTACTTAGTGGGATAAGTTGAAGATTGTAGGGGTATGTGAGAGATGGAATCCCCCCTGAAGTCTACAGCAGCTTGTTTAAATTATTTTCTCACTCTGTATTCTATGGGAGAGAACATTTAGTAAATCAGTTCCTTAATGTGTCACTGCACATCACTGGCAGAAGACAGCAGCCTCCTGTCCCCAAACATACCCATCAGCAGTATGACAGCAACCACTTTATAAATGACTGAAAGGGGCAATTACCTCCTATGCTTCATATATCACCATTGCCTGGGTTCCCACTAATCCCTGTTTCTTATACCTCACTCCCAGTCACCCTCTCTCATATATTTACCCTCCAGGTAACCAGCCAACCCTCGACCTCAGGCAACTAATGAGCTTAGGACACCTTGCCACCCATTTCTCTTCATCTTGCTGCCTGCTGGTAGTTCTGTAACAGTTCGCATAGCATGGTTCAACTCTCAATAAGTATGAGGTACAAAAGCACAGGAACCTCTTGCTAGTTTTTTTAAGACTTTAGACCATCTGGAGATTCGTGCACTGGGAGCTAAACTGTGTGGTACAGTTTTGTGTGGCAGTAGGTTTGTTTTAACATTGTCTGCTGCTGAAGAAACATTGAAGGGTGTGAATTTCAGAGCTGCCAAGTTACCCAGCTCCATCCTAGATTTCCAATAACCCACAGCCTGATGCATTATGGGACTACAAACACACTGCTTTGGGATGAATGTTCAAAACCAGAACTAGCCAAAAAGTCACACTTCTGAACCTGGATAACATGGCAGTACTGTAACTTCTAAGCACCATGGTGACCTGGTGTTCGGGAAATTTTTCAGCCCTGCCTTATAGATATGCTACAACTGGAATTAGAGCAAAGCAATGAGGTATTGATATCATTGGAACCATCATCTGGTAGACCAACTAGAACACTATGGGAAAGCACTGTATTGGATTAGATCATTCTTGAAAGGAAACACTTATGGTTTGGGAAAATGTACCTCTCACCTATGCCCAATTAGGTATCAGGTACAACAAGGTTCCGTTACAGGATAGGACAGTTCGACATGGCGTTATAATCAGATAAGATCCAGATTTATGCCCCACTTAAGAGAGAAAATGAAGAAATGTTTCAGGATTGGTAGCATATATGTCTACTATTGAGGTTTCATTAGACAGGAACAAGATGTTTTTCAAAAATTGAGGTACTAGGAAATACTTAGGGTAGTAAAGAAACTAAATGATATTAAAATTATATGAGGAACTTGAGTCTTTACTAAAGCAAAAAAAGAAAATGGTGAAATTTAGATACTTGTTAATTTCCTTTCCTTGAGTCCTGGAAGGTCAGTCCAAACAAGAGATTTATGTTCCCCTGACAACAGTTGGAGCCAGAGAAAAGTAGCTCAGAGCTCAGCTGACGACCCCTCTTAGAGGGGGCTGGTGCTGACTTCAGCTCCTCAGTATGCATGTCAAAGTTAAAGACACCTATTATGGTAGGCTGGGGAGGGGATAATGGTCCGTGGGCTGGGGAGAAAAATGCTGGACAATGGGAGTGACGGATTGATGGAAGGGGAGCAATGCTGGATCAGAGGACAATGGAGAGAGAGATGATGGACAATGGGAAGGAGGGAGAGAAGGGAGAAATGCTGGACCAGGCCTCAAGGGAGAGATGGTAGACAATGGAAAAGAGAGGAAGGAAGAGACAGGGTTTCTCTGCTCCTTTGCCGGACGTCCTCAGGAAAACTTGGATGCCCCTTTTGATTATGCCCCTCGTAGTGACTCTAGGCAAGTCACTTAACCCTCCCTCCATTATCTCCAGTACCAAAATAAGTACTTGTATATAATATGTAAATTGCTTTGACTGTAACCACAGAAAGACAGTAAATCAAATCATATATGCTCACACTGAATAAAATCTAATAGGTTTTGTGACGGGATGGGATGGGAAAAGTATTCTTTCAGCTAAGTGATATAAGAGAATGGCATACTGCTGAATCAGCATCTGATGAAGTGCAGCTTGCCTGAAATAATAGTACTAAGAAGGCGCTAGACTGTGCCTGAAGTCAAAGTTTAAGTTATTGTTTTAACCGCTGCTTAGAATAAAGAACACTGTTCTCATCTTTTCTTGGCTCGCTGGTTCTTAAGTAGTACCTCAGTACTCTGGCTGCTTAGATCACCATTTCATTCTCAACATTTTCTTTTATGAATAATTTGTAACAACTTTGAAATGTATAAACTCTTGCTCTAATGTTGCTTTCTATGATAAATATAACATTTCAGTACTAATAGTCTAATGAAAGAATCAAATTGTTATTAAGTATATACTAGTAAATGCAAAATTGACACAGTACATAATGGATCAGCTGGGATACATGATGGAACATTACATACTTTGTTTTGTAAGAAGTATATTTGTTAAAATCATAGGAGTTCTTTGTAGTGCACAAGTTACGTGCTGTAAAAATATCTCATGTCTGCTACCAGATGCCATACATAATCAAAGAACGAAACATAATAAAGATCTTTTATTCTTATACACACAAAAAGACACTAATTCCAAGTCAAGACTTTATAGCATTTTATATCATAAATTGGTCAGGATCCTGTACAAAGGCAACCCACAAAACCATTTTGCTCTTGCCTCAGTTGAGGAATACATCACACTCTTTAAGGAGATCCTCCTTTCCTTGGAAGTAATTCTGGAACCACTCAATATGCTCAGTTTTCTGCTTAACTGTTAGATAGGGGTTTTTGGAAAGCCCACATATTACCAGTTCCATGAAATGCCGAATTGGCCCTTGTTTTGGAAAGTTTTCCAAGTGTTTATCAAGAAAGACATGCTCATGAAATTCAACATTCTGCTCCTCCTCAAGACCTGCAAGAGAGAATTATAAGAACTCTTAAGTTGTCAAATTAACACTACTATATCCAGGGAAAGGTCTGAATCACTTTCACATAACTGCAAAATCAAGATATCCTTTCAATGAAAAATCTTTACATTGACCATAAAAAATACAGTGATGTGAAA